>NC_090934.1:1065260875-1065563905 GCF_040938575.1 Ambystoma mexicanum
AATCTTCTACCTCCTTATAGTCCAGGTGTAGGTAGTAGAGGCATTGTAGGTGCTTGTCTTCTACAAACACATTCTGTAGCCCGCATTTGGTGCAGGACCTGAAGAGGGACCTTCCCTCCTTCTCCGACATGGTCGGAGGGCGCAATGTAGGCCCAAGATGGCCTTCTGGAATCGATTAATCTTTGCCCTTGAGGGGCACGGAACTTCACCGACAACGGATCCCTGTTGCCAGCAGATGAGAAAACGAGCACACAGGCTCTTTGGAACACAAATTGAACTTTTCTCGTTGAAAAACGTGAAAAATCATGCAAATAGCTCAGAGAGCAAACTCGAGGACTCTCAACACTGAAGCGTGCAGTACAAATCTGAAGATGGCTGCCAGAGGCAGGGCTTAGGGAGAGGACTGTCATTGGATGGGGGCAGTATGACCCAGAAGACAGTGATTGGCTTAGAGGAGAAATACAGTTTTAAAGTGAAAGTGAAACTTTTTTCTTTTACCGAGGATTCCTAGCTTGACAAAGAGGAATATTCAAGAGCATGTGAATTCATGCCAGACCCCATGCTGGAGGACTGCATAAAACATACCTAGCATGCCGCCTGTGCTTGTGAAGCCTGAGGGGCTGAAGGTTGTGCTGCTGCCATCGGAGTCCAGGTTGACACTGGAGCCCTACCCCCTGAGGTTCTCGGCTGCGGTCCACTCCCCTCCGCATATCTAAGAGAATGTGAGGGGTAACTGGTATTCCAAGCAATTCATGCCGAATGCCTTTCAGTCCTTAAACGAGACTTAGTAGCCAACTGAGAGGGGGATGAGGCCATAGACTGTTTGGACTCTTCATTGGATTGACTTGTGGTGGATTTGGGGGAATACATGGAGGCGGGTTGTTTGGAGTGCAGCCCTAAACCTTAGGCCTTTGTAGGCCCCTCAACACCAGACTCAGTATTATGAGTGACCTCAGAGTTTCCGCTGGTAGGCCCTGCACCCTCGGGCAGCCGCCCAGTAGTCCAGTCGCCTTTCGGCACCCTCTCAGGCCTGTGCCTGGTAATAGAGCTGTCATGCCCCTTGGACCGATGTCCGTTACTAGAGCCAGCCGGCTCCTCAACTCTCAACCTGGAAGGATCTGCAGATCCCCTTGGTGCGTATACCGGTAGCCTTCAAGGCCCCAGACGGCAAGCCGGTACAAGATCTTGTGCACCCCTCACAGCGTAGGAACTCCCTGCAAAGGAGTCACCCCGCTGAGGTGCAGATGAAAAAATATGACTTACCCGTTTGGTGTTCTCATGGCCTTCACGTGTCAAAAGTGGAAGATGTTGCAGAGGCGACCACAAGTAAATCTCTCTCCACCTAGACAACGGGTTCTTCAGTGACTTCTGAGTAAGAGCATTGCACACCGTGCAAGAATCCCACCTGAAGTCTGGACCCCAGCACTCTACACAGAGCGAATAGGGATCTGACGCTGGGAAGGATCCATCGCACAAGGAGCACCATGTAAACCCGCTGGTGACCAACATATGCCAGGGAGCGAGGCGCCAGAGCTGATGAAAAGGAAAAAACACTGGGGGCAGAATTAAGGCTTTAAATTTGAAGGAGAAAACAACGTTTTTGCAGGGCAAAATGGTTCCGGTATCGTCCGTGTACAGAGACACCCATGCAATATGGAGGAATAGGGATGTTACGTAGGAGTAAGTGGTACAGTTCAAAACGAGAACCTCCACGCTTGAACTGAGAGTTTCTGAATTGTACAAGCGTGACCAAATGTTTCCAGTGGTAAAACAAATGGAAAAGTGGAGACACTATTCAAGGGAATGTGATGAATCCAGGGAATTTGTCCCCTGTACCCAAGGTGGAGCCACCTCTTTTGGGACTAGAGAGGTGAGAACAGTAAACTTAACATCCTCTAGGGAAAAGGGCAAGCAGGATCCACTTGGGATGCCCTGCCCTTAGAAGCAGTGTGAGGGGTCAGAAATGAGAGGCGGACACAAAGTGGTAATATTCTCACCATCAGCCATTTCTATTAACAAAAAGGTGTTTGAATAAAGGCCTAACTTTCCTTATCCTAAAGAGAATGCACCTTCCTATGAAACTAAAGCTAAAGCACGCTGACCAAACTATATCTGACCCTCACACTAACATACACAATCAAAAGGTGCAAGGTAAAGGTTTTGAATTTCAGTTCAACACAAATGTACAAAAACCTAAACATATAACTGCAACTAAATAATCCTTGTATCGGCTCCCTTCCCCTGAATTGTTTCAGGAAAAGGATACAAAATGTTCTGTTTGAACAATAGTTTATTGAAGGCAATGAACATTTCTCTTTCGCTTAATACTTTCGTTAGGATGGCAAAACAAAAGTCTTTTCTCCAGTATTGGTTGACGTATGGCAAAAGGCAAATCTTAATTCTCTGGTTGACAAAATGTTCAATTCAAACCACAACTTGATATGACAAAGTTTCTCTTTAACACACCAGTTCCAAATGAGTTTCCCGGTATACTCTATCCTGGTTACAACTAGCATGTACTTGAACTCTGTAACAGCGCCTCGATGCCCACGGGCTGTTGCGTGCTTTATAAATAAATAAAATAAGAAGGTATGCGGTCGCTCCAGTAGTCAAGGGGAGAGGGGGGGCCGCAGAAAGGCTCAACCAGACCCCAAGGCGGGTTGAGAGAAACCAGACCCTAAGGAGCGTTGAGTAAAAGGTAGGAGGTAACTAACTGGAGTAAGTACCACGTGTTTCCTTGGTGGCAAGCCCAAGGAGATAACCTGGTGTGGATTTACAAACCAGGGGGTTCCCAAGGGTGGAAGTAGACCAGAGATGAGACAAACACTGGTCAAGGGCAGGGTTGTCTACAACCGAATTGACATTTATTCTATGAAACGGCGCATGCCTGGCCCTACTGCACCAGCCTACTTAACGAGGATCCACCTCCCGCAGAAGTGAAGCCCACGCGGTCAAGGGCGGGGGTGTCTACAACCGAAGGGTGACCACGGGCGATAGCAGCTGAGAGAGGAACGGTTTTCTTAGCACTTTCACGCTAATTGAATCGCAGACTGCAACTTGAGAGGGTGTCACATTGAAAGGAACCAGGCAGACCACAGCATACCGCATACGAGGGAATCCGGTGTGAATGAGGTATGCGAGTTGATGCTAGAATCCTTTTGCTGTTTGCTACTTCCGCTTGAATTTGTTTTAACTATGCGGATCAATAGCTATAAACGTTTTTGCTCCTACACGCTAGCAGCATCGGAGCGAAACAGCATTTGCTTTAGCAGAGCCCTTGTCAGCATTTGATTTTAAGCTATTGAAAATGTTGACCCAGCTGTACCATGCCGAACTTTTGTTTTTGCTGCTGAAGAACTCAAAGCAGTTCAGCCAGCTCTTTTTACATGCGATTAGGGCCTGAATCCACTAAGTGAGCTTTTAACTGGCCTAATTGGTGCTGAGCTGTAGGTATCGTTGAGTGGTTCGACTTGCAGGTTCAATAGTTTATTACATTTTTGAGGGTCTATTGGTTTCGATCCTGGTTGGGATTCCTCCTGCTTCGGGACTGGAACTTTAGTTGCCTTTACCAGCCACCATTTGGATTATTATGCCTCTGCTGCCATCTATTTTGACTCTTGCTCTATCAAGGAGAGATTGGGGGTGGGAGTGTGGGGGGACTATTGTAACTTCTGACAGTTTAGGTTCTCATATTGCTTTATTTTAGTTATTGTTTTAATCATGTTAAACATTATCGCATCAACTTTTTATACACATTTATATACAGGTCCTTGTCTGATTAGATTTTTTAATTAACTGTCTTAACTGGTTAAGTACCACCTTTGGCCAAATCATAGGGGTCTCCGTTTGTTTCTTTTGTTTATCTGCCAGATTGTAAGCAATTGGTGCCAAATTACTGGTGAATTAATGCATCATGGTGAAAAGGAAGGCTACTAGATCTCAAATTAGTGGGAGGGAGGCGATGACATCTGCCAAACTTACTGAGCATACTGATGAGGCTAATAGGATAATTAGGGAGATTGCCAGCCTTTTACATGATATTGATGCACCAGGAAAGTTCAAGGGTACTGCGAGTAGCCAGGAATGAAACACAGACCTCATGATTATGGTTACACATTTTATTCAAAATAATAAAGGGATTGGAAAATGCCTCACTGTCCTTACTCTAGGAGGTGTTTCCCTACATCAACCAAGACGAAGGGTCTGTCCTGTGTCAAGATGTCCAAAGCAAAATGTCCTGTGTCCGAAAATCCTATCCTAGCCCTCACATTCTAAAAGTAACTCTAAGGTGCCAAGAGTCAAGTCTTTGGCCTTAAAGTGCACAAATGTTCAAGTTCAAAAGAAAGGTGTAACTCCAACACAATGGGCATCATTACAGGCCTGGCGGTAACTCTGCCGGTGCTATCGGCGGGTTGTCGCCGGACCCGTAATAAATGACCGGCGCCTGAATTCCCGGTGTCACCGGGCTATTATTACAAGTCTGGCAGCCGGGAAGTCAGGTGCCAGTAATTTTGTTAATCCCCATTCCTATAGAGTCCAATTGGACTCTATGGGAGTGGGGACACAAGCAGCGGCACTGTTAACAGTACCAGTGATTCCATGCTGGCTTTGCCTACCGTGACCGTTGTGCCCGGCAGGGTCAGACCTGTCGGGCACAGCGGCACCGGCAGGCAAACCCATAGTATGCCGGTCCTGAAACAAGGGTGCCGGAGAGCTTACAGGCACCCTTATTTCCGGACCGGCAAACTCAGCATGAGGCCCAATGTCTCAGTTCCCCAGGTTTCTATTCACCAATACAACAGATCAACAAGACAATCAAAGTTCTTTATAGCCCAAGAGGTTAACTCCCTTCTTTTGGCGTTGGACTCCACTCCTAGGGAAATTTCTCCCTTACACAGGTCTGTTCAAACAATTCAAAATACTAAGGGCATGAGTCTTCATAGCAATTCTTTGTTCAACAAAACAACTTGGATGCAAAACAACACGGGTCCCATCCTCGCAGGACACCTGATGTACTACCCTGCCAGGCTCTACGATACATTCAATGCAATTTCACTGACAAGCTTATCTTTGCCTGGTGTACTTTCCTGCCAGGCCTTCCTCGTGTGGCTCACTTTACACACTTGCAAACTTGACTTCTGTTCTTATTCCTTTTGACATGTCGGGTTTCAAATCCCTTTCATTTACTCCAATGGCTCTTATCTGTCCTTGATAGTGGTGCCAAAGCGCCCCGGTGTCCCAACTTCCCTTCCCAGGACTCACCTGCTTTTTGTGGGGTTCTCCGGTCATATCGCGGTCTTTGCGAAGCAGCGCTCCAGGGTCCTGTTTCTGCTCCACAGGCTCAACTGTTTTGCCTAGCGGCCTCCACGTCCATCACGGCTCCCGCTCTGCTGCTAAGCACTTCTCTGTGTTCGGGCAGCGCTGGTACTGATTCTCAGTTCATGTGGTCGCCAGAAAGACTTCTCTTACTGCTACAGTCCCAGCGCGGCGAAGGCGCTACCACAGTCCTTCTCCTTCCGCCGTCTCCCGAGCCTCTAGGCTCCACGGTCTTCTGTGCGGTTCAGCAGCCCCCCAGTCAGCACAGAGAGGATGAAGCTTCTCCAGACAGTCTCTCTCCTCCATGCTGGTCAGGGTTTTTAACTGTCCCAGCATGTATCATATGCTCACAACCACTAGAGCGCGTCGTGGACTTCTTGCCTTCACCGATCCTCATTGCTCCATTCAGCTTCCTTTTCCCAGTGTTTCTATATACATGGGAATGATGGGCAGTCGTTGGCCTTCTATTCACAGAATATTGAAAGATGTCAGTAGGTTTTATGGGTGGATGAATGCGACTGTCACAGTATGCCATAAAGGCATGAGAAATGGAGAGGATATCCCTAAAAGGGAAAGGGGGATCTGTGTTTTCATCCAATGATACCGGATCATCCCCATGAGGGCCGCCTCCCTCCATGTGGTCCTCCCTCATAAAGCCTCCCCCATGGTCAGGATCATGCAACGGCTGCCATGCTCATGCCACATGGGAAGATGCTACCTCTGGGAAAGGAGCGATGACATCATCAGATTCATCACAATACCCAGCAGCCGGTAGAAAACCATGGGAAGCAAAAGGTGTCGAATTGTGTGGGCAATTTACCAAATCATCAGCTAGAAATAGGATTGGCAGCTTCCCAAGTAGAGAAAGGGATAAACAGTAGAAGGCAGCGTGCCCAGGCTATGAGTGAAGTTGACATGAGGCCAGAGGCAGCAAAGAGTCTCAGAGGTGGGAAGGATCATGTAGTAGCTGCTGTCCCCTGGCCTCATGGGAAGAGGCTAGCTCCAGGAAAGAAGTGATAACATCACTGAGTGATGTTACCCATATGTCTGCTCTTGCACTCGTCGAAATGTACCATGCACTTTCTGTAACTAGCGCCTCTGGACGATATCAACCAATGTAATAAATAAATCATCAGATTCTTCACAATACCCAGCAGCCGGTAGATAACAATGGGAAGCAAAAGGTGTCATGATAGCTGGAAATAGGAATGGCAGCGTCCCAAGAAGGGAAAGGGGTAAACAGTGGAAGACAGCATGCGTACGCTATGAGTGAAGTCGACATGCGGGCCGAAGCAGGAAAGAGTCTCAGAGTGGGTAAGTTCCCCTTATCAGCTCTTCTCAATGTTGGGCGGATCCTCCCACGTTATGAGGTACCTAATTTATCAGCCCAGTAAGAGTGGAAGAGTTGGAATGCAACAGTTTAAATCGTTAGTACTAAAACAGATACTAATCCGGCTAAGGGGTTGGGGCAGTTCTCATTATCTGCTACAGAGGGTTCCCTATCCCCAGAGGGCATCGATATAATGCAATCAACTTATCCATCTGAGGTTACAATAAATAATAGATTTGACCCGCTCACAACAGTTACTAATGCAAGCGGTTCAGCCGATTCATGCAGGGCTACTGAAGAATTACCCCTGCAGGAAATTGCAACCATAGCCTCTATTGGACAGGATGGGTGGGGGTGGGTGCCCTCCCCCAGTTCATGTTCAATCTGAATGTTGTAGATTATTGTACCTGCTTATGGCAATGTTAAAAGCAGAGAATTAGATGTTACGTAGAGACCAGGAGTGCCTAGGACAGAAGGTTCAGGACATAGAGGGCAAGGTTGATTGAGCTTTGCCCGAAGGAGGGCCCATTAGGGTTAAATAACCTACTACCACTCTGGCCAGGCCACTGGTAACCCCAGTGGCAAGCATAGGTGACAGGATAGGGTGATTAATCATTTTGTATCCAATAACCCACCAGCCAGATGATTATCGAACAAATGGTTGGCACCTCCATCAAGTATGAGAGTAACCTCTAACCATACGATTGAAAGAGGCAGTACAGCAGGCTGGAATCCTGTTTATCTTGTTCATGTACCAAAAGGTGTAGAGCAGAACTTGAGAACCAAGGAATACACTAACAAAACAAATGGTCCAGTGGCTCAGGTTCAAGAGAAGTTGCTGCTCCATTATACCGAGGGATATATTGGATTGCAAGCGAATTTCCTGCCCTGTAAACCAGCAGAGAGATTTTATTAAAATAGAATTAGTGGCCAAAGAAATGGTTGAAGGCCTGCTAGCCATGGAACAAAGATTGTTCCCGCTGTTTGGGTTATAAAAAGCAATCAGGTTTAGTTCCCCCTTTGCAATAGGTGGATTAACTGGAAGAGCATGTAGGCTGGGGGAGGGAGGTTGCAGGGTAGTGGGGGAAGCGCTGGCCGGATCACAGCGAGACAAGTAACAACCAACTGAGGCCTGCAAAGGCAAGTTCAATGCTGGGTCTCACCAGGGGTATTTGTAGCAGTTCTCTTGAATAATGTATAAATAACAGACTGAGCCAGTGAGTAGGTTTATGAGTTACGAAGAGAACCCAAATCTTTTATTAACAAGTATTTCTCTTATTTTTTTGTAGACTTAAAGGCAAAGGATATGTCTTCTGAGAGCTCTTCCGTCATGTGCGCTGGTTCAAGATATACACAGGTAAGTTCATTTCACTTAATGTTCATTTGTTCAACAGTTTACTATTTCCCTGCTTAACGTTCTCCTCTTTATTCAGTTCTAGCTCTCTTTCTCTTTTCAGTTTTATCAATCCTTAGATTCTTTACCCCTGTTCTTCTCTTGTTGTATAGGGTTTCAGCTAAATCTCCACACAATCCCTTACACGATGAAGCTGTGCTTTAGAACTTTAGCAGGATCATAGTTCTAGAAAGTCTACTTCAACAACACCAATTGGTTGCATATGATGTCAAAGCTTGGATCAGTAGTTTACAGCAACGCCCAATCTCATCTCTCAGCGCTGCGCACTCACGTTACTCTGAGTGCTTGTCATTCCACTCTTTTATATGTAAGGATTGACTTGTTATTTCAATTTGTAATGGACTGGGTTTTCCTCCTTATGTATCACTCTTAAGCATTCTGTATGACTTGTCCTGGCTTTCTCACTGAAACTCCTCTCACTTCATTTCGTAGGAGCCTGTCTCCTCCACAACTATAAATAAATAGTTTCAAGCTCTGCGCCGCTTGTCTTCGCACTGACTCGCCTTCTCCCTCACAATCCTTCGGTTCACTTTCCCTCGCAGTCACACGCTGCACTCTCTCTCCCAGCTCAGCTCTGAATGGCCTCCGGCTATCAGCGCAACAGCGCCATTGTTTACATACCCTGATAGTGGCGAGAACGATCGGCTGTCTCCGTTGACACTCGGCTCTCCTCAATCACTGCACCGTTGCCTCTATTCTTCGTTAGGTGACAACGATCGTCTTTAACATCTATTTTTATGGCTCATCGTTGAGCACAACTGCTTATTTCACTCGTGGTAACTGACAAGCCACAACGATCGCCTCTAATATTTATATTATAGCGCAAAGGCGCACTCACTCACTGAAACTGGTAGGCGACAACGATCGCCTGGTGATTTCTTTACTTCACACCTCTTCTGGTAGCGCAACGGCGCAAACCTCTCCTCACTTGTCTGCTGTCCGAGTCTTCACGACCCTCCATCAATATGACCAGCTGTAACAGTCATTTTCCCCTTCCTCCGCCTCGTTTCCTGTCTCCTAGCAACGACAAGTCCATTAGAAGAAAGTCCCTACTGCAGGTGCTTCCTGTATCTAGACACTATAAAAGGACTATATTTCATAATAAATAGAGCTTTCTATGTTTTCCGTGTAAGAAAGGACTGTAAATGGAATTAAATGGAATTACCCACTTCGTCACAGTGTTGCTGATCCCGTGGCAAATAATCAAGCTCCGTGGCAGAATAATGTAGGGGTACAGCTTTCAGATGGACGGGGATAACCGAGCGAACATGGAAGCTGTTAGTTGGGAAACCCCCAATTTGAGAAGTGAGACAGATGTTGATTGATGAGGTTTGCAATCTGGTCCTGGGTCCGGCCCGATGGTAACATTGATGCTTTTTCTATCAGTGGCGGTCTGAGGTGCATGTCATTTCATGGCATATTGCAGGGTTGGGGAAATACATCCATGAGGAGGACTGGCTTGGCTTCATCCCACAATGTGATATGTTTGAGAGAGACATGGACATTTGAACACCTGCATATTTAAGGCTTGCGCCACCTTTGCCCATTTTAGGTAAAAAGGGAAATGGAGGGAGTCCAAGCGGTGGAGTTTTGATCTGGGTTCACTCTTCACCTTGGTTAGTTGTGTCCACATTGGTTGTGGGGACTTTTTGGAATTGCACCTCACTTTGAGGGGGGGGGGCGGGCGGGAGAGGAGATTAACAACTCTTGGTAACAAATCTATATAATCGACAAAGCAAAGAAGAAGGTTCTAGGCTTTTTTCAACCCTGAAGGATAGATTGGACTCAAGGAGGCAAAGGTGGTTGCATGACTTAAGAATAATTGTGACAGGGGATTTATATTTGCAGGTTGAACTCCTAGAGATCATGGGTGACATCTGTGAAGATAAGGACAAAGCCTGGGGGGAGAGGGGTGGTTGGCGGCTCTCGTGGCATCTTGCCCAAAGAGGAAATACCCGTGAGGGGTCAGAAATGTGAGGTGGACAACTTTGTAGAGGTTTTCCATAAGATGCCATTGTATTAACTCAAAAAGGGGTTTCACAAATGACTCACTATCCCTACGCTGATGAGGACTTCCCTGCCTTTCAAAATAAATTAAGGAAACGCAAAAGGAAGCTGTCCCTCACACATATTCACACAACAAACTTAATGTTGGGCAATTAAAATATAACAAAAATAACAGTTATTTTCCATATAAACCTGTTAACTGTTTCTCCTTGTAAAACTGGGTGAGATCCCCTTCCCCAGTTCAAACAGGATTCTCAATCAACAGTTCAAAATTGGAAAGTTTCATCTTGCAACAAAGTTCTAATGATAAATGTCTTCTTGCTCCGAAAGTCTCACTTGGACCTTGACCAATAGTTCAAAATATTTAGCAAATCTCTAACTCGCCACTTGTACCAGAGAGTTCCACAAAACTTCTTAGAAATCAAGAATATTTCCACAGTTAGTCTGTAGCAACAAAATGCTTTTTGTCAGGATTATTCCACAACAGTTCACAATAGCTTTGGAGGCCTGGCCACTTCTTCAGTCTTTAACCACAACACACTACTCTCCATCTGCTCCAAGAAGAGGGCTCATGTCCAAGCCTGCATCTCTGTAGCCAACAATAATACGGCTGAGCTTCTCAAAATCTGCAAGGAACTTGCCAAGCCTACTGAAGTCTCATTTTCTCCCCTTCCCTCCTCTCCCCTCCCCTCCCAAGCCCTCTGCACTGCACTGGCTTCTCACTTCACTACCAAAACTCTGGACATCCTGTCCTCGCTCTCCTCTACTCCCCCCACATCGCCCCCACGAGCCCCTGCGCTTGCCTCGGATGAGGTCGCTATAGTAGTCTGCGCTATGAAAGTCTCCTCCAAACAGGTGCTCCCCTGCTCTTCCAGAACTATCAAGGACAACATCTCCTCTCTCGCCCCTGCCTTGTCTGACTTCTGTAACCATTCCATTGCCACTGGCTCTTTCCCACAACCCCTCAAGCACTCCCTTGTGCACCCTCTCCTAAAAAAGCAATCACCCCTTTCCAACTGACCCACCAAACTGAATCTGCTGGCTGTATCCACGACCACCAGTCTGGCTTCAGAGCATCCAGAGGCATGGAAACTGCTTTCCTGAACACCCGTGAAGACCTGCTCTCAAATCTTGATTCCAACTCTCCCTCCGTTCTGATCTTCTCGATCTTTCCTCTGCCTTTGACACGGTCAATCATACCATCCTCATCAACTGTCTCCATGACACCCTAAGCATCACGGACCGGGTTCTGGCCTGGCAGACGTCCTTCCTTTCTAACAGACCTTCCCAAGCGCAATTGGGCCCTTTCCTCTCCGCCTCCTCACTCTCTACCTGTGGCGTCCCTCAGGGCTCTATCCTATTGCCATAGCTCTTCAATATCTACCTTGCCCCTCTGGCCCACTTAATCTCCATCATCTCTCCTCACAGGGTTACGCCAATGAGAGACAGCTCTCCTTCAAGCTTCCCTTCTCTACCCCCTCTTCTTCCTCTCTCACACCGGACTGTCTGACTGCTATACAGGCATGGTGTTCTGCTAATGATCTCTGCCTTAATGCCAGTAAGACTGAGATCCTTCTTATTGGGACCCCTAGTCCACGTTTCCACCCACTCTCTGGACGCCCTCCTTGGGCCTCCTCCCCCCACCCTCTTGTGAGGCAAAAAACCTTGGGGTCATCTGCGACTCTTCTCTCGACTACCCCTTTCGCCTTCTCCCCTCACATCTCAGACCTTGCCAAAAAGTCCAATTTTCAGCTCCACCACCTTAGAGGCATTCTCCCTTTCCTCACCTTTCCCCACCTTTCCCCAGAAGCGCAATGTCTCAGAGCTCTGGTTCTCGCTAGGCTTGACTACTGTAACAGCCTCTTCGGCAATCTGCCTATCTCCTTCCTTCGCCCTCTTCAACTAATCCAGAATAGGGCTGCAAGACTTAGCCTTGGCCTCAAGCCCAGGGACCGCATCTCTCCAGTCCCAAAATCTCTCCACTGGCTCCCGGTGGCTGCAAGGATCAAATTCAAGACACTCTGCATCATCTGCAAGGCTTTCTGGGGCTGGGACCATGCTACATCCAACTTTCTCACACTAAATACCTCCCTCCTAGAGTCCCCCGGTCCTCTAGCGCCAACTCTCCGCAGGTCAGACATTTCTCCCAGCAGAGAGTGGGGAGTACATTTCTTTCTTCGGCAGGAGCCTCCCTCTGGAACGGCCTTCCTATCCCCCTCAGACTTGAGCCGGATCTCCTTAAGTTCTGGAAACTTAAGGCTTTCCTTTTCTCCTCCTCCTTCCTTGCTAATATCCCCCTGCCGCTGCGACTGGAGTATGGGCCCATGTGTCTTAAAGGAGCCAGGCCGCCCTCCTCAACCAGCCCTCCCCAGCATCCCTAACCAGCACTTGCCCTCGGTACCCTTCCCAATTAGCCTAGCTCTGGACCCCCAACACCCACCCTCCCACCAGTGGACCCTTACCCCCCGTTTGCGGTGGCACTTGGCCTCTTCGGCTCCCCTCAGCACTTGCCCTGCCCCTGGGCCCCATCCCTCCTGCACTTCTCCCCTCCTACACCCTTAACCCAGCCCTCCTTCGATCCTGTCCTGCCCCTCCCTCTGCACTTATTGCTCACTGCATTTGCATGGTCTGAATGTCACAAGGCCTAGTAGGACCATTTATTGTTGTTTCTTCTGCGTCACCCCCCACCCCTTTTCTTTGTCTTGTGGCGCCTTGAAACACTAGTGTATAGACGCCATACAAATGTCCAATAGATAAATAAATTACTTCTACATAGTTCACTCACCTGCCAGGTCTACCACTACAAAATCCCTGCCCTGGTTTACTCACCTGCCAGGACCAATGAAAACTTCTACCAGTACTTCTGTGGTAAGGTTCAACTTAGCAAAGTCTTTTGACTTCTCCACATTAGTTCCGACTACTTCTTTTGCGAAGACATGAAACACATTGGTGCTGTTTGTTCCACATTTGTGATTGCCATATGCAATGCAGGTTATGCTCCTCTCTTCCTGAATACGTTCTATCATGAAGGCAGCTCTCCTGCCACTCTTGTTTTCCCACTGTTACTTATATTAACCAACTGCTGAAAATGGCTTTTGCTCCAACTCGCTCTTCTTTGGCTTAGACAATGCTTGTTTAGGTCATTTATAACGCTTGATTCTTTCTCACTCTGGCAATATGGTTTACAAACAACTTGTTTCTTAGCTGCCCTCTCTTGGCTTTGTCAATTTTGGTTCTTACAAACTTACCTCGATATTGCTGTCTTTTGACTTTGGTAAGGACTCTGACCGAAACCAGTATAACACCACCCTTCTGGTCTATTCCCAAAGTTCCTTATTCTGCCACTTTAGCTTCTTGGTATCAGTTTGGTATTCAAAAGCATTATTACACTGCCACATGAGGTTCTTTACACCAGTTCTATATTCAAAACCATTATTATTCTGCCACTTCAGGTTCTTTACATTAGTTTGGTATTAGATTTGGCCAGTGGGAGATCACAAAGCGTTCCGGTGTCACACAATACTAGTGAACTCACCGGGTATCGCATATGCGTCTGCTCACTCCGCTGCCTCCACGTCTTCTCTTTCTCTGCTGCACTCCGCCTGGCAAACTGCTTCTTTCTGCTTACCGCAGCCCACGCCGGTCGGGAATGGGGGGGGGGGTTCCTCACTCCGGTGCTCGCCTTCCACCGGAGCCCACCTGACACTCGGGACAGTTTATAGAACTTATTGCTTCCTGCTGCGCAACCTCTGCATACAGGGTCTTTAAAGGTAGAGACCGTCTCAGAACCGGTATACAATCTGCATATAAGGCAGCTCCGGCGTCTCTAGTTTCCTTCAAAGTCTGCTGCAACGTGGAGTTACGGCAATCACTCCACCTCCCGCTATTGCTCTCTATGGCCAGCACCTGTCTTTTACTTCCTAGGCTCCCTCGGGTGTGGGTCATTAGCACTAATAGAATGCAACTTGCAGTCCCATGCCTCTCCATCCATCTTCTTCGACCCAGTACTTTGGGCATTGTGGGACGTGAAGTCCTCAATGTTCAAATTACCTTTTCCATTCAGAATGTTGTTTCCAAATGTACCACTTTCATTTCTATTCTTCAAAGCATCCTCTAGAGGAGTTTTATAACGACTTATTGAATGGTTCTGATTTACAGGGGAATTAGAATTGGAGGTTAATGTTTTGATATTGGCATTTAACATTCTCCTGTTGATCACAGAACCTTCAACCCCATAAATATGGGTGTCTTTGGGAGAAGGGATCTTACTCCAATAAATGGATTATGCCAGTTTTCACCACCATCAAAACAATTTGCTTCGGGAAAGAAAGCCTCCCTCAAGCCGTTATGGATTCTGGCAACACTGATTTTTCTTCCTCCGAAGAAGACAAATACTGCGTCCCTCCCAACTTGGTCCTCCTGTTCCTCTGGGACCCTTATCCTCCCAGGTGACCCTCCCGGCCAATACCACCCCCAGGGTCAGGATCAGATCAGGTAGCGGCTGACTTCCCCATACCACCCGGGAGGAGACTTTAGGTAGGGTCTTTGTGAGGACTCTGCAGGATTCATCATGTGCCACAGGGCAGAGGAGGTGGCCAGTCTTCTGATGGCCTGTAGTATGAGGGCATGCAATGGAAGATTCCCAGGGTATAGTCCGGCCGCTAGCACTTTTGATAGTGGAGTAGGTAGTAGCCGGATCGATTATATATCGGTCAACATAGAATATTGTGTTTTCTTGAAGCGGTTTGCTTTGTCGCTTAGAGTAGAGAGTAACCATTAACCCCTGGTGCTCTCTGTTAGCATCTCCATGTTTGGAATTGCACAAGAGAAAGATGCAAGCCCAAATGTAGGCATATTAATTGAAGGGCATGCTCGACGAGTTATTAAAATGGGATAAGCTCGATAAAACCAAGCTACTCCTGGAGTTATATGATTGCATTCCACCTATATTAGAAACCCTTTTATCAACGGTGCCTGGATCAAGTGCCGATATAGTGAAAGCTCATTTGGAAGCTATAACAAATCTGGGGAAGTTTTGTATCACCAATGCCAAGCTTGCAGAGAAGGCTCGCATAAGGTGAACCCCTGGCATGACGGGGACTGCAGGGACTAAAGGTTTACTGGTGCTTCAAGCAAAAGAGGTTGCAGGTGGCAGGTGTAGCCCTGACTGCAGGAGGCCAGAAAGGCGTGTAAAAAGGTACTGAAGAGTAAAAGGGAGGGATATGAAGAGGAGATGTGGAGCCAACCTCTACCAGCTACAACTAATAGAGACCCCCCAGAGGTTTGGGAAATTAATAGGGACAGGCAGCACTGCAGATTGTTCAATAGCAGCTGGTTGCATACCTGAGCAAGCCTGGCATGACCATTTTAAAAACTTGTATAATTAGAAAAGAGTCTTCCAGGACTCAGATTGGCCAGATGTAGTTAATGAACAAAGCTCTGCTGATGCAGAGCAGGCATCACTGGCCCTCAGTCCAGAGCATATAAAGAATGGCACTTGTGACTCCGAAAAAAGGTAAAGCTCTGGGCCCAGACAAAAACCCTGCCGACTTGTTTATGTCTGAACCAACGTCCCTCCTGGACTAGGGCTGAGATTGTGCCTGTATACAAGAAGGGTGGTAGGGACCAACCTTGTAATTGTAGGCCCAACCTCATTGCAAGTTGCAAGTGGCAAAACATTTGCTAAAGCTGTTCTGGGGCATCTGGAGACGTGGATCGATGAGCAGAGGGCGACTTAACATCTGCAAGCGGGGTTTCAACCTAGCACATGCACAATTGACAAAGTTTCAGTCTTCAGTTAATTTGTAGCAAATATGTGACCCTGCGGAAAACTTTTGTATGTTCTGTTTTGTATAGACCTAAAAACGGCCTTCGACAGAGTTCCTTGGGCAAGGTTATGGGAGGATTTAGCACGCATGAACATTCCTCTCTCTCTGTTGGTGGCAATGCAGGGTCTATATCAGAACAATGAGGCAGTGGTCAGGTGGATGGGAGCACCACTAAGACCATAGGGCTAGAGATGGACGTGGGGCAAGGACACAGGTCAAGCTATTTTGCTTGTTTATCAACAGGGTTTGGAAGAGGTTGCTTGAGTTTCCCACGAACGCCCCATCGCTGGTGGGGATAACATTCTTATTCTATTGTTCGCAGACGATGCAGTGCTTATGTCACTTTCCCCGAGTGGACTCAAACTGCAGTTAGCTGAATTTGAGAATGTTTGCTTGGCTAACGGAGTAGCTGTTAATAGAAGCAAGAGCGCTGGTTTTCAGAGGAAATCGGGCAAGTGATAAAGCTAGAATAAAGTTGAAATTGAACAGAGAGCCCATTGAACAAGTGCCAATTTATGACTACCTTGGGTTGAGAGTAAGAGAAGACTGCCGTGGACCACCCAAATATTTAAATCGGGATTGACTCTAGGTACAGTGGTGTGATCGCCAGGTTTGCCCGTTAGCATGGGGGTGGGCCGTCAAGGTGTCCATTGAGGTCTACAAGTTGCCGGGCAGAAAGAAGGCCAGGCAGAAAGGCTTGTATGGGGCACAGCTACGGGGGTATGCCAATTGTGGTTCACAGTCCACAACAGAAAATAGCTGCACATTGAAAAACGATTCCCTGTGCAGGTCTAAACCCATTTACTTTTGAGCGAGAATCTTGACCACAGCAGGACTATCAAAATATAGAGAGGCAGTGACAGACCTGTTGGTCCAGCCAGGGGGGACCTCGTTACTCTGGCTCCAACATGTCAGGAGTGAACTGGTTGCCATAGGGTTAAGTGCCTTTTGGTCTCAACCAGATCAGATGAGATCATCAACCAAGTTAGTGATTAAATGAGCACTGAATGTAAAGACAGATATGGGTGCTCAGAGGCTGTTGAATCAGAAACCCCAGCTCAGGTATTATTGGGACTGTAAGACAACCTTCGTTTACGAGGAATATTTGGATGTTGTACAGCCTAAATACCGGAGAACCACACATGTTGAACTGCGACTGGGCATTTTACCTGTGAGGTAATGGACTAGCAAATGGAGTAACGTTGGAGAGGAAGTATGTCCATTATGTGGCATGATACCTGAGAGCACTATTCATTTTATTTTAATCTGCCCAGTGTACGGGTGCAGAAGGAGGAGACTGACACACAGGTCGCGTGGTTGTTGGCATAACTCATTAGTAATGAAAATAAAGAGAAAACCTAACTTTCCCCAACTCTAAGAGGTGTTTCCCTACCTTAACTAAAAGTGCTAATGGATTTGTCAAGATGTGGATCTTCTGGGTCCAGAAGAATGGCTCCCTTCTTCTGGACGATCACAGTTCCACTAGTTAGGTGGGATTTTTACCTGAAGGAATGACTCAATCCCTTTCCAAGGCACAAAGCAAGGTTCCATGTTGTAAAGACGAAGTTGTCAATCCAAAATCAAAAGGTAAAGTTCCTGTTTAAACATCAACATTCCTCTTTGCCCATAGTTGCTTCTTCAGTATTGGGTTCCTCGAGAATGCCTCCCTTTCTCCAGGTGACTGGTTTTCAGGGTTTTATCCCTACACAAAGCCAGGGGGAATGACTCCCTTTCCCTGGGCACTCTCTTCACTTGGCTTTATGATTTCATAATGCCAGGGGGATGACTACCTTCCCTTCGGCTTTCCTTGGCTTGGTCCTTACACTCACTTTGTGTTTACTTTTACAGTTCACAACACCAGGGGGAATGACTCCCTGCCCTTGGCCTTTCTCAGGCTTTTTATCACAGTTCACAATGCCAGGGGGAATGTCCCCCATCCCCTGGCCTTTCTCATGCTGAAGAAGGAAGTTGTTGTGGGCCCCAGACCAAAGTTTATTTAGTGGCTTGTTCTGGGCAGGCTTGGTTCACTAACCTGGCAGGTATTGCCACGAAGAAGATGAACAAGGAGGATTTTCTTCTCTTCATCAAGTTGCAGGTCCCAGACCTGGCTTTCCCCACTGTCTTTTGTTCCCTTTTTACTTGGTTCACTATCCTGCCAGGTGTTCCAATGACTCCAGATTCTCAGTGTTATTTCTGACCCTGGTTACAGGATTTGTCGTGTTCCCCCTCTAAGACCCAGGCAGCCCTTGTACCTTATGGGTTGCTGCCAGGTCTTCTCCGCTGCTCTCTGGCTCTTCCGATGTATCGGGAGGCTTTCCTCGTTCTTCTCCTGCTATCGTGGAGTCCACAGCGGCTCCGGGTGTTTCTTTGTGGGTGGGCTGGCATTTCTCAGTGACCACATGGTTCGTAGGCTTCTTTTGACCGGAACCCTGTGCTTCTTGCTTTCCGGTCTGCCCGTGCACAGCAGACCAGGTAGGGATGCCTGGATTCTACCTCTCTACCTCTTCTACCTCTCGAGTCCCGGTCAGCAGTTAGTCTCCTTACCAAGGGGGACATCCTCCTCGCTTGCGGTACCTCCAGGGAGGGTCTGACTGCCATGCAAGTCCTTTACTTTTTATCTGTAATGGATGATGGAATCTAGACTGCTCTTTCCAATTCCCTGGTGGGATCGACATGACTCTGTGCCTCGTCGTCTCAATGTCTCCTTTGGTGGTGTTAGTCCAGTCAGCCCTACTCTTCCTCGTCTCAGTAACTCCCGTCTCATCACCCCCGCAGACATACATGGAAGAGTGTAACCTGGAGGTGTGTGACATGAGACAAGGGGGTGTGAAGAAGGTGGGCCGCATGGACTGAGGTGGACGATGAGGAGTGTGTACCACAGGCGACCGAGATGTTCTCCCCTAAACCCAGGGGGACTATCAGGTAGCGGCCTCACCTCCCTGACTTCATGGGAAGGTGCTCCCCCTCGGGGAGAAGTAAAATCTCGGGATTCGTCACACCAGGTCATTTCTATCTCAGGAGACAACTTTTGAAGTCATTATTTCTGGCAGTATTGATTCACTCAGTGGACCAGGCTATGAGGTTATGCCGCGACTTGACCGACATCCTAGTGGTCTATTCCATTTTAGCTATCTGATCAGAGCATGGAGGAGAAAGATAAAAATCAAAACAACTTAAAATTCAAGATCTCTAGTTGTGAACTTGCTCTGGATAGCCCGAGTAGTAGGTTTTAATATTTGTATTATATTGCATAAGCTGTATTTTTTTTTATTGAGGTCATTTGTATTATACGCATAATGAATTTTAGGTCTTACCATCTGTATTTTAAAAACGTATGTTGTGTTTTTATTTATATGTGCTTTCATGGCAAATTGACGAATAAAGCTGATTGATTGATTGATAACCTAGGGAGAAAGAGACTAACCAAAACCGACACGCAACCCAAGGAGAGGTAGGTGGAAGAGACATTTGGTGTCTTTACTTGAACCGTGCCATGGGGCAAGGAACCCCTTTTCTAATTAAGAGACATCTGGGTGGGGTCAGAAACCCACCACCATTCTTTTGTTTCAGCAAAGGCCCTTATTGTACCTTTGTTAAATTTAGGCTTTTTTGTTTATAGTGGTAGCGACAGAAATTAAGCTAGAACAGTTCTATGGACGGCAGATTTTGCTTATTATGTAGGACATTCTGATGAGCACTCTTTTAGACTACTTTTCTTCCCTGCTTAGGTTTTTGGGTGTTCCAAAAAAGAAATACTCAACCCAAAATGTCAACTTTTCCATCTCCTGATTCTGACTTAGCACAGGAAATAGAATATTGGAAAACAGGCTTGAATACCTAGAAAATGGGGTGCAAGATAAGCAGATTAGGGTCGTTGGAGTACCTGGTGAGGTGGAGGGTGGTGATGGCCCAATCCGTTTTGTTTATCCCTGGCTTCTAGATTTACTAGACCTGCAAGTGGACGAAGATCCCATATATAAATGTCATAGGATTAAGATGCGTGTCTTTCATAGACTAAGAATCGATAGTCGGTTCCAAAACTCGTCACAATTTTGGATGCACAAGAGAAAGAAAGACTTTTGAAAGATGCGAAAGAAACTGCGATATCAACAACCTAGGATTCTAATTCTTCCGATTTGGCACCTACAACTGAGGAAAATAAAGAAACTTAACGTCCTTAAAAACGTCTCTTACTAGGGGTGTAAAGGGAGGTATATTTAGACTTGTCAAGTTGCAGGTTACTCATAAGGACCAAGAATACATTTTCTGAGATGCTGAAGGGCTATGTAAGAGAGTCATGATCGTGTCAGAGAAGGAAGAGGGAGATGGGTGACCCAGGCCCCTGAGAAACTCATATGTGCCTCGTATGTGGATATTGGTGCCGCCCCTCCATCGTAAAATGCCTCCCAGCACTTTTTCTGGCAAGTGTTCACTCGTTCCCATTTCAGAACTTCCAACTCCCACGGTTCACCTGAGAGCAACTGAGAAAACCCAGACCAGAGCCAGGAGAACAGAGTCAAGAACAGCCAGGAAACGGACAAGAGATCTCCATGCAAAACAGCAGTGAGGCATCTAACACCTGATGTGACAATCCCAGATGAACACCGGGCTGCAACAGAAAAACTGGGGAGTGAGGAGCAACTGCAGAGTACAGGAGATACTCCAAACCGAATTGCAACAAAACTTGCCAACTACTGAGGAAAGGTCGGAGCGAACAAGCAGCCTGATCCCCCCCTAGCTATTACCACACCAGAGACGGTTTTCAAAATCTTGCTGGAAAAGAGGAAGAGGCTTAAAGGGGCTTTTAAAGCCTCTCACCAGTGCAACAGAGACTGTGGGGAAAAGAAAGGCACAGATTGGTTCTGAGAGTAAGGTGAGCGCTGCAGTCAATGAGTCAATGACAGGGGGGTTGGGGGGGCGGGGGCTGAATGGGGGACAGGTCCAGCAGAAGCACAGTATAAAAGGAGACAAGGAAAGGCAGAGTGTGGGTTGTTCTGGTGTGGCGTCAGTCTACGTTGAGGTGGTGGGAGACCAAGAGAACAGGCAGTGTTAGGAAAGATTTTCTTTTTTGAACCTTTCCATCCATACATTTCTATCAGACCCCCAGTCTTTTTGCTTATTTTAGAACCCTGTTCTGACCTTTGGAGGTCAGTAAAGGCTTCTGCTTTAGATCCCTTGCCGATTGTGCTCATTTGTGGGGTGAAACTGACTAGTCCCTCAGATTGTCAGTATTGCGAGACTTTGCCGCTCTTTTGGAATTCTTTTATTTTTACAATTACACACTTCACATTACAGTGAAGTGCAGTTTGGATACTTTTTGGTTACAGATGGCTTTTTGATTACTTTGATGATGTACCCATTACAAGCTGGTGACAGCTTTTTGATTTTCACTGTTTAGAACCCTACAATGGTTGTGCCATGAGATATTTGCTTGTTATGTGTCATCTTGTCCTTTGGCCTTCTTCCTGCCTTTCCAGGTCAGGAAATGCCATATATGGTAACCCCTTTCCCAGTGAAAGCTGCTGCTTTTGCGGGCAAGTGGGCTTTGTATGTGTGTGAGCCAGAGAAAGGGGCTGGAACTGTCTGGTCGCAGTCCACATACTCTGTTGCTGGACGGATGTGATGACCAGTGGTTGTCCAGTATTGGACACCACTGGGCTACAAGAATGTTGCAGATCCTTAACATTGGCAGACTTGAGATTGCTCCGAGTCTGAATCTTGGATAAAAGGAGGGCTTCTGCAACTATTCGACAGATCCTAAGCGGAATCAAGACATCTACGAAGAAGAGCAGCCCGCTAACGGCCCGAGGACAATTACTGCAGCTCACCAGCATAGACTCCAGTGTTTCGCTTGGTGAAGCCCTGCTCCTCTGCCTTCTAACAGAAGACCCTCATTGGTGCTCCAACCCTTGACCGGTGGGAACAACCAGCCTCGACCAGATCCATGCCTTTGAAGCCTTTAGGGGTGTCGGTAGACCACTTGGTGGACTGATCAGCTCCATCTTGGGCTCCCGCGGTGCAGCCATTGCAGTTGTTCAGATCCTTGAGATTGCAAGATCTTTAACTTATGCCATAAGTCGCCTGTCCTTTTATTTTCAGCCATCTCACAACAAGAGAAGCTGTGATGGCGCTCGTTAGGGAAATTTATCATTTTTATGATTCATCCCCTCTCCTAGTGAGACCCCCCAGCACTTTTTGCTGGACTTCTGGACCTTTTTGTTGCAATTCTGAATGCGTGGAGCCTTTTTCGTCTCATTCATTCTTGTGGACGCTGTCTTTTGGAACTCTATTCTTTGTATTCTACCTGTACTATGGAGTCGGTCTGCTCCAGAGCTCTTAAAGGCCTCTGTGTTTTTACTACTGCAGCAGACCGCTCCTCATGGGCAGTGTTGCTGGGGACCCTATGGGTCCTCCTTTAAGATTCTTTTACCTCAAGTAACTACAGTTCTTAAGGATAGAGAGATACTTAGTATCTCTCCCAAAACTCTGTAGTTTGAGAGATTGGCACACTCCAACTTCACTGGAGTGCCAAAGAGATACCTAGTACCCCCCTTGTCTCTGCTCCTGTGACTTTTAAATCACATAGACAATAACCTAGTTATGGCTGGTGGCAGTGGACGTGTTCTACCAACTATTGTGTATTTTGTATACCGCAGGCTATTTGCATAACCTCGGTAGTGCACAATAGGGGCACCCAAGTACCAACTTGGGGCATCCCTTCTTTTTCTGCCATTACTAGCGTGGTTGTTCTTGGTTAGCCCTTCTTCTACCATTCTGGGAGGGGGAGGTCAGTGTGTGTGTGTTTTGCCTTTGGCGGGAACCAGTAGGTATCCCCGCCTAGGCTCCCGATTGTCTGGGCAAGCAAGATGTAGGAGAGGAGTTTTACACACCCCTGTCCTTTGTCTACCCGAGAGCCTGAATAGGTCCAGCTCCCACAGCAGGTCTGGCTGTCCTATCTGTACAGCCAAATGTCCCTTTCTGTAAATTCCTGAGAGAGATTGCGCTGGAACTATATAAAAGGTGAGGCTTCTGGAGTGAAAAGCAAGTCGACCACTGGAAACCGAAGTAACTGAAGAAGACAACGACCAGAGACGCCTGCAGACCCTTTGCAATGCTGCGAAGCAACCACTGCTGTCCTGACCACGTTTTCGATGCAACAGAAGCCATAATCAGCGTCCCTGATGACCAAAAGCGCGGACACATGCGCTTGTATCCCCCCCCTCGAGTCGAGGATGCCCTCTGCCTGAAGCAGACACACATTAATTGTGTAATTTAAAATAAATTCTCAATCTTATCCAGTTCCTTTGGTTAAAGCGAACACCTTTCAAAGATGGCCGCTCACGTTTCGTAGGCATTTCTGCCTTCCGCTCTGGTGCCTCCCAGGCTCCTGGTGCCCCGCCATTGGCTGCCTGTGCCTTTGAAAGCAGCCAATCATCCGCCGGCCAGCATAGCCGGCCGCCAACACGAAGGCCGACGCACAAAGGCTTTGGCCCTTTCCCAGCCTGTGGCTCCATTCACCTACATGCCTGCAGTCGAGCTGGAGCCCTCCCCAACACTGCAGGAGCAGTGCATAGTCAGGGGAGTGAAGCTGGAGCTTCCTCCCACCTCGAGGTAGGCCCTTGGGCACCTTTACACCCGACCGCCATAATCAGCGTCCCTGATGACCAAAAGCACGGACACATGCGCTTGTATCCCCCCCCCCCCCCCCCCCCCCCGAGTCGAGGATGCCTTCTGCCTGAAGCAGACACACATTAATTGTGCAATTTAAAAGACATTCTCATCTTATCCCGTTCCTTTGGTTAAAGCGACCGCCTTTCAAAGATGGCCCTTCACGTTTCGTAGGCATTTCTGCATTCCGCTCTGGTGCCTCCCAGGCTCCTGGTGCCCCGCCATTGGCTGCCTGTGCCTTTGAAAGCAGCCAATCATCCGCCGGCAGGCGTAGCCGACCGCCAACACGATGGCCGACGCACAAAGGCTTTGGTCCTGGCCACGTCTTCCAAGCCGTCGGCCGGACTCCCTGCACCACGGGTGCCCTGCCCCTGGAGGAACACACAAACGTACTCTGTGAACTCTGCTATGCACGCCGCTCCTATTACTAATGTTTTAAACACTGAAATCAGCCCCTTAAGGCGCTGTCTGCTGATATCTGCCTGATGTCGCCTCTACTGTACACCTCCCACCCACATCACGCAAATCGCATCTAGGCACGGTGCTTGCACTATATTCCTCTTAATGACTGAACTTCACCTATTTGTGAAAATCGAACTTAGGTACTGTATTTTGCTGAATTGCTGCTTATTTGTGCCCTACCACCATTAGCCTATGCCTGCCCCTCATTGAAAATCGAATTTAGGTACTGTATTCTGCTGAATTGCTGCTTATTTGTGCCCTGCCACCATTAGCCTATGCCTGCCCCTCATCGAAAATCGAATTTAGGCACTGTATTTTGCTGAATTGCTGCTTATTTGTGCCCCGCCACCATTGAAAATTGAATTTAGGTACTGTATTCTGCTTAATTGCTGCTTATTTGTGCCCTGCCACCATTAGCGTATGCCTGCCCCTCAATGAAAATCGAATGTAGGTACTGTATTCTGCTGAAATGCTGCTCATTTGTGCCCTGCCACCATTAGCCTATGCCTGCCCATCATTGAAAATTGAATTTAGGCACTATATTTTGCTGAATTGCTGCTTATTTGTGCCCTGCCACCATTAGCCTCTGCCTGCCCTTCATTGAAAACCGAATTTAGGCACTGTATTTTGTTGAATTGTGACCCACTTGTGACCTGCCACGGCCCAGCATTAGTCACACGATCTCTCTGTCATCTCCCGTCTTACACCAGCTACACACACCAGCTGCACGCCCACACTCAGCCACTCTCCACTATCATGATGCCCAAGAGTTTACCTCCCAATCACAGCATAGACTCACACCCCCTGCCACACTCTGCCCAGCCAGCCTAACAGCCCTCTTCATAGTCATCACTATAATGGCCCCTATGCCTCCCCACATACTCCCAGCACACCACACTCAATGCCCGGCACTATACTCACATGCTACAGCATCAGACTATAACATCACACAATCTCAGCCACCCAGCCTAGCCATCAGACTCCGCAATCTCAGAAATCGATCACGTCCTAGGTATCTACTCTGCTCACCCACCATGACTAGAAATACCAGACTAGGCACCCGCACCGCACCACTACCCCACACTAACATAAGCAAAGGCACTGCCCATCCCTACCCACGACCACAACTTGCCTCTACACTACCTCGCTCTAAGGCCCCCATTGCCACACGCCACAACAAGCACACTTCACCCCATACTAGTATAAACAGAAACATCAAAGGCACTCAATAGTGCACTACTGAACGTACGCTCCCTGCCTGCACATGCATTAGAGATAAATGATCTACTATGCATCACCGAAACCTGGCTCAATGATGCTTCCTGCCCAGCCATCGCACTAGCCCTACCCCCAGGCTACACCATCCTTAGGCAAGATAGACCTGATAAGATTGGAGGGGGAGTCGCCCTTATCGACAAAGACTCACTGGCCATTAGACTAGCAGACCATAGTACATGGGGTGGAAATGCTGATATCCTATCAGCTAAGCTCACGCTCTCCCCAATAATCTAATCAATATCCACATCCTGTATAGACCTCCCGGACTCCCAGCAGACTTCCAAGAGCACCTCTCCCACCGGCTCAGTAACAACATTAAAAAATCCTCCAAAATCCTTCTATTAGGAGACCTAAATTTAGGATTCAATGATCCAAAGGATAAATCCGCCACAACCCTAGCAAAAGAACTTGCAGACCTAGGATTCGCCCAAGGAGTCCTCACCCCCACCCACTTCAAAGGCCGCACCCTTGACTGGGTCATGGGATCACAACTGTGCATCCAACATTATCTCAAACACTGCCTTTCCATGGACGGACCACATGTGCATTGAATTCCTAATCCCCACCTACCCAAGACTCTAATCCATGCACCACCTGCCATAATAAGAAGATCCAAAAAACTCAATGCAGACAACTTGCGACCCTACCTCACAAACCCCTGCCTAGCACCACCTTTCTCTCAGGACCCTAATTTACCATCAGCTATCTTTAATGATACTCTCACCAATGCCATAAATTCTATAGCCCCACTTGAAAGCAAAAAAGAAAGAAATCTTTTCACTGCAACTCTTGGTTCTCGGATGAACTCCAAACTCTCCGAGCACAAAAGCGTCAATCACTGAAAAACAGGCAAACGGATCCCAGTGACCTAAATAAGAGCATTTTCAAGCAGACAGCCCTCCAATATAAAAAAGCCATCTTAGTAGTAAGATCAAACTCCTTCAATGATAGGATTACAAAGGCCAATTCCCAAGCTAAAGAATTATTTGCTATCTTTAATGAACTAGTCACACCCCCGGCTACCGCAGACAGGATAGCTAAAGACAAAGCCTGGGGTGCTAGCATTCAGTCCGCCATGCTCAACAAAATAAAACTCCTCCAGAATAAAATCCAAAACCACTGCAAAGCCCTTCCAAACCAAAAAGCCAACCGCCCTACACAAGACAAGTGTAGTGATCTCAATTACGCTCAATTCGCCTTCAGAGACGTCACCGAACCGGAGGTCCTTAATCTCATCAAAAAACCTCAAACCATCTCCCTGCAAAGCAGACATCTGCCCACCCAAAATCATCAAGCAGTGCGCTAACGACCTAGCACCCGTGATTACTGCCTTTATTCACACATCATTCCAAACAGGAACTGTCCCAAACAATCTCAAGGAAGCCTGGGTGCGGCCACTTCTAAAAAAGGCCACACTAGACCCAGCACAACCCAACAACTACAGACCGATAACGACACGCCCGTTCCTCTTGAAAATCCTGGACAAAGTAGCTCACAACCAGATCCAATCATACATAGAAGCTAACTCCATACTAGGCAAAAGGCAATCTGGCTTCTGTGTCGGGCATGGAACAGAATCTGCCTTATTAGACCTAAAAAATCTATTCCGACGGATCATGGACAAAGGCAAACCTGCCCTGCTCCTCCTTCTCAATCTATCAACAGCTTTTGATCTGGTAGATCACCAAACCCTTACCACCCACCTCACTCATGCAGCCCATTTCTCTAAACAAGCAGCATCCTGGGTCACATCCTTCCTAGAAGAGCCATTAAGGTCTACACCGACAGCAAACGCAGATCCTACTACTATAAACTGCGGTGTCCACCAAGGATCATGTACAGCCCCCACCCTCTATAACCTCTTCACTAAACCCCTCTTTGACCTACTCAACTCCATGGGTGTTGTGTATACCAACTATGCAGACAAAACCTAAGTACTTGTACCTCTAACTGGAATCTATCACCAAGACGCCACTGCCCTTCACAACATCTATGATACTATCCAAGCATGGATGGCAATCAATGGCCTCTGTCTCAACGGGAAAAAGACTGAAATTATCATCCTTGAGCAAAACAACACAATAAAGAAGCTAAGCCCCCAATACGCCACAACTCAACCATCTCCGTATCATCCTCCGTCAAGACTCTAGGTGTTCACATTGACGCCAATCTATCAATGAACAAACAAGTCAGCGCCATAGCCTCGACATCAGCGTTCAGCCCCAAACTCATCAATACCATTAAACCCTACCTATCCGCCCCCAACCGCTTGGCCATAGATAGAGCAACTATAGGCGCTAAACTCGATTATTGCAACGCTCTCCAAGCTGGCACTTCCGCCAAGAACATTCACAGACTACAAACCACCCAAAAAACAATACCCTCAGAGCCGCGATGAGCATCCCTGGAAGAGACCATATATTCCATGCCAGACGTGCAGCACGGTGGCTTCAGGTCAAAGACTGAATTACTCTGAAAATCCTCACCATCACACACAGATGCATCAACAACACTGCTCCCACATACCCATCTGAAGCAATATCAAGAACCACTTCCACTCGCCCCACCAGAGCTCAGTACACCAACCAGCTACACATACCACGCATCAAGAGAGCCATAGCTGGAGGTCTAGGCTTCTCCAATATTGCACCGAAAACTTTGGAACTCACTCCCTGCCACCCTTAGAGCTGAAACTTCCATCTCTGTCTTCCGCAACAACCTCAAGACCACTTTCCTCAACTAGCACTGCGACTTCCTCCTCTACTCCAGTCATGTATATTGTAATATAAACAGAAATGTAATATAACTATATTGTAACCTTGTATATATACTGCTCATGACTATGTAACTAAGCTTTGTACTGTAACAAGTGCCACAATGTCCTCGGACTGATGTGCGCTATATAAATACGAATAAAACAAACAAACAGAGGAGCTCCGAAGAGGACAACTTGTTAGGCAAAGTTTGAATGCAGTACCCTCTGGGAACACTACAAGCAACTAGGACTACAGGTATAGGCAATCCAACCTTTCGTATAAACTTGTACTACACAGTTTTGGTAGCGTGTTGAGCAGCCAGGCTTATCTCAATAGGGGAAATGTGAGCAGTAGTGGAGTTAAAGGTATTCAAATAAACTCTTACACTCAAGGTTTCTTGCATAAACAATTATTTATTCATCAGTCAGTTATAAAGCCTTCTTTAGAAGGGAGCAATATAATAGTAACACACAAATACACTTCAATACTGTACACTCTGAGTTTCTGAATCAGACAAAACCCTTTGGGGATGGCCCGCATACAACCTACATCCACAGGTGACTTCCATAACAAGGGTGCTGGGGACATGGAACAAGTTACTTACCTGTAACTGTTCTCCAGCATGGGTCTGGCATGGATTCACATGCTCACGGGGAATATTCATGGGCATGGATTCACATGCTCATGAATATTCCCCGTCGTCAGGCTGGGAATCCTCGGTAAAGAAAAAATCAGTATCAGTTTCGTTTCTGATCGGTCTTTCTTAGTAGTAACCAATCACTGATCTCTGGGTCATACTGCCCCCAGCCAATGACTGCCCTCTCCCTAAGCCCCGCCTCTGGCAGCCATCCTCAGATTTGGTAACACACCAAGTGGCAGTATGACCAAGTGAAGAGCCGCAGAGGGGTAGGTGGGAGGGTTCGCATATGAATCCATGCCAGACCCATGCTGGAGAACAACAGTTACAGGTAAGTAACTTGTTCCTTCTCCAGCATGGGGTCTGGCATGGATTCACATGCTCATGAATAAAAGAATACATAGCAGTATACACATGCACAACCACGGGAGGTGGCAACAGGCTCAACATTAAGCAATACAACAACTCACCATTAAGCATCTCTTACCTCCTCACCAGGCTCACCTTAAGCGAACAGGTTGCGCAGCACTGCTTGGCCGACCCTGGACTCCTCCCTGGAGTCCCAATCGACGCAGTAGAATCTTGTGAAGGTGTGCGTCGACCTCCACGTAGCAGCTCTGCAGATGTCCAGGAGGGGCACACCAGACAGGAACGCCGTGGTAGCAGCGATCGCTCTGGACGAATGGGCTCTCGGACGGCCGTGCAGCGGTCGGTTTGCCAACCGGTGACAATGCATGATGCAGCCGGAGAGCCACCTGGAAATGGAAGTCTTCGAGAGAGCCTTCCCTTGATTCACAGACCCAAAGTTCACGAACAATTGTGACACTTTCCGAAAACTCTTTGTGCGGTCCACGTAGAACTTCAGCGCTCTAGCTACATCCAGCGAGTGCAAAGTCCTCTCGGCCGGCGTCGAAGGCGACGGAAAGAAAACTGGTAACACCAAGGGCTCGTTGAGGTGGAAGTCCGACGGCACCTTGGGGATGAAGGAGGGGTGCGTCCTCAACACCACCCTCGTGTCATGAAAAGTCAAGTATGGAGGCTTGCAAGATAGGGCCTGAATCTCTCCCACTCATCGTGCAGAGGTGAAGGCCACGAGGAACGCTCTCTTCCATGACAGGAACTTCAAAGGGGCCGAGTGCATAGGCTCGAAAGGGGCTCCCATGAGCCTGGTCCGCACCACATTAAGCTCCCACGCCGGGCTAAGGGCCCTTCACCGGCGGAAATGATCGGCATAGTCCCTTCATGAATTCCTTTACCAGGCGATGAGACCACAAGGACGCCCGTCCCGTAGTCCTGGTGTATCGGGAGATGGCAGCCAGATGTATTTTTATGGAGGCGTGAGCCAGTCCAGCTTTGGCCAGCGACAGTAGGTACGGCAGCACTTGAGGGGCCGTAATCCGCAGAGGGTTAATCTTCTGTGCACGGCACTAGACAGAGAACCTCTTCCACTTATGACCGTAACACGAGAGTCGCGGACGCCCTGGCCTTTGCAAGAACCTCTCTGCAATCAGCCAGAATATCGTACCCTCCAAACTCTAGTGCTGCAGGAGCCAGGCCTGCAAGTTCAGCGACTGTGGGTCGTGATGGAGAATGGCGCCCCCTTCTCTGGAGAGAAGATCCGCGTCCGCCTGCAGCTTGACTGGTGGGAACGTTGACAAGTCCAGAAGGTCCGGGAACCAGATCTGCCTCGGCCACGCCGGTGCAACGAGGATCATCCTGCACCTGGATTTCTTGAGCTGGTTGACGAGGCGGAGCAGCAACGGCAACGGAGGGAACGCATATAGAAACAGGCCGTCCCAAGGGAACGAGAAAGCATCGCCCATGCTCCTCGGCTGTGGGAACCTGCTGGCGAACCTCTGGCACTTGGAGTTTGTCGCCGTCGCGAACAGGTCGATCTGGGGTTTGCCCCATCGTTGGAAGAGTCGATCCACTTGGTCCTAGCGCAGTTCCCACTCGTGGCACGAGCGCAGCTCCCTGCTGAGTGAGTCCACGATGGTGTTTTTCATTCCTGCCAGTTGGAAGGGAACCAGAAACACCCCTTGGGCGACGGCCCAATGCCACAGATCCTGGGCCTCCTTGGATAGGGTTGGGGATCTGGTGCCTCCTTGCTTCCGTATATAGAACATGGTGGTGGGGTTGTCGGTGAAGATCCTCACCACTTTGCCCTTGAGGGACGGAAGGAACGACTTGAGAGCCCAGAACACTGCTCGCAGCTCCAGAATGTTGATGTGGAGGGACCTCTCCTCCGGGAGCCAAAGGCCTCTTGCGTGGAGGTCTCCGGTGTGGGCCCCCTAACCCTCCAGAGGTGTCCGTTGTCACCGTCTCCTGAAACGCCGGGATTTGAAATTCCGTGCCTGTCGTGAGGTGAGCACGGATGCCCCACCAAAAGATCGCCCGACGGAACTCCTCGTCGAGAAGGATCCTGTCCTCGAAACAGCCCCTCGCTTGGAGCCAGCGGGCGTCGAGAAACTCCTGTAGCGGACGCATCCGAAGTCTGCAAAGGGGTACAAGGTAGATGCACGAGGACATCATCCCGAGGAGGGACTTGATGGACCTCACCCTGGCCAAGTCCGTGGCTAGCAGGCGCCGCATCTTGCTCAGGATGGTCTTGGTCCTCTCCTTTGAAGGGGAGGCCAATTGCCCCACTGTATCGAGCTTCGCTCCCAGAAACAGTGCTATCTGCAATGGAATCAGGTGGGATTTGGGGTAGTTGATGGCGAACCCCAGCTCCGTGAGCAACCGGACGGTCCTCGCCGTGTGTTCGACGGCGAGTTCCCTTGTCCTTGCCCGGATAAGCCAGTCGTCCAGGTAGGGGTAGACGTGGATCCCCTGCAGACGCAGCCGCGCCGCCACTGGTGCCAGGCACTTGGTGAAAACCCTGGGTGCCGACTTTAATCTGAACGGTAGGGCTCTGAATTGGTAGTGGCGTCCCTGAACCACGAACCTGAGGAACATCCTGTGCCTTTTTAGGATAGGGATGTGGAAATAAGCATCCTCCAGGTCCAAAGACGATAGGAAGTCGCCTTCCTCCAGCTGTCCCAGCACGTGCCGGAGGGTGACCATCCTGAATTTCTGCACCTTGATGTACTTGTTTAAGCAGCGCAGGTCCAGGATGGGGCGCCAACCGCCTGTCTTCTTCTTGACGAGGAAGTACCTTGAGTACACTCCGGAGCCCCGGAGCCCTGTGGGGACGAGCTCAATGGCACCTTTCTTGAGCATCGCCTTTACCTCCGACAGTAGTTGAGGGACGTGATTCTCCTTCCTGGCCACGGGAGGAATGCGAGGGCACGTCTGTTGGCCAGGGTGTCCAGCACCCAACGGTCGGTGGAGATGGACTCCCACACGCTGACGAACTTCGTCAGCTGGCCTCCCACCGGGGTGCTTTGGTGGGGGCCCGACAACCCGGACGGGTCAGTCTTGCTTGGAGGCGGCCTTGCCGCCTTGGCCTCCTTGGCGACGGCGGCGGGAATCCCCTTGCTTGCCGCGACCTCTGTAGGCCTCCTGAGAAGAGGAGCGGGCCACCTGGCGGTAAGTGGAGGAGCCACCGCTGGATCCTTTGGAGGCACCCTGTCTGCCTCCAGAGCTCCAAAAGCGCCACCCCTGCTGAAGTACCCCCAGGGCCCGGGCCATCTCCGAGTCGGTCTTGATGGCCTTTAGGGACACATCCACCGCCTTACCAAAAAGGTTGTTGCCGTCGAACGGCATGTCCAACACCCGGGTCTGGACGTCCTGGCGAAAGTCTGTCACCTTGAGCTATCCTCGTCGTCGGAGGCAAACTCCGTTGCCCAGTTGGCGAAATCCAATATCGGCAATGTCCGTTGCCACCGTTATGGTGTGATCCGACGCCACCTCGCCTTCCTGCAGAATTTCTAGGGCCTCTGCCCTTTTGTCATCAGGCAGGAAGTCTAGCAGGGGAGCTATCTTGAACCAGAGCTCCCTGTCGTAGCGGGCCACGATCGCTAAGGCATTGGCCGCCTTAATCGTTGTCGCCGCCAACGAGATGACTCGTCCCATAGAGTCCAACTTCTTGCCCTCGCTGTCCGGCGGGGAGGTGGAAGTTGAAGCCGCCGCACCCGCTGCCTTCTTCTTAGCTGCTGCCGAGACGACCGAGTCCGGCGTCGGCTGGGCCCTGAGGCACAAGGGGGCGGCATCGGGGACTCGGTACTTCTTCTCGTACCTGTCCCTCTTGGCTGGTGTCGTGGAAGGGTTCTTGAGGACAGCAAGCCCCTCCTTGCAGATGTCGTCGAGTAAAGGCACCGCGAGGACTGCCTTCCTCTTGGCCTCTCGTCATTGGTACAGAAACCCCTCCTTTTTGTGTTCTTCAGGGCAGAGCTGGAAGAGCTCAGATGCCCTATTTATCATGGCGTGGAAAGAGCCAATTTCTTCGGCTGGCGACTCCCGCGGGGGAGGGGTGACGACAGGATGTCTGCTGTGTCATCGCCGCCGTCATCGTCCGTCGCTGTATCTGTCGCCGTATCCTCTCTAGGGTCCGGCGAGGGGGATGAGGGGTCCACCGGTCTCGCAGGCACAAAGGGCGGGGTGGACTCTCCTCCGCTTGTTAGGAAGGCTTCCCGACGGGCCCGGTTCTGGATCCTCCGTCGGGGTCAGTGGTAATCTCGTCCTTATCTCGGTGCATAAGGATTGGATTGCCAACAAAATGGCCGCCGAGCTATCTTGGGGCTCGGGCAATGGTGTCACGCTCACCTGATTCCCACGGAGGCGCAGGTCTGGCTTCGAGTGCTGATGCTTCTTCTATGGTGAAGCGCAGGACTCTGAAGATGGACTCACTGGCTCGCAGGAATATTCCCCTGTGCGTGAAAAGGGAGTATTACCTACTGACGGAATTATGCTCAAGCCTCCCACTCCGTTCCAACCCTCCACAATACCCTTCCTCGATTCCCCGTGAAGTCTCACCTTAGGGACTGGAAGGATGAGTTCTCCATCCTGCTTCTGGTGCAGGGGCGCGTTGAAACCCAGTTACTTCACTGGATTGAGGTTTGATGGGAGTTCAAATAAGCTTGACTATTCAGGTGAGGCGCTGTAAGAGTTCTGTAGCAAGTTCCGAAGTTCAAGCTTAATAATAATGTTCATTGTCTTATTGCTGCAAGCGCTAACGCTTATGTCTTTTTCCCCTTAGGGGCCGGGGTTCGGAATGAATACCGGAGATATGGCGCCGACCCGAAGTGAAACGTGCAGTTCCAGTAAATGACAGGTAAGTTCTGGATGAGCGTTCGGGTAATGTCTTTGCATTCGCTCATTCAATGTCTTTGTCTTTGTTTCCCCATAGGGGCCGGGGTCCGGAATGCCAGGAAGCGGCAGGACCCGAAATGAAATGGGAATGACCCAACAGGTAAGTCCTAGAAGGAAACTGAGCTTTTCCTATTCCCTTCCTTCTCTCACCTTGTGTTCTTGTCTTTTTCTCTCTAGGCTCTGGGAAGTGGCTGCGGATCCGGATGATCGCTGCTGAAGATGGAGGTGCCCAGGATAATTGAGTAAAATGCAGCGCTGCAGCGATCGAAGCGAAATGCTTTTAAAATGATGTCTTCCCTTTCAGGATCGTCGGTGTGAAGTCTCCGTGATGCAGCTTTAGCAGGTAAGGTCTTCTTTCTCTCCAATTCTCTCTTAGCAGGTGACCCAGGGTGCTGACAGGCGTGGCTGAAGTCCAGATGCAGGAGCTGACACGGTGAGCGTCCAGCTGCGAGGAGCAGAACAACGCGAAGCGTGAGTTGCTGATCGGGCGTGGTTTAAATAGCTTTGGAAGAAGTTCCAGTTATGTATCCTTCCACCGATCAGGTATGTATCCTTCCCCGCCACACCCAGGGGAAAGTAGCTCCACAGGTAAAGTAGTTCCATTCAAGCCTCAAGAGGGCCTGGATGTAGCAGCATGGTCTGCATCAGGTAAGTGCACCTTAAAACACTTGAACACATGTCTAGCTTTATGAGCCTGGCGCCTAAGGCGCCAGGACAGGGGTCCAACATGAGCCTGGCGCCTAAGGCGCCAGGCCTGTGTCCAAAGGGCCCCAGCTTGGGGCCGCTGGCACTTCCCTGGGGGAAATGATGCCTGCCTCTGGGGTTGCTGGGTCGGACCTGGCTCCTTGGAGGTAGGCATCATGACAAATGGCTGCGACGGACGGGGTGGCTGTTTCACTGGGCCCTGTTAGTCGTCCTCGTCACTATCTTCGATCACGTCAGCAGGGACCGCCCCCTGAGATCGAATCTTCTCGAACCTCTCGTTGAGGCCTAGGGACCTCTCGTTGAGGCCTAGGGACCTCTCGTTGAGGCCTAGGGACCTCTCGTTGAGGCCCTTCTCGGTTTCCACCAGTTCCTCAGAGGCTGATTCCGAGTCTGTAATGTCCAACCCCCCCCCCCTCTTTTTCAGCCGGGGGCTTCACGGGGGTCTTAGCGATGGGCTGGAAAGAGGAATCCCTCCGCGGTGGCACGGATACTCTGGGCCCGGCGGGCCTTTCCACAGGCGTAGTCTCAGCCAGCTTCGCCAGGGTCGCAGCGACCACGTCGGTAGAGGCCTTTGCCGGGTGGATCAAGGCCCTCACCACCTTAGGTGCGTCCTGGGCCTTCGTCTTGGGGGGAGGGTCAGCACCTCGCTCCCCCTTCGAGATCGACCAGGTTCGCTCCAGCGGCCTACCTGGGTTCTCGGACTTCCTCTTCCCCGAACCGGAGCACTGGCTCGTGGTCGAACGTGCCGGGGAAGTAGCGCCCTACTTGGCAACCGAAGAGCCCGACCTTTCGGTGCTCCCGGTGCCCGCGGACTCGCAGTGCTTCGCCTTCTGTTGGGCCCCCGTCGCCGGGGCGCCCTCACAGGACTTAGAAGCCCGCTCAGACTTCTTCTTCGCCTTCTCACCTGCTGCGCCCTCCTCCAGCCAGGCGGCGAGGCGGGAACGATGATCTTGTTTGGTCCGTTCCGAAAGGTTCTTGCAGAACGCACAGTCTTTCTCCATGTGCGTCTTGTCCTCATGGAGGCAGTAGAGACATTGCGAATGCTCGTCCTCCTTGAAAACGTTCTGTAATCCGCATCCAGGGCAGCACCTGAACAGCTTGGATCCGGGCGTCGAGCTTCCCTTTTCCTGGGCCATATCCGTTGAGGTAGGCCGCAGATCTTCCGGAATCCTCCAAGAAGTGTAAACTCGACAAAAACTTCACCCTTGAGGGGCGTACAGAATTCCGAAACGGGTCCCCGTTATCGGAAGTAGAAACGGTGGAGCTTGAGGCTCGATTAAATCGAAAAAATGAGAAAATCTCCTGAAAAAACGTGAAAATGCAGTAAAAAAACTTGAGAGCTAAACACGAGGACTCCCAACACTTGAGCGTGCGGTAAAAATCTGAGGATGGCTGCCAGAGGCGGGGCTTAGGGAGAGGGCAGTCATTGGCTGGGGGCAGTATGACCCAGAGATCAGTGATTGGTTACTACTAAGAAAGACAGATCAGAAACGAAACTGATACTGATTTTTTCTTTACCGAGGATTCCCAGCCTGACGGGGAATATTCATGAGCATGTGAATCCATGCCCATGAATATTCCCCGTGAGCATGTGAATCCATGCCAGACCCCATGCTGGAGAATAATATCTTACTGTTGGCATTCAGAAAACTATTAAAAGTTGTTAAAAGGCAAAGGTTATTAGAACACAAGAGATCACCAATATTCTTAAGCAGGGCAAAAACTTTCAGATCCTCTTAGAAGAATCATCCAAGAAGTTGTTCCACAATGTTGGAGTGCATGTAGAGGTGTCCTGGACAACCCCCTCTTACCTCAGACCCAAGACGCTGCTTGTGTCCCCTTCTCTAGTCCGTTTTAAAGTCTCCTTTGTTAGTTGTTAACTTGCTGCTTCAATAACTCTAGACAATGGAAGAATTCCACAGCAACTCTTCGTAATTTGCTGCTCGTCAAGACTTCAACTCCTCTTCGAAATGCCTTTAGCTAGGGTTGCGTTTTTGGACTTAAAGACTTACTAGGCGAAGTAACCATCTCTAGAACCTTGAACTAAGCTTATGTTACAATAACACACCACTTTTCTCCCATTAAGTGACTTTACTATATGTGTTTGCAGAGTAAATGTATTACCATTTAAACCGTTGAAAACAACATGAGTGCACAATATCACTGATAATACGATAACATTGTCTTTTCGCTTTCTAGCGTTGCTACATATGTAACCGCGAACAAACACAAAAGTGAAAGTGCCCTTTGAAGTGTATTATCAAGTATTCCTAAGTGCTCTAACGTGAACGTCTGAAGTATTTAAGTGATTCTGGTGTAAATATAACAAATATATACTTTTTATATAATAATATGTGTTCTTTATTGTGCCTGCCTAGCTAAGATTCAATGTACTTACCTACAGCTCACATCTCCCTCTTCAGATAAGCCTAACTGCTCTGCCACTCTACCAAGGTCCTGAGCTAGTACAGACTGATGCTAAGAGTTGGCGATCTACAAACCACTGCGATAGCTTACTAAGTCTTACTGCCAGTAGGACTTTAGGAAAACTCCCCTAACAGCGCTAATTCTGTGTTGACCGCTGTAAGATCAGCCGCCGCTGACTGATCGTGGTTACCTCAGCTTGAACAATCGCTCTGCAATCTCGTGAGGTGTCCTGAAGCGTCTGCACTGCCGAGAAGTCTGCATCTTTTCTTCATTTGGGGGTCTTCAAGAAGTTACCTGGAACAGTCTGGTGAGACCGGCGACCGGTCCCCAATCCGAGAAGCGACCTCTGCATCTGCGAACCCCTGGGCTTCCCTCACATGAATCAATGACAGAATATTGTGTCCCAATCGCATTTTAGAAGATCTGCAGTGTCAGGGGGAAGGGTGGTAACTAAACATGCCTGTTTCTGTCCCACCCTGTCTCCCATAGGGTAACATTGGAAATAGAGCCGTTGTCCCGAAGCTCCCTCTTGCTTGGCCTTTGGTTGTCAAACCTGGTCTAAGGATTCTTTCCTAGGATTTAGCACGGGAAAAGGATAGAGTGGGGGTACTTACCTGACTTTAAATGAATGAGATAGTGTATTTGAAGGTGAGTGTAATAGTGAAGGAAGAGTGGGAGATAGGCGTAGAGGAGTGAGGGTAGTAGAGCGAGAGGGAGCAGGTGTTGGGAGAGAGTAAGGGAGTAGAGAGGGGTGTGAGGAGAAGGGTGCAGGAGAAAAGTGGGTTGGTGAGACGTGTGAGTGTAGTGAGAGTGTTAACAGGCCACTATATCCGGTGAAGGGTGAGCAGGGCACCATATCCATAACAAGGGGTGAGAAGAAGGCTGTAGTGAGAGGTAAGAGAAGTTTTAGTAGTGTGGGGAGAGTAGTACAAGTAGTGTTGAGAGGAGGGATTAGCAGTAGTTTGGAGGGTGGAAAGCAATAATAGTCTGGTGCGGGGAGAGCAGTAGTAGTATGGAGCAGGGAGAGCAGTAGTAGTGTGCAGAGGGGAGAGTAGTAGTAGTAGTAGTGTGGAGAGGCACTTAGTGGTGGATAAGACTGGAGGGTTGATGCAAGCAGTATAGAGAGAAAGGAACATCGGAATAGGAAGTGTGTGGAGAGACGGTGGGAGGAGAACAGGAGGAGGTAAGGGAAAGTGATAGAGAGACATATGCAGAGGAACATCTGAGTGTGGAAGAATGAGATCCAAAGGGGCCAGAATATCTTGAAGTACCAAGCCCTTACATTGTACCATAACTTTGGGGACTTAAAGCGGGGACAACCTAAATTGTTCCCACCACCGAGACCACCTAACCTCTGATGGCCCAAACAATGAGAATTCTGCATAACAATTTTAATATCTTGTTGGGAAGATTAGATCTTTTTGTCTTTCAAAGAAAGTGTTACAAGTATGATGAGGAACTATACAGGTTTGTGGATATTAAACTGGCGGTTCATGAGGGGTGTTGGGGTAGAGTGACATTGTATATGACAATGTACATGCAGTTCAGCTGTGTGCCTTTTCGTAGTAAAACAATGCTCCCCCTTGACGCTCGAGCCTGGAGAAGTCACCTCAATGAGATATACAATGTCTACAAGTTGTATTTCCCCCCACGTTTTAGAGGACTACGAGAGGGACCCCGAAACAAAGTTGTATGGTTGCTCGATTCTTTTTACGTGAGTACTATAGCGGCCTCCCACACTGCAAGCTGTGCTCTTGTTTTGCTTTGCACATAAAAATACTTTCAAAAAAGAAAGTTAGGCACAGCTCCAGGACAAACACAAAAAGCTGGGGGTCCCATTGAGTTCCATAGAAGGAAAGTTGCAAAAAGAAAATCTTTCGTAACAGAGGGGCTTTTACAAGGCTATCTTTTACACAATCAACATCCACAATATCTAATATCTAAGCCACTGGGATAAATTATTAAATACATGACAGGGAAAACTACACCCGTTCCTCACTAGACACAAATGTCTCAGGGAAGAGAAGGCTACTCCCCTTAGACTGGGACAAGTGATCAGAGAAGCATCTGGAATGCTCACAATGGGGTTATAATCATTTGCTAGCATCATCGGTTGATAATGCATTTCTAAGTGACTGGATTAAAAAAAGGTTCCCAAATGTTTAATTCTGGCCATCTTTGGGGCATATTAAAGGCACTTGGATGGGGTGTGGTTGGCAATCCCTGAACAATAGCAAGTTCCAAAGATATATCCAGCGACAAGGGTTTGATCAAGCCTGCATTAATGATATAGTCTGTCAAAGCTCCCTTACATCAGAGATGTTGATCTAAGGAAGCGATAACGTGCATGATATGAAATTCCAATGAGAAACTCCCATAGTGGAGGATTGGGTTTCTCCTCGATTGCTAATGATGCCATGCTGAATGTCAATCCTACTCATGTTGTAATAAAAGAAGAGAACTGACGGCTCAAAATATAGTTTTGGATACCGGCAATGGTAGGGCGAAGGCGACTGTTGGTGAGAGGCATGTATCAGAGTTTGATACCCGTTACATGTTGAAAAAGAGATTGGGGCAACAAGACCAAGAATGGAGGAGTCCATTCCTTTAAGCCGAGGCCCCTGTTTGAAGCCTAGATCTGCAGACCAATGTTGTTACTGTGATGAATCATGCACAGTCCTCACAAGATCCCTACCAAAAGCCTCCTCCCAGGTGGCCAGGGAAAAGCAGACGCTTCCTGATCCTGACCCTGGGGGCGGTATTAGCCAGGTGGGTTATCTGGGAGAAGGGTCCCAGGGGAAGCGGAGGACTTCGAGGGATGAGACGCAGTATTGGTCTTCCTCAAGGAAGGGAATATTCTAAATACCGGAATACGTCATGGCTTATTGACAGCAAGAACCTTTATTTTCTCAATCTGACTGTCAGACTGGGAGTGAAGACAGTGACAATCAGGTACAGAAGTTAAGAAAAATACCTTAAGGGTTACTGACATTTATAGAAATGAAAGCTATTACGAGTCTCATAGAAAGAAGGAAGATAAGTCTAAGTATTACCAATTTAAACCCAGAGAAACCCAATTTTTCTGTAAAACCACATGTTGGACAGAATCCTTATGGGACTCCTTTAGGGAATATGTATGAGGCGAGTGATACACTTGGTGAAGCTGATTTTACTGCAAGAACTAAATTCTATGTTGGGGACTTCAAGTCCCATAATTCAAAGAGTATTGGGATGAGGAAGAGGACTGCAGATGCATGCCACTGCAAGTTGCAGTTAATTAAAGAAAATTACCCAGACCTGAGGAAGACTAGGAGACAAAAAGCACCCTCAGGTGCAGGCATTAGGAGAGACCAGAAGTCAAAGGTGGAGTAGCTTTTCCAAATCCACGTGGCATCAGAAGGCAGACATGAGCAGAGACGCCGGGACCACAGCTGTGTGTAATTTGAATGCTGGTCCTGAGAGGATCTCCCAGGCTCAAGTTTGCAGCTGCAGAGGTCGCACAGCGAAGAGCGTACCTTACTGCAGCTTTTCCCATGGTCAGACAAGCATTGGTGGCGGACAATCTCCGAGTAGGTGCAGAAGTCAAGAGAGCTCCAAAGTTGATTGAAGCGGATCGCAGGAAGCTGCAGAGAGAAGGTGACTGTGCCGTGCAGGGAAAATAGGGCAGCAGACCTGGAGGCAGCGAGGCGAGCAGATGCGCATGCCAGACCCGGTGAGTTCACTGTTATATTGTGACCCCAGAGCGCTCCATAACCGCCCATTAGCCGAAACCAGGGATCTTAGTCTCAGAATTGAGATAAACAAAGTAGCTTTGCAGAGGAAGAAGTCTTTTGAATAGCGAACTAATGCAAAGCAGATACGTTTTGCTAATGAGACCAAGCTGATCTAACAAAGTGCAGATGGCTGAACCAGAACTTAACCATCATACCAAAGGGGTGTGAATGTGACATTGTGGGGTCCAATAAAAACCACCAACCGAGGGGGCAATATTCATAAGAACAAAGACAAACCATCATTCCCAAGCCAAAAGAAAAACATACCTGGGCAATTACAAAAGAACCAGAATTGCCCAAATCAGAAAAGGGCAGTTGAGAAAATGAACAATGGTAAAAACGATTGCCCATATAAAAAGGAGGTTCTAAAAGAACATGGTTTAAACCCAAATTGCCAAAGCTAAAAAGTTGTGAAAGTGAACCAGGTGTTAAAAAAGGGAAAATCAACAGCGGCAGGTCAGCAGCCCTTCTGAGAGGAGATATCCAGAGGGAAAGGAACATAACCTGCAGAGAGTGTGGCGAACACAAAGGTGATATAAATAGCTCTAGTGTGGTTCTTGTTTCCCTTGAAAAGTTTACCATGCCTGATGTTGTGGAGCAAAAGACACTGCTAACCTGTTTAAACCTGACCTTTTACCACAGAAGTAGTTTCAAAACAACGTCATGCTATGTTATTTGTTACTCGTCCCTTCACGTTGATCGGGAAGAGGGGAGAGAAGGGGAGGGGCGGCTATTATTTTTAAACAAACCTTGAAACTTTATACTTCCAGTATCCCAGATATTGAAAATTGCGAAGCAATACTAGTGAAACTAAATGTTAATCCAGTTAGCCTACTGTTATTCTATCGTTCCCCAAGACCAACACCTCTGTTTGAGGAACAGTTATTGGCCCTCATAGGTAATGCCTCTATGATTCTGCTGCATTTATTATCCTTGGTGACTTTAATCTATGGGAAAATAACCTGTTGGATGAGGCGGCTATGGATTTGAAATTGTCACTTGAATCCATTGGACTTAAGCAGCTGGTTTCAGTTGCAATTCACAGCTGTGGTAATATCCTAGATTGGATAGTGGTAACAAATCTGGAAACAATAATTACTTCAATCACAGAATGTGCCTGGTCAAATCATCGTCATGTAAACTTTAATTGTATTATACCATCACTCCAGGCCTCACTACAAATCAGGAATAAGCCACTTATGACCTGGCGGAATTGTAAAAATGTGACTAGTGAGGCTTTTAAGGAGCAAGTAACACCGCTTTTGCCATCACTACAGGACTATACCTCCCTCGATAAGTTTACTCTCTCGTTCGGAAAGGTAAATAATCAAGCTTTTGAAACGTTGGCCCCGCAAACCTGCTAAGACCAACAAATCTATTGACCAAAATAAGTGGTTCTCTGTAGAAATTCTGGAAGCTAGGAGAATTAAGCGTAAAGCGGAGCGCTGTTGGAGAAAGGCTCCTTCAGCTGGGTCAATCTCCATCTATAAACAGGCTGTAAAAAGTTTAAACGAGAGAATACAAAAGCTAAATCTCAGTCAAAAGGAGATATTTTCTATTTTACAGGAGTTAAAAAATGCACCAGCTAGCTTTCAGGAGCAAGAGAACAATGCCGGGTGCCAAGCAATACATGATGGGTTAATTCAAAAAACTGAACAACATCAACAGGCCATCAGAAACCAGATAAGCCTACTTTCTGACATCGAAACATCCAAGCCCTTGGTTCCTCCGGAGCACAACCATCTAGAGATTATTGCTTTCGAAAAGGTATCTGAGATGGAAGTTCTAGAGGTTATTCATAACCTAAACCCTCTTTATGTAAGGAGGACATCTTCCCAGCCAGGCTATTTAAGGACTTTGTGGACACATTGGCCCCATGGGTCACTCAGTTCGTGAATCAGTCCTTTGACGAAGCATATGTCCCAGAAAACATAAAAGAAGCCTGGATTACTCTGCTCATTAAAAAGGACAATTCAGATCCCTCAGTCCCAGGAAATATCAGGCCAATCACAAATGTGCCGTTCCTATTGAAAATAATTGATAGGATTGCATATTTACAATACCAGAAATTTGTGGAAAACAATAATATACTTGCTACCGAACAATCTGGTTTTCGAGCAAAGCATGGAGCGGAGACAGCCCTCTTATACCTTCAGTCGATTATTGCCACTATTATTGAAAAAGGCAATGTAGCATTACTTCTGTTATTGGATTTGACCTCTGCGTTTGATTTGATAGATCATGATCTCTTAGCAGAGAGATTAACAACAGTTGGGAAATGCTCATACTCAGCAGCCAATTGGTTGAAATCTTTTTTGGGACCCAGAATGGCTGCAGGGCAAAAGGAAATTTCGCCTCACTAAAAACCTTGCTAGTATGTGGTGTTCCTCAGGGGTCATGTTTGTCCCCTCTGCTTTTTAATATATTTTCAAAGCTTTTGTGTGACATGCTGCTAACACTCGGTGTCCGGTTTACCAACTATGCAGACGACACCTAATTGGTCTTTGAGTTGTCAGGAATATATGCAAATGATGCTCAACGAGTCAAGGTGGTGTTTTACACATTTCAAAAATGGATGGCGACAAATTCATTAGTGTTGAATGAAGAAAAAGCGGTGTTACTAATAGTTGGAACCCCCCAAAAGCTAAAAAATAAATAAAAAAAAGATGATCGATACACAAGTTTTAAAATCAATAATAGCAGTATCTTGGTATCAGATCATGTAGAAACTCTTGGGGTCTTCATGGACTCACACCTATCTTTTAACCCCTTAAGTGCCAAGGGCGAGGTATCTCGTCCTTGACATTGCATACGCAGTGCCAAGGACGAGATAGCTTGTCCTTTTTGGCTCCTTGTTTTGGAGCGATCCCTGCAAAGCAAAGCAGGGATCGCTCAAAACTAATCCAACCCCCGGACTATGTGAGGCGGAGGTCCCCCCTCACTGCCAGGGGGCTGGATTACCTCCAGTTTCATGTCGGCGTGCGTAAAGCACGCCAACGTGAAAGTGAAAGTAATTTTCACCGCAGCAGCCATTTCGGGCTTTTCCCCCCTGAAATGGTGGTGGCCCTCCCCCTCCCACACCAAGTGGAAAGGGGGGGCCACACCTTGTAGCCCTCCCTAGGGGCAGATTTATGCCCCCAGGCAGGAGTACATGATGTGGCCCCCCATCCAATTGGGGGTGGGTGGGCACCAGGAAAAAGTGTGCAGGCCCCCCAAAGGATGGCTGATCATCTGCTCCCAGGGAAGGGGGCAAAATAAAAAAAATAAACGAAAAGCACAAAAAAGGGAATTTTGGGTGGGAGTGGGGGGGGCACTAGCCCCCGTGGGAATCCACAGAGGTCTGACTTGTGCAAAGCGTCCCAGAATTTATTACCCAGAACCCCAAAGTGAACATTGTGTTTTTCCCCACCAAATATCACAATTTGTCGGGGATTGTAGCTAATAAAAACTGGGGCAATTTGCGCAAGGCATCTCTGTGGATTCCCACAGGTGTCCTCTTTTGGGAAATGCATGGGGTTCCCTGTTTTCTTTGCTGGCTTCGACACCCGAGGCCCAAATCTGTAGGTTGCCCACATGAACAAAATGGGCTGTGCCGAAAGGCTTGGGGTTACCAGTGGGTTACCCTTTTCCTTTTGCGCCCCCGGTAGGTGCACCCACACATGTGAGGTACTGTATTCATCGGGACACGTGTGGGGACGCAGGAAGGTAGGCCATGTGTTGTTGGCGGCATGTTTCGATGGGTGAGCCGAGTGAAATGTGCGGAAAATACCTTTTCTTTCCCACATTTCTGACTTTGCAGGGGTGTCTGGGTAATAAATTCTGGGCCGATTTGCGCAAATCATAACTCTGCGGATTCCCACGGGTGTCCTCTTTTCAGAAATGCATGGGGCTCCCTGTTTTCCTTGGTGGTTTGGACACCCGAGGCCCATATCTGTATGGTGTGCCCGTCTGCCGAAAGTGTGAAATTCACGTGTCAATACAGACTTGGGGTTACCTGTGTTTTAGGCTTTCCCCTTGGCGCCCAGGTAGGTGCACCCACACATGTGAGGTACTGTTTTCATCGGGACACCTGTGGGAACGCGGGAAGGTATAACATTTGTTGTGTTTGTGTGGTTTTGACCAATTTGCTGGTGCCCTTTGTCACACAACCCTTTCATTTCCCAAATCTGCCCTACATTTAGTCGCTGCTTTAGGCACCATACACTTTTGTAACCTGCACAAGTCACCTACCCTTGAAAAGGTCTGCCTGTGCTCTTTCAAAAAAAAGTATGCTTGCCGTTTCTCACAACATTGGTTTTCCTGATTTATACATGCTAAGTGTGTCTGTTCAGGACGTAAGCATAAAACTCCTGTGTACCATGGCTCAGTGACTGGCTTGTGGTATTGTTTGTTTTGTAAAACACTACAAAAAATGTGCGCTTTCCTAACTGCAAGAGTCGGGGGAATGTAGCGGAGCATTATTTTTCTCAAAATTCATAGATGCTATTACCGTACCAAGCCAACCATGCCCACCACATACCTTTTTTTTCAGTCATTTCCCCGCTTTCCCCCCAATCTATGGCATTTTCCCCATACCTAGTTGTTGCCTGACCTACACAAATCGCCCCTTCCTAAACTTGGAATTTTGTCTACTTTTCAGAAATGTATGCCCTTCTGTGCTCCAATTCTGCATTCCTACCCTTTTCTTCCATTCCGTCCATGCACGTCCAATTGGCAAAAATGGGCAAAATCGCCTTCCTCTCACAAAACAGTTGATAACCACATCAAAATAATTTTTTTTCTTTTCCACTCAACCTGTTCTTGAAGGCCAGGAAATTGGGGAATTCAGCACAGCAAATCGTTTGTTCCTAGCTCTTACAAGGAAAAAAACACAGGCTTCTTTGTACATCATTTTATTGGCATTTTTTGAAAAAACCCCACATTTTTGCCCTTTTTGCTTATTTTCTCTCACCCCCCTACAGCAACCTAGGATTCCTGGGTGGCGTTACGACCACCTACATGTGGGGAAAAAAGGAGCAAAATTTGGCAAAGATATCTCATGTAACAAAAAAGTTACAAGCCATTGAATGGCCACATACCGAAATCACCAAAAAAGGCCTTGGCACTGGGGGTGGGGGGGTGGTGGAATATCCATGGCACTTAAAGGGTTAAGAGGCATACCTCGTATTTAAAATCCACATGTGCATTTTACTCCAATCTTTTGTGGCAAATTCGTCCATATTTGACAGAGCAAAATCTAGCTACGATTACTGGTGCCTTAATACATTCTAAACTAGACTATTGTAACAGCCTACTGATGGTTACTTCTAAGACTGACATTAAAAAAATGCAAACAATACAGAATGGAGCTGTCCAGGCCGTTTTTGGTCTAAGTCGACGCTCCAAGATCTCATCAGCAAGGAGGAAGCTACATTGGCTTCCGGTTGAACAGAGGATTACATTTAAAGGTGCAGTTATGGTATACAATGTTTAGTAGGAAAGGTACCTATCATGTTGGTAAGCTAAAAAAAAGCACCAATCAGAAGAAACCACCGTTTTATGGAAATCAAGCTTTATTTTTTATTAATCATTTAGATTTTTACAATGACAGAAAGCGTAGAATAGCGTCACTGTGTGTACATTACAATATTGATTTTGCTGGAAGGTGTGTCAAAAGAAGTGTAGTGTTCACATGTTGAAGAATTTTAAAAGTGGCCAATAGCCACAAAGTTCTGTCGCCCGCCATCATTTTGGCCCAGAAATCAAGCTTTGCATCAGCCACGACAGACTTTAAAAAGAGTGGGTGGAACCAACTTAAATTTTTGGGCACCTGTGATCTGGAATTCCCTCCCTCTTGACCTTAAGAACAGTGTGTCTATCATCATATTTAAGAAACAACTTAAGACTTGGCTGTTCGACGAAGGGGCAGTTTAGTTATCCTTTAATTTTATCCTCCTTCAGAATATCAGAACCCTGCTGTGTTTCGTGTATTTTCGCCTCTGTCCTTGTGAGCACTCTGAGGCTTGTTGGCGAACGACGCTAGATAGATAGATAGATAGATAGATAGATAGATAGATAGATAGATAGATAGATAGATAGATAGATAGATAGATAGATAGATAGATAGATAGATAGATAGATAGATAGATAGATAGATAGATAGATAGGTAGTTGATTCTGGCCTGGCAGAGGAGTACACCAGGTCAGGGAATATTGCAGTGTTTTGATCTGTGCTAGCAGGAGAGTACACCAGAACAGAGCGCTGTGTTGTAGTAGACCTGGCATGTGAGTAGACCAGGTGAAAGTCTTGACACTTAAGTCATGGATATTCATTGATGTACAGCAGTGGTTAATGGCCATGGCAAAACAATGTGCGGCACCAATATTGCAAGATATATTTAAGATTTGTACCTGATCCTCAAATCGCTGTATTCTTGCCACTGACAGAAGAAGAGCAACACTAAAGGGGCATATTATTTTGCTAGTGTCTCCTTGCTGCCCAGCCTAAAAGGAAATTGTTGAAATTAGTGAACATTTTCAAGAGGAAAAACATACAAGCTAGTCTTCATCCAATAAAATAGATCATCAAATAAATATGAAAAAAAAACAACTGACAAGCATGCGTACGCCACAGAAAAGCAGTCTGACTTTTCAAAATAACAAATCAAGGGCAGTTTACCTGAAGTCTAAAACATTTTAGACCAGCTGTGTAGCATTAGGTTAACGTTATGCGGAGACATGCGAGAAATTAAACCAAATATAACTACTACCAGACCAATGTAGTCAGCTAGAAAAAAATACCAACCAGAGGAAACATTTATGCGTCATGAGCTAGTGGCACAGGCGAGGTTTGCCACAAGGGATAACCAGGTTCAAACAAACCAACAGGCAAGCCTAGACTGTACAACAGTCCAATATAATCTCTACAGAGCTATATTTACCTGAAATTGTGCAAAAGGATTCAAAACCCATTCCTATTGTGAAGGACACCTAAGCTAGTTCTTCACATTTCCACCCATCAACCGTACACCTAATTCCTTGAGGACTGTGGGTTTTACATGGGAAGCACATTTTTAAAGATCAAAACTAGGAGACTGTTCTTTATTTGAAGAGGGTGTTGCGAAACACTGATTTAGCGCACTTTTAATTGACTATATTTCTGACATACCTTGAGGTATTTAACCAGCTCGCGGCCTAGGTCTTGATCCAATTTGATAGCAAAGACAATATGCAGGATGATGGTACCCTCTACATGCCGAAGCTGATCGTGAGGAATACTAACCGCTTCAAGTTCCATTGACCTATAACAATCAATAACAAAGTTCATAGCAATTCCGTCATTAAGAATTCCATGGTTTCAAACAAATGGAAAGTAATAGAACAGACATCACACAGCTAGACTGCCAAGAGATTTTATTTTGCCCTAATGGAATGACGTTTCACAAAGAAAACACTTTCCTGGTTCATGTTGAAACAAATCGGAGAGCAGAAGACCACAGAACCTTACCCTTGCAAAGGTTACAAATGTCTGAAGTAGAACTAGCGTCTGTTCTACTGGCAGACGGATTGGCCACTAGAAAGATATACTTCCAAGAACTGTCGCATCACATTGACAAAAGTGGCATTGAAAATGTGGTAAAAACATAATTAAGAGCCAATTGAAAAGATCTCATTTCGGAAGGGCCAATTCACACCTGTCCCGACCCCCACCCTTCTGGGAAAGGGGTAACCCCCGTGGAAGGTGAAGGGCTTGTTTACCGACCATAAACAGGAGGTCTGTGCACCAGATCTGTCAAACCCTATTACAATCAGAAAACAGTTCCTGTTGAGAATTAATTTTACTTTATTGATCAAAGAAAGGTGGGAAGTGTACAGAACTAGCTGCAATTCAGCTGATCTATTTGCCGAAAGACCTGTGCCGATCTTTAAAGCATCCTGTTAGCACTTGATTTAGGAGCAATGGCCGAATCGAGTTCTTGATGAGAATCGAAGCAGCAAAGGTCCATAGGGGAAGCAAGGGATTGTCTCTCTCAATTAGGTGAGATATGATGTTTGCCTCTGGATTCTTTCTTCACTGTAATGATATGGAAAGTGGTATGAGAGATGCTTTGTACAATGCATTAAAATATACACTTGGCTAACAGGCAACCACTTTTTTCAGGTAGAAAATGACAGGTGCATTATCACACATTTACAGGATTACAAAGAATACCTTCTTGAAAAAATTCATATGAGAAGAGCATGATATGCAGAATGTATAATGGCATATAATAAAATGGAGAAAAACAAACTTTTTTTTAGCATTTAATTGTTTTTTTAATACAGTTTTTTACGTTTAGGTTCTCATACATTGTTTTTTTAACATGCATAAAAGAGTATTTTTATTATTTTCAACAGCAGCTTCTGCTCAAGCATCTCCGTGATAACCTGGGTATCACTGGTAAGGCTCTGGCGTGGCTGACTTATTTCCTCTCCGACCGACCCTCCCAGGTCCAACTTGGGTCCTTCCTCTCCGCTATCTTTTTCTCTACCTGTGGTGTTCCCCAGGGGTCTCACCTCTCTCCCTGACTGTTCAACCAATACCTGGCACTCCTGGCCCACCACATCACTGCTCTCTGCCCCAACTTTCAGTGCTATGTGGATGACACCCAGCTCATCTAAAGACTACCCTCGGCCTCCTCCTCTCCTTCCCTCATCTCTGACTGTCTGTCTGCTATCCAGGAGTGGTGTGCCGCCAATGACCTCTGCCTTAATGACAGTAAGATGGAGATTCTCCTCATCGGCACACCCGCTCCCTCCTTTCCTGTAGCTCTGGCCGGCCTCGCTTGGCCCTCTTCCTGCTCCCACCTGCAAGGCTAAAAACCTTGGGGTCATCTTTGACTCTACATTCTCCTTCTCTCCTCACATCTCTGACGTCTCTAAGAAGTCACACTACCAGCTGCACCTCCTCAGAGGTATTCTTCCTTTCCTCTCCTTCCCCCAGAAGCTCACAGTCGCCAGAGCTCTGGTTCTCTCTAGGCTGGACTATTGCAACAGCCTCTTTCTAAATCTGCCTGCTTCTACGCTCCGCCCTCTGCAACTTATCCAGAACAGGACTGCGAGACTGCTCCTTGCCCTCAAGCCCAGGGATCGTATCTCTCCAGGACAGAAATCTCTGCACTGGCTCCCAGTGGCTGCAAGGATTAAGTTCAAAACGCTGTGCATCACCCACAAGGCCTTCTGGGGCCTGGGGCCATAATACCTTCAACTCTCTCTCTCCCTAAATACCTTCCTTCTCGAGCTCTTCCCTCCTCCACCTCAAACTCCCTCAGGGTCAGTCGCTTCTCCAAGCAACAAGTTGGTGGTAGATCTCTTTCTTCGGGTGGGGCCTCCCTCTGGAACAGCCTCCCTGCCTAACTGAAACTTGAGGAGAATCATCTTCTGTTCCGGAAGCACCTCAAAACCTTTCTCTTTGCTTCTGCTTTTTCTCCTCCTCTCCCTTACTGACTTCCTGGCTGCTGACACTGAAATTGCACTAGTTACCTGGTCACCTTCTGTTCTCGGGCCCAGGTCCCCTCCCCACCAGTCGCACTCCTACACCGCCTTCCTGGCAACCCCCGCACTTGGGGACTGTTTTCTGTTTCCCTACAGTCCCACTACCAGCACTTGACACCGGATGTCTGCACTTACCCTTGCACTTGCCACCTGCTGGCTGTACCTTAACTTATTATTTATTTTTGATTTTCGTTTTTTTTCTTATCCCATGTACTGCACTGTCCTCTCCCTTTTGCCCCCGCACTTCTCCCCACACTTCTCCCCCTTCACCTTCCAATGCACTTGCGCGATCTGAATGACACCTAGCCTAGTAGGATCATTGTCTGTCTTCCCTCTGTTCTCTGTCCCTTGCCTCGTCGCACCTTGAAACACCTGTGTATAGGCACGTTATAAATGCCATATCATATCATTCAAGGCACGGCATTGCAACCAAAGACCCAAAAAAATTATACAGAAGCAAATTAATCCAAAAGAGAACAAAAACAAACATTAAACAAATACAATGCAACCAAAGTACAAACCTAAAAGAAAATGACAAACTACATACAGGGACAAAGCAAGAATGCATGTGCTGTGCATTTAGACAAGATATGTATTTATTTGCTTTACTGTGATAGTTTAAAACACATTTTTCACACAACAAAATAAATTCCAATTCAAAATTAAAAGAGCAGGTCGTACAACCGTAAAGTGAAGCCTTGGTATACAGTACATATTGATTTGAAATAAGGAGAAAGACTTGTTATTTATCTAGTGAAATCGGTCAGTTCAACTACACATTTCCAGAATAGCTGAGATCTTCCTCCACAGGAGTGTAAAGTAAATAACGCTGGCTTCACACTTCCCGCTTAGGAACAGTTCCCATCCTCTATTCATTCCCTCTGCATCCGTCATGCCCATAGCCAGTTGTGTGTGGCTTGTCTCAGTGTCTCCAGAGCCTCCCACTCAAACAGAAGATGTTTTACTGTTTCAAGAGTGCCTACCCCCACAAAGCCGGCATTCCCTGCCTTCCCTTGGGATACCATACCACGAGCCCTCAATATCCCTGGTCCTGACAGTGTTGAATTTCAGTTTTATGTAGTCCCAGAAAAGGGAATTGCCTATGAAGCGATGAATGTCTGGAGGTAGTGTGTTACGGTACTGCATATACAGGAAGAATTCAGAAGCAAGGTTTCTGGTGGTTAAGTTGAGCATAGACTTCTCGTGGCTACTCTCGCTCAACATTGCCTTGAGCCGCTTCTTAAACGTGCCTAACGTCATTCCCTGCGTTAAATTGCCTTGTTGTAATCAGTGATTAATAATTATGTTTGTTTTAGCAAGTTCCTCAAGATATTTTAAAGGTTGAATTGTGTGATGAATCAAGGGAATGTATTTTTTCTCCCCCAATGGGGAACCACTCCCTTTGGGACTAGGGAGGTAAGCCTGCTAAGATTAACACCGCTTAGGGTGGGCTATCAAGACCCTGAAGAATAAGGCCACCGGCCCAGAAGAGTTTACGGCTTCCTTCTAGAAGAGGTTTAGCGAACTCCTGGTGGATCTCGGAGTCCTTTATGGTCTCTGGTAGGGTTGTTCCTTCTATGGGTGATTCCACAACTGTCCTGATACCCAAACCAGAGAAGGATCCGGTATCTGATTCTGCGTCTTTTTTGGCTTTGCACAGCATTCCCTGTGAGGATCCCTGACTCAGACCTTCACGTGCTCCAGGGAATTTCTTTTACATTTGCACAGTGCACTGCCCACAGAAGTATGAAGGGGGGACGGGTGGGGTTTTGAGGGAGGCTGCTGGAGGTGGGGTCCAGATGTGAAAGGGACCTTGAATACCAGACGGGCCAAGACCAGAACAGAGGCGCCTCAATTCAGGATAGAGATGACAACTAACCAATTCCACTAACTGCTCTCTTGCACTTTTCCTGCTTCCTCCCACTAACTCATCCTCCCTTTCTCTTTCAGAGCCGCCAGTGCACCAGGGGACCACTCGGGTGGTGATAGTGCACGGTACAAATGTCCTTTAACATTAACATGTGGGGCAATAAGAGGGATAGGATCTCTAGGAAGGTGCTGCAGAGACCAACTGGGGTGGGTGGCCTTGAGGTTCCCGATTTCTTTCGCTAAAATGCAGCAGCTCAGCTCTCCCATGTGTCGCCTGGGGAGACACTAGTTTGCTGCCGAGGTGAAAACAATTGAACAGGCTAGGTCAGCGGTTAGCCTGCATCAACTGCCTTATGTGGAATGGAGATCTCTGGTGCAGGAGTGGGGATTCTCGCTGTTGGCTACAACTAAGTGCACACTTTACTATATAGGAAGGGTGCGTCGTAGGTGGGGAGCAGCTATGGGGTTGGGCCCTCGTCAGCCCATTTGAAATAACCCTAATTTCCAGCCTAGAAGCAAATGTCGGGGCTTTGGGTTATGGGTAGTGGGGGGCTTGACTAGCCTACAACAGCTATACAAGTAGAACAGTCCTACGACCTTTAATGAGTGCAAGGTCCCTTTTACTCTACCGGAAACTCTGCGGTTTCGCTACGCCCAACTGAGGCACTGGGTCTCTCATCCAATCACAAAGCAGGAGGCCAGTAGGCCACAAAATGCTCTAGAGTTGACATTACAAGGGGGATTGCAGTGGTGCGCCTACCATACATGGATAAATGGGAAATCGATTTGGGCAAGCCCATAGATGAGGCGTGGCTGAGAATATGGGGCAGGATGCTTAAGTCTTCCAGGTTTGTCACTGATAGGGAATGCTCCTATACATTCTGTTACAGATGGTACCTCTCCCCGGAAAGGTTGCACCATATGTCGGCTGATTATTCAGCTACTTGTTGGCGAGGTTGTAATGCTGTAGGCTCTCAATTACATATGGTGTGGTCGTGTGGGATGGTGAGCCTCTTCTGGATCGAGGTGCTTTCCAAAGTCAAGTTATCACTCCCGATGGATCCACTGGTGGTTATGTTGGGGGGCACGAGGGATGGGTCATTCTCCCAGACAGGCCCCATTGCTACTCTAATTGGGAATCTGATTTTGGCAGCAAAACTGACTATTGCTCGAAATTGAAAATCTGAGGATGGCCCGGTGATCCAGCTGTGGTTGGTAAAAATATGTGACACCCTGATTGCAGACAAGATTACAGCGCTGTGTGATGGGCGATATGGCAAATATGTGACTGTTTGGAAAACGTTTATTCATTTCGCCGAGAGCTACCCTGCAGTGATTGCAAAGGCTCCTCTGCTGCGACACTTCTCGCTGTTATAAGATTATTTGATTTTGGGGTGGCGAGTGCATGGGGTTGGGGGGTGAAAGTGTAACTTGTCTTTCATATGGACTTAATTTGTACTACGATGGACTTTGTCACCAGGTACTATTGAATTGCGTGTGTCATGCATTTCCATTTGCTGCTTCCCACAGTGTGTTAAATAAAAGAGTTTTGGAAGAAAAAAACATACATTTAAAATGTTTGACAATAGAACCTCCTGAAGATCCACACTAAATGTGATGAAACACATGTAGAGGACTTATTGGCATCAAGAGATTTTTGATACAACAAAGCAATGAGATCAGAACCTAAAAGGATTGCATGTAGGGGAGGGACCTCATGACACATTAGGGATTTATGATACAACAACAAATTAATGTGATCAGAAATTTGAGACGATTTTGATTTGGAAATGATAACTAATAAAAACACAAATTAATTCAACGAAAAGGAGTATGGATTTTATTTCATCATTCAATATTAAAAATAAGGAGTACCAATACAACCAATTGCCAGGCGCAACAACCAACCCTGAAAATCTCTAGAATCAAGTTTTACATTCTGTATACAAACCAACTGACAGAATTTAGTAATTCCTGTTTTAAAGCACATTAGTACAAATAGCAGCATCAAAACCTCTTTGCAAAGTGCAGGCTTGGGAATAATCTAACTGGGACAGATGAAAATAGTTTCAGCACTGGCACTCAAGGACACACATTTGTGGAAGGGTTCTTTTCAGTGGGGCAGATGTCCACATTCGTACAGCTAGTGTCTTAATAGATGGATTTTTTTTCACTAGGAGCGATCAAGGTGGTGTTCCGTGAGAGAGAATCCATCACAGACAAAAAGAAAGGCTTACAAACGTCTATGGGGCCCCACAGGAACATTTTGCCAAGCCTTTAACGTCTAGAGAGAAAAGGCTAGTGTGGTCTCAGACAATGGCAGAAATACGTCACACAGACTTTGCCCCGTGTGAAGTTCCTCCTCAGGAGTTTGGTGGTATTCGGAGCAAAAGAGGAGTACGAAAATTTGGAAAATCCACAAACAGATGACCTTTGACAGGGAGTTCTACATCAGATGCTTGAATCTTTATGAGACTGCCATCGAACCGTGAACATTTTGTGGAACTGGGGGGAATCCATGAAGTAGAGAGAAGGAATATGGAGGATGTCAAAAACATTTAAATTGATCAGTAGTCAGATATTAATGGGTTTATTCACTGTCAGCCTGCAATGGATTTGCATTTCATCATACAGGAAAAGCCTCAAACATAGGGCCAAATGACCAAACCATTTCAATCAACTCTTCCAGCTTAAATTTCACACGCAGCTAAGAATGCTAATCACAACAGCACTTACTCGACATTATCCTCCTGTGCTTTGCTCTGTTGATCCATGTCGTTGAAAAAGGCGATAATCCCTTCCAGAATGTTCTTTTTACATCCCTAGGATTATACATACAGATATGTCAGTCAATGCACACTGCCTTAATGTAGATCACAAAAGGTTTATTGTTGCACTAAGTAAAGGGTATGTCACCTAAATGTGAACCTCTGAATTTAAGATATTTCAAAAACTAAGGCTTAATCAAGATGGTCTATTACGCCAAGGCACTATACCATGGCATGTCCAGAGAAAATGCTAGCATGAAGCTCTAAGTGATAATGCCACCTTTTTCCAAATTAAAAACAGCATTTAAATAACATGAAAGGCAAAACTGCATTCAAGTTAGATTGAGGGTGAAATGTGCTACAAACTGTCTAGACTAGAATAGGCATTTTGAACAAAAAAAAAAGAACAAGCTTGGTTCAGCATACAATTACAGGTCTATTTGTGACTTTAGAGTGAAAAGCCATCGTCCTAATGGTAATGATTTAACAGATCCTTTGGAGATTTCCAAAAAAAGACATGACGTGCCTCAGCTAATGTAGGACAAAAGAGACAGGATCAAAAACAGGGTCAAAGAGGCAGGTTATCCAAGTCACATTAAGATCAGTAATAGGAACATTGGTTATTTACAGTGTTACGAAGAGGCAAAATCTAATGGCAAGTACGACACGAAGACACTCACATACCAAATGACTGATAGTTTACCTTTGCAGAAAGGAGCAACAACTGGTAGAGCAGAGGGGGTAGTTCTTGTAATTCCAGTTTAGAGAACATTCTCAGGACCTTTTCGACAACAAAAAGCAGTTCTTCGGTATTGAGTGGAACATCTCTGCAGAATAGAAAAATACTCATTCATATATTTTATTCAGACATCCCTCTACGGATTTTAAAGACCTAAAACAATTCCAGTATATTTAAAATCATTTAATTAACCTCAATTAGTATCAGACTCAACATAAACAAAGCACTTGCAGAGGATCATGTGTCCCAAAAGGAAAGGCCTAACCAGATAACCATTGGAACAAGCTGCAGAGTAATCGTGATCAGTGGGATGAACACAAACAACAAGCAAGATTTCCGAACTGTTCAAAAACAAACTTGGGGTAAAAAGTGCCAACATGTGTTAATAAATTAACAGCGACAGGAGCCACTTGAGAGGAGCAAACATGGAAGGATAGGTGATAGGAAAGGCCATGGCATTCCAGAGAAAAGTGCAGGACCATCACATACTATGATTATCTACAGAAATACATCAATTATTGAATGTCTGCAGCACAAATAACAGTCACGGATCACCAGACGAACTGCAAAATTGAGTCAGAGTTTCTATATTGTTGTGCTGGACATGGCAGCAGCTTTAATTAAAAGCCAAGACTCATGGAGTTTTAAAGGGTGGCAACACTCTCCGTGGTCTCCATCAAATGTGTCAAAAGAAGCTGGCGCAGCATCTAATTAATAAATCTGACTGCAATAGATAGTGCACTCTGGCTCAGAAACGAAGCGCCTGATTGGGATAGGGCAGATGCAAGTCATTTTTAGTTTAGGTGAATAGGTGGCGGTTGTGCCACCTGTAAGCAATGCATGATGGCAATAGTAAGACAGACACAGTGATCACAGTTCAAGGGTGTTTATTGAACTTTCGCAAGGGTGTGATGAACGCCTATCTAAACCTAAATCTGCAGATGAGAGCAAGCTACGACCATCAAATAAAAATAGTGCTGTCCTAGTGGAGTTATGTCAAAATAAAGGAGCCTATACTAAAAAAAAAAATAAAGTTTGCCAATCCTCACCACTAATTTACAAATAAAGTGGGCTAGTGTTCATGAAAAAGAAAGAAGTGTTCACAAAATATTATGTCAGAATGTCCGGGGCGTTGGCCTCCCTTCCCCACGTTTTCAGCACAGGGCAAGGCAGATCACTCAAGCAAAGCACACACTCTGGCTTCTACGGCACGAGGATACAGTTCCATTTTCACAGTTCCGGACCTTCTGTGTCCAAGCCTCTTTACTTCTTGCAAGTCTCTTAACTCAAACACCACACAAACATTCTTTACCTTTTACCAGTATTGAATTTAGGTGTTTTCCCTGGATGCCCCTCTGCCGGGCTCTGATCCCTTTCAAAATAATTTTCAGATTTTCTCGGGTGACGCACGGTTCACCCCGGATCCCCCTTAGCTGGGCTCAGATCGCTTTCTTTCACTCAATTAGTCTCCCTCAGTCTGGCTCGGACGAATTGTGATGTACATTAAACTATCAAAGACTTTCGAATGTGCACAGGGTTTAGCTTGACCCGTTGCATGACCACTTTGATCTCAATATTCCTTTTCCTCAGACTCAGCATAAATTGGATACCTAAGAGAGACTTGAATGAGCACCCACGTGGCGCCGGATGGCTACAGTCTCTTTTCTTAGGTTCCCAAAGTTCAATTATAAAGTTCAACCACTCCTTTGGTTTCCAATTAGATCTGCGTCGCTCTAAACAAACTCCTAACAGAATGTTTTCTTTATACAATATTGCTGCTTGCAACCTTGGTTCAAAAAACAATCTGGTTCGGTTTCAGTCTCTCCGACTCACCGTCTGTGCAGTCTTAACTGACGCTGCTTTGTAGTAGGAGCCAAGGACAGTACCACAGCGGCAATGGCTCCTCCTGCCTTTGTTATCGACGCAGGAGAACCCCGGGTACCTCAGAAACACTGTGCAGGTTTGGTCAGCGTTAGTTCCTGGTCTTAGGTACCTTACTTACCAAGGCTCACAAAAGTAACGGTCTTTAAAGATCAAGGGTACTTCCCTCCTTGTAACCCTCTCTGGTCTTGCCGTCTTTCTCCTTGTATTAAACTGCCATCTTGGAACTGCTGTTTCCTTGTGCGTTTTGCCTCGCTCAGAGTGTGCTTTCGTTCTCCGCCTTTATCCATGTGGGGAAGTGTGATGGAAGTCAGGTGTGTGTGTAATGATCAGTAATGGCCTGACCCTGCCTGACCATTGTAGTGGGACATGTCAGGTATACGGCTCTGGTGTTAGTCTGTTGTCGCTCGTGGTGAACTGTCTGAGAAAGTGTTTGTGTAGGGAAGGGGGAGGCGAGGTTGAGTTCCTATGTATCCTACCTGGTAGGATGGGGAAAAGGTTTTATAAGGAAGAGGATTCTGCGTCTCACCCTCCAGTGTCCCACTTCCACTCCCCGAAGACCCCTCATCCAGGTAATCCTCCCGCACTGGTCTACCACCAGGAACTGGATCCAAAAGCGATGGCCGTGTCCTGTCCACCTGGATGACAGATCCCTAGGGACTAACTTGTGAAACACCCTCAGGTTTCTCACAGACCTATAAACCAAAACTATTGCATTGGAGCACAGATGGGGAAAAATGGTATTTGAGGAGGGACGCACAGCTTGCAGGTCTTGTTTGGTTATTTGCCCATCCATTCACTGGCCATACCCATGCTGAATCCCTGTGGCCATTGCCACCCAGTTCCTGCCCCTCCCCGCCCAAAACACATCCTCCTGGGATCTCTTTAATGGCACTTTAATCAAGCCTTAGTATAAAACTTTGCACTCGAAGTGCCTGCCAGTGTTTTCAAAGCAGTCTTCTCAGAGTTAATGAGTTCATTGGCGCTGCAAACACTCTACTGGGAGTAACAAAAATATCTTAACCGGGTCTGCCTTTAGCCACTCGATTTATAAGCACTATGCACATCCTTCACTGAAGTCCTGTTAAAAAAAAGAGCATTGGCAAAGCCAACATTTTTGGCTTGTGTATACGCAATATGTATTTGTCAGGCACGGCTATTAGATGCCCAGGTTCTCCCACCATTTTGCACTTGCATCAATGGCCAGTTAATACCACAACGGCAGTGCCGGGCAAGTGCCTTTCCCATGCCCACACAAGAGCCCAAACTGTTGGCATTGCCAATTCTTGTTTAAAGTGCCACTGTTAACCACCACATTCCATAGCCTGTATTCTACTTAAGTTAAGCCCTGGGGTGTCTTTCCCCATCAGAGTGCTTCATAATGATCAAAAACACAACTGTCTTTCTTAGTGGGGGGGATTTCTATATGTTATGTTATGTTACTGGGATTTCTACCTCGTACACTGCCATTTGTATTGTCTCCGGGCAATCTAGTGGTCTGAAAGAGAAAGGAGTGGGATAGAAGGGAAAATGCAAGATAGCTTTGCTACTGTGTTGAGATTTGCTGACGGGAAAGTACCGGATATTGGGTGTGGGCTGTCTCCAGGCGTTCAGCGACAATGCTACAGGTATGTGTGCCCAGCTGGGGGCATCTTATGCCTCGGGAAGTGTATGTAAAGAGGTGTAGAGTTCTTTTTCGTGTCTGTAGTAAGGGATTACAAATGCGTGTTTGGGCATTAAGAAGAAAGTGTTAGTGTTGGGATAAACCCTGCATGCTGCTGGCAAATATTTTATCTCAGACGCTAAGGAGGTAAAAACAGTTGGGCAAGAGGTCAAACAATTCAACCAGAGCAAACAATGCAAGCACATACAATTGTTCTTTTTTACCACCATGGCGGCCTGCGAATGCAACAATGGTAGACACACTCAAGCTGGATAAGTCATAGCTTAGAAGATCTGCATCAAAAGAATGTCATTTGCATCATGTTATGTTATATGGGATTTGTATAGCGCCTACTGCCATTGTTATGGCCTCAAAGCGCTGTGGGGTGAACGCCCTTGGAGGACAGAGGTGAAGGGGGATTCTAGAAATGCGTTGTGCATTTTTAGCCAGTATAAAGGTAGATTGGGGTGGCTAAGTCCCTGATAGCAACCCATGGAGATCTGGATAGTGAATGGGTGCTGCATGCATTAATTGTTTGGTGAAAACTGTCACTAAAATGCTGCAAAGAGGGTGCAAGGTACAGAAATGAAACGCAGCATTGTTTTTAGATGAAGGATGGGGTCTAAAAACCTGGAATGGCTGTGGATCGCATAATACTGAAGTGTCTGCAAGCCAGCTAATACGGTAAGCACAGGAGAAGCAGTCGGATAAATCTAGCTCCTGAAACTTACGAGTACCGAGATATGAGCTGCACAGGCAATACAACATGTAAATAAATATCACATTCTTGTTGATTTGCGAACCGCTGAGTTAAGATGCATAAGGGGATGCTAAGGAACGTAGAGGTCGGAAACAAATAGGATTAAAGTGAATTATCAACTCGCCCCATACACAGAGCAGCGAACCATAGTAAGGCACAGATAAAGAAACAGGAATTAAGGAATCCTTACCTGAACATTGAAGTGAGGCTAATCACACACGATGGAACCCACCTGAAGGAATTAAAGGACAGTAGAAGTAAAGAGGCCCAACGCTCAGTCATATGCTTTCAAAAGTTAACATTTTGGAGGCAAATATATTGTATTATGTTGCTTGAAGTATGAGTGCATAGAGCAAAAGCGTTTTTTTCTAAAATGCATTTATTTAGCTGCTCGGCTGAATGGCTTTAGACTCATGAAAACTGCAGCAGCTAATGCACAATCACAACGCCCCGTCACAACTGACGACTTCATAGTTTGCATTTAAAGAAATCAATATATTGTATGTATTTGTTTGTTTGTTTGTTCAGTTTGCTAACGAAATGCTAATAGGCCGCCTGCAGACAGCGTCTGGGAAATAGCAGCAAAAGGGACACCGGCAAAGGCCCCCACAGGTCCTTGCTCATGTCAGACTACAACTGGCACATGAGGACCTTCTAGGGGAGAGCTCAAACCATGTAAGGAGCAAATAGGCAGACGTTTATAACACAGTAGACTGCACAATGAAGTGATTTCCAGATCAGAAACTCAAATAAGAAATGGATTCCAAAGCAGTGCACGGTCCCCGTGCATTACCCTTGGCTTATTGCAGATTCACGATCAAAGTTGAGGGATTGGTTTGCAACTGGGAAATGTTGCATGATTAACCACAGAACAAAAACCAGTAGACAAACTATTCCAACAAATTAAAAACTTGACTCGAGCCTATGCTTCAATTAATGAACGTGCTCATTTTATTTAAAAAAAAAAAAAAAAACTTGAATTCCTATTAAATTGAAGACATGGTTCAATACATAACAAGTAAATAAAAGTATCAATTTGTGAAATAAAGTGTGTCGCCTATCACACTGTGATAACTGAGTAAACGCATCCCTGCTATACAAAGTATTGAATGTCCATTAAATTAAACTTAGCATTTGTACTTCTATTTTATGCAGCGCAAACCGAGAAAATGGAGCAGTGCTGAAACTAAAGAGAGAAGATGGGTGCACTCCGAAGTAAATCTCAGAGTGGTGGTAATCCGAGTGCAGTGGATCCCATCTAGGAGTTCTCTAAAAACGCATGGACTGGTGCTATTTTCTGAACTGCGGCAGCACTGGAGCGTTCCTGGTCGCAAAAAGGGTGATTATTCCAGTTTGCCGGGTTACAGAAGGAGAAGAAACGTTTCCAGGCCGTCTCCCCGCATGCCAGTTTTGTTTCAAGCCTTGGGATGATCTAACTCCTGGGAGAGTGTGTGCAGCCAGTGGCAGCACTTTTGGCAGCAAGGCGGGCAGACATTTGGCAGTGGTTGCCTTGTCTAGGATACAAGCGACTGTGAAGCGAACCCCGGCGGTGCTAGGTAGCCAATGTAGGTCACGCAAAACATAGGTGACGTGGTTGAATTTTTTGCTACTTGTTATGGGGCATGTCGCAGCGTAAAGAACTGCCTTGAGGAGCCAAGTGACCACAGGGAGCCCAGCCAGGAGGGCGTTTCCCCCATCAATGTGTGCAATCAAGAGGGCATGTACAGCAGTTCGTAAGTTCTGTGGTAGGGGTAAGGGCTTAATTTTGCATACCAAGCGGTCTGAGTCCTTTTGTTAATATGCGGCTGGGAGAGGTGTCCACGATGAATTAGAGGGGTAGAGGGCAATTTCAGTGAACTCATCCAAGTGTATGTCATCAAGCCATACTTTGGTGACGGAGGAGAAAACATTCAGTTAGGGTTGGGTTGACCTTTCGTTATGCCATTCATATCCGACCAATGGTGCCAAGGCATTTCCATAGGAGTGCTGATGTGGGGCCAGTTCTCTCAGAGTTACAGTTGTGTATCATCTGCATATTGCTCCAGAGATGCTTGGATCATCGAGGAGTGAACGGAATGGTTCACGTAAATGGTGAAAAAGACTGGCGAGAATATTGAGACCTGTGCAACTCCGCAGGTAACCGGGCAGCAGTTGGATCTGAAGGTACCCTTCTGACCAGCTTGGTGGCTGTCCGATAGGTAAGAGAAGAAGCAATTAAGAACCATCCCTGAGAAGACTATTTTTTGTGCAAGGAGGCTGGTCAGTGTGTGGTGGCCGACTGTACCAAAAGGTGGTGGAAAGTTCTAGAAGGACCACGAGTCCCCTTTCTCCAAGATCTGGAGAGCATTGACAATCACCTAGTATCTGTTTCTGTACTACATTTGGGACGGATATCCCAGAGCAGGGAATGGCAGTTTATATGCTTGTTGTTGATCACCTACTGTCTTCTTAATTGTTTTAATGATACGGGAGATGCCTGTGATTTGCCGGTGGTTTGCAAAGTCCTCTGGGTCGAGTACAGCAGAGCGACCCCAGACATCTTACTTTTAGCCCTGGCGTCACTGGAGCTGGTGTCTACGCTGAAGGTTTGTGGTACGGCAGCCTGCGGTTCGCAATTGTTGCTTGAGCGCCCCGCCATCTGGAAGAATTGTGGCCCGGGCTGAATAAAGGGGCCTGCAGCAGTGATATCAAGGCTCCCAGGATCCTCCTTCTACCATCTGGGCCGACTCCAGCAAGGGGCAGGACTATATGTTGAACGTTCTTGGAGTACAGGGCCACCAACACACCCCACCTTCCATACAGTGATACCAGCGGCGCAATGAGGGGTGCTACAATCATCTTGTTGCTATCAAAGCTCTGTGACCACTACTGGAGGTACTACCCATCGTGGGTGGGCGTGCCGAGAAATACTAACATGGCCCGAGTGACATCAGCAGGGAGGCGTGATCACCTGCCGGCCTGTGGGGGGAGGTGGATGCAAGCTTTGTTACTGGAGCACGCATTTCCTGCATAATAAAACCCTGTATGTGTGGGGGCGTGGCTAGCAGCACCGGCCATGCAGACTCTGTTTTAATGCCCACCATGTGAAGCCCGAGACGAATGGAAGTTTTGCTGGTTCGTTCTCCACGAAAACAGAGAGCCTCAAACTCGCAACATGGGGGCGGGGGATATCGGCTCCATTCGCTTGGGCGATCGCCTGCTGGGAAACTTAATCGGCAGCGTCATCGTGCTGCAAGGCTCCCTATTGGGCCGGGATTGCGGGCAGACCACATCTGAGGGAGTGCAGTGAGTGCCCAACAAGGAAACATGCTCTTGGCGGTGTAGCTACTCCGGGGGAATAAATGAGAGCCGATTGAAAAATGCATGGCTAGTTTGTGGAAGTAGCTGTTGATCCGATCCTACTAAGATGTCTGGGGGCAGAGCAGCTAGATCAGAAGAGGACAGATGAGGAGGTGGGGCCAGGGAGCCAAGACATCTCCATGCTCCACCGTGCAACCCCACAGGGTCTGGGCCCCCTAACCCCGAGCCCGATTGGGCCGCCACAGCTGGCCAATCACCAAATAACCCATTAAAGAGATCCACCTCAGAGTACTGCAGCGTTACAGCCATGTCTAAGCAGCAGAAAACGCAAAAGAATGCCAACATAGCAGCAATGCTACAACCTCAAGATAAAGGAATGGCAGAGTCAGCAAGAACGCAGACCCAGTCCCCAGACCGTCCCTCACCACAGTTAGCGACGACAGATGACAATCAGTCTTTAAGACAGAAATCGAAATGGAATTTCCGCAGCTGCATGACAGATTGACAAAAATGGACTGTCTGGATCAACGAGTCCAGGCGACAGAGCAAAGGCTTGGGGAGGTACAGGATAGGTCAGCGGAGCAATCATCAACAATAGCGGAGCTGCAGCACAGGATTCGACTCCTGGAAGGGAAAGCGACGCTATGGAGAGGATATGGAAAATAGAGCCTGCAGAAACCACCTGCAAATGAAAGGGGTGCCCTGATCGATCCCAGATCAGGCACTGGCCACATAGATTGGGGATCTCTTCCAGACACTCCTGCCACATCTGATAAGCCAACGCTGCCACACACAGGCTGCGCTCTAGCAGGGGCTTGTCCTCAGATACTCTGCCAGATGTAAATCACACAAGTTCATTTCTTCTCGGTCAAGCAAGAGATTCTGTCGGTAAGTCACACACAAGGGGACCAAACATTCCAAGAGGGCTCCCCTGCAAATATTCCAGGTCCTGGCCACCGGGGCAGTACAGAAAAGGCAGTCGCTTAGGCCTTTGACCCTATTTTTTCAAGATCAGTTAATATGGTACCGGTGGCTGTTCCCTCGACCCTGCTAGGCTTGAAGGGACTACCCAGACCATTAGCTCCCTTGAAGAGGCGGAGCACCTTCTGGGAAAAGCCCATCTGGAAAGGGAGGGTGACCCCCCTGTAAAACTGGCCCACATGCCGCTGAGGAAGGACACCCTTAAACCACGACGCACCACATGGGCAAAGGTGACCGAAGGGTGGAAACCCAGAACATCCCTGCAGCATAACTGAAGTATGGCAGCCTCTGGGCAAAGACTTCCCTATTCACCACCGTCCCACGAGTAACTGGCACCATGTAACACAGTAAAGTCCTGGAAATCAGGCTTGGCACAGCCTATGCCCGGTCGTGAGTGAGATGTCACTTGGGGGCCAATGGGACATATTGCAACATTTTTGGTTTAGTTTATGGTTGTTGTTGATAGTCTGGTTTAACCAGTTTAAAACCTGTTTTTTGCCTGAAGCGGAGGTCCATACGCTCCTCAATGGCGAGTGAGCCTCACCTGACCCCCCGCGCACCCTCCTCCTCAACATCCCCAGACCCTGGGGCGACACTCATACCTCACCAGAAGCTGAACTTTGTATCCCTTAACGTAAAAGGCCTGAACTCGCCGATGAAATGCATATCAATATTGCTGCGCTTGAAGGACCTGAACAGCGCCGTGGTATTTTTACAAGAGACTCATGGTCCCGCCGGACTATGCTCGACTACGAAGTCGACACTTCTCAGAGCAATTCCACACCTCTAGTGGATGATAAAAATTTAATTTAACGGAGACACAATGAATCAGAGCTATCACTGCAGAGGTGGGCGAAATCCTGCAGAAAATCGCTCAACCGCACCAAAAATATGAGCTGCGGAAGCCAGCCAGCGGGTCTCATGCTAATGAAGGCGGCGTACTAAAAGGCGCAAAACTCGAGACATCGACTTTGAGCCCGCAGCCGTTGCTGCGGTGAAACGCCTGATCACCGATGCCTGCAATCGGCAGCAGCGTGGAGGTGAATAACGCCACCTACGCAGCAGGACAGATCCGTGGTATTGGAGACAGCCCGCACGGTGACAAATGACACAGCCGCCAAGCCTCACACATGCCGCTGTAACACGAGAAGCGCGAAGAAGCCCGGAGAAGCCCACACACGGAGACCCAGCAGAGCGGACATCGCTGGGGAGAAGACGCCATAAATTGCGCTGGAGGAGATTGACCCTCGGTCACCGAGTGGTGCAGGAAGAGAGCCCACAACAAAAACAAAGACCGTGAACGAGGGAGGCCGACGCCTCACCAGCTCCACACTGAGGCACAGGTTCATAACTGGGACCGAGCTGAACACCCCAGACGTACAAGTAAGTCAGTGCTCTGCTCAGGCCATAACCAGCACGGCGGTCGAGCGTCCGCAGCGTCCGGCTGGGAATGCCCCAGGCCCCGTGCGGCACAAAGTGCGGCACGATAGAGGGCCTGGGGGGTTAGGCGCGGGGTGGGGGATCCAAACGGCGCGAAATGCAAGGGGAGGGGCAGCCAAGCCGGCGCCCCCACCTGCGACGTTGCCAAGGAAACACAAACGCACACGGGGAAAGGTGTGAGGTAAAAGCAACAGGGGGGCAGGAGGAAGTTTGCCCCCCCAGAAGTACAACAAAGGGCAAAGGGGGTATAAGTACCCCAACGAAAAGCAGGGTAGGCACAACCAGGTAAGGAGCTCACCTCATTCGGGTAAGCTCCCAGGGCCTGGAAAAGGGGGAGAAGGAAAAGTTTTGCCTCTGCGGGCTTTTCGTGTCTTTTGGTTCTCCCCCACTGCAGACAGAGCGGCGTGAGCAGAGAATCCCAGTGAAGGTGTGGGGCTGTGGAGCGCTACAGCTGAACGGGTTAAGCGAACTTCTGGAAGCAGGAAGCCGCCAACTGAAAAGGACTCACCGTCTTCGCCGGGGCCGGGAGCGGACAACGACCGTCGCCGGAGCCGTGTGGAGAAGATTGCCAGAAGCCGCGGGGGCATGTGTCAGGAGCCAGAGGTCTGCGAGTGCCGGACAGAGCCACAAGAGCATCTGTAGGTTGGCCGAGAGGGAACGCCAGCTGTAGAAGAAGCCGGCGGTGGCAGCCAAAGAGGTGCTGGTCGAGGCAGCAAGGAGCGCGGAAGCAGCGGGCGCACTTCGGGACGAGCCGCATCCGAGGAGAAGGAGAAGCGTATACAGGCACCGTACGAAGCCCACGAAAGCCAGGTAAACTAAACGAAGGAGCGGCAAGGAAGGGGCGTGGCTCATACGGGGCATACGTAATTGGAAGGAGCGGGACGTGCTGGGATATTAAAGAGACAGGCACAATTAACGCGTTGTGTGCTACAACGGAGGGGAAAGGCCTGGCTGAGCACGCAATCAGTGCGGAGCGGACGTGCTGGGAATTTCTTTTAAAGATACAGGCACCCGGACAGCTAAAGGAAAGGCAACCCATAAACACGGGAAACTAACTGGTTAGATACGCTGGGGGCCTGAGTTACCGGGCAAGTAACATATTTAACAGCAGCCCGGTAACACAGACAGCATCTTGAATAGTAACTATAGAGTTAGGAAGATCTCTGCACGTCTGAGCTGAGCAAAAACGAATTTTGGAAGCAATGGCTGAAGAAAGGGCAAGAAGAGTGCAAGAATTTAGCGCATGGGCTAAAAAAGCAGAAAAAGAATATGGAGCGCAGTGGGTGCTGGAGCTGATGCAGAAGGAGAAGGCAAGGGCAATGTCACCTTTGCTACTAGAGGAGTCCAGCAGCAGGGGGGCCACAGGAGCAGCTGGAGGAGCCTAAGAAGAGGCAAAAGAAAACCAACAAAAAAGGTAAAGAAAAAATTGATAACATTGGGGACAAAATTGTTAAAATGTTGAAAGAATGCATCACGGTTCAGGGTAAGTCGCCCAGAACCCAGGAAGAAAAAGAAAAGAGACACAAAAAGCACAGGGCCGAGCAAGTGGCAATGACATCCGAGGAGGAGGATAGTAGCGAGGACGAGGAAAGGGAGCACTTGAAGGCATGGGTGAGATGGAAGGGGGTAATACGTAAAGATAAGCAGAAAAAAGCCAGGGCAGATGGGGCAGGTGACGGTCAGGGGTCTGGTGGGCCAAGCCCAGCAGACAGCGGGGTACCCATCCCACAAGGGGGGGGGGGGGGGGAGACAAGGGGTTCCGCCAGGGTCTACTGCCCAGGGGGCGAACACCAGCATACCGGTGGCGCCGGCCGGGCTTACAAGCATAGCAGTACAAGAACCAGCCACAGTGTGACAAAATATGGCAGGCTCACGGTCGGGAAAGACGCCCAGGGGCGTTCTATGAAGGCCCAGGCATGATACATTAATGAAAAAGTGAAGGAAAAAATATGGAGGAAAGAATTTATAGATATCTTTTCATTACTAGATTTACAAAAGAGAAGTCAGAATGTATCATTAGAGGATATAAAGGAGGATGAGAAGGGTTTGCTAAAAAGGGCACCAGTACCTAGGAATTTTGATAATTGGACAGCGGCTTTCCAAATTATGTCCACTATCATACTGCAAAAATACTCAGAAGACGGTTTATCACTGGTAACATACCAGCAGAGATGTTCAAGGTTTACAAAGCATTTGGGGGAGATGCATGGAAAGAATATGACCACGAATTTAGAAAAGAAATGGATTGCTTCCCAGATATAGGTTGGGATGAGGAGAACTTCAACCTGTACATATTCAATGTGCTAAAAGAAAAATGGGACGCCAGGGAACAGAGTAGTGCGGGAGGATATCAAAGGAGGCAATATTGGCAAAACGATTATAAATACAATACCAGAAGATATGAGAGCAATTATGACAGAGCAAGGGATCAAGAGTTTTCGGAGCAGGCAATACAGCTCACAGAGAAGTTGGCATAACAGCATACCACCAACAGCACAAGGGGGTGGTAAGGGAAGCAATGGGCCAGCAAGGACAGAGACAGCGCAATGTCGAAACTTCGAGAATGGGGTACCATGTAGCTGGGGCAAGAAATGCAAATTCAGCCACAGATGCGAAAACTGTAGAGGCGAACATAGTACCACAAAATGTACCAGAGCAGCATCCAGCACGCACAGGGTACTGAAGAAACGGAGTTAAGAAAAGCGATGAGAAAGGGGCCACGCCAGTTAAGATTGAAAGAATGGAGAGGTGGCTACAGGTTTTTCCAGACAAGGAAGTTGCAGTGACGATCAGGAGAGGCTTCCAGGAGGGTTTCAATATTCCATTTGAAGGTCAAGGGTCCCGGAATACACCAAAAAACCTGAAATCCGCCTTAGAGACCAGAGTGTTAGTGGGCCAGAAAATCAAGAAAGAAGTAGAACTGGGGAGGATAGGTGGCCCATACAGATACCCCCCCCCCCCCATTTTTGGAATACATATGCTCACCATTGGGGCTGGTCCCGAAGAAGGAGGCAGGCGAATTCAGGCTGATTCACCACTTATCATACCGTCCAGGGGCATCAGTGAACGATGGCATACCACAGGATGCAGTGTCAGTGTCTTATGCAGATTTTCAGGAAGCAGTACAGGTGGTCAGGAAAGCAGGGGAGGGGGCATGGATGGCGAAGGCCGATATAAAGTCAGCTTTTCGCCTGCTTCCAGTCAATAGGGAATCACAGAGGTGGCTATGCATGCATTGGGAGGGTGAATACTTTGTCGATTAAATGCCTACCAATGGGTTGCGCCATCTCGTGCGTATATTTTGAAAAAGTGAGTTCGTTTTTACAATGGGCACTCACAAAGGCGATGGAGGAGGCACAAGTAGTCCACTACCTGGACGATTTCTTATTTGTGGGACTACAGGGTTCCGAACTGTGTAAGGCTACCTTGAACAAATTCATGGCATTAACAGAAGACTGGGGCTTCCCGCTGGCGGAAGAAAAAACAATGGGCCCAACACAAAGAATCCAATTTCTAGGTATAGAAATAGACTCACAAAGGGGAGTGTGCAGGATCCCGGAGGAAAAAGTGGCAGACCTATTGGGAACAATCAAAAGCCTGAAAGGGAGAAGCAAGGCCACGGTGAAGGCATTGCAATCACTAGCAGGTAAACTAAACTTTGCTTGTAGGGTTATACCGCAAGGCAGGATATTCCAAAGAAGGATTGAACAGAGAACAAGAGGGGCGAAAGAGGGGCACCAGAGAGTCAGAATTGGCGGGGGAAATCAAGAAAGATTTGGAGGTATGGGGTGTATTCCTTACATCATTCAACGGAGCAGTGATCTGGTGCTCACCAATAAACGAGGAGCGCAAGAGGGTGTTATTTACAGATGCAGCCGGGGGATTTGGTTTTGGCGCAATATTGGGGTCAGATTGGTGCACAGAAAAATGGCCAAAGGCATGGCAGGAGGCAGCTTGGACGAGTAATATCACATTACTGGAACTGTTTCCTATCTGGGTAGCACTGTGTGCATGGGAGGCAGAGCTAAATAGCTAAGATCTAAATGTTTGGTCAGACAACATGGCAGTAGTGCATGTAATAAATAATGGAAGCGCATCATGCCCGCTGGTCTCGGAATTAATGAGGGCAATAACATTGGGTTGTCTGAATAATAATGTGGTCTTAAAGGCGAGGCATATCGCCAAGAAGCAAATGTGGTCGCTGACGCCTTGTCTCGTTTCCAGTGGGACAGGTTCAGAGAGCTGCGGCCGGATGCAAACAGGATAAAAACGCCCACGCCACAGAAGGCATGGGTCCCATTAAAAGCAATGGAGGAAAAACGGTTAACTACAAGGTTGACTCAGAAGAGGAGGTGCAAGGCCAAGTGATAGAAAGATTGGCCAGGAACGCTATAACATAAAAAACTGGTAAGCAGTACATGAAGCATGTAAATAATGTGTTAAAGGAAACTGGTTTGCAAGAAGTGGGGGAGATTACAATCTCCAAAATGTGTGACTTCCTGGAGAAAGCATTTGCACAGGGGAAAAGAAAAAGCTGGGCGGTAGCACATTTGGCCGCAGTCGCATATACCTCTAAGGTGGCCGAGGTGACAGACCCAACAGCTAGCCCACGGATAAAATATGCAATGAAGGGCTGGGCAAAATTGGAGGGGAAGAAGCCAGACAGCAGGAGACCCCTGAATTTTGGAAAAGTCGTTAAACTGTTACATTTGTTGCATAGTACATGTAGCAACAGTTATGAGACAAGGCTGTTCAGGGCGGCCTTTGCACTAGCATATTATGGGGCTTTTAGGATTGGGGAACTGGTAGTGCGCAACACAGTGGCAGGGGACGGGCTAGCAAGAGGCGACGTCAGCATAGGATCCAAAGGCATGTCGATATTATTGAGGAAATCTAAAACAGACCAGATGGGGAAAGGTAGGACAATAGAGCTGAACTGCATTAAGGATAGGGCGCATTGTCTCAGGTGCATCACCCAGGAATTTGAGGTATGGCCGGAAGTCGGGGGGCAGCTACTGATACACAGGGACGGCAGGACACTTAGCAGATACCAGTTCCAAGCAGTGCTAAAGAAATCTATAGCTGAAGCAGGGTGGGATGCAGCAGAGTTTGGGACCCACTCTTTTAGAATAGGGGCAGCCACGTCAGCCTGGGCAGGAGGCCTGGGAGCGAAAGGCGTAAAGAAAATTGGGGGGTGGAGGTCACAATGCTTCGAAAGATATGTAAGAGAAAACTTGATATGATTTCTCTCCTATCCACCCACGCAGATACGAGCCCCTACAAATCGGCATGGATAGTCGGCCATTCATTTGTGACACGGGCAGGCAGATGGATCGAAGACTTCAAAGAGGGCTTGCATTTTAAAAAGAAAATAACATCCTGGTGGGGCCTCCCAGGAATGCATTGGGAGGACATTCACGATCGGTTATCGGACCTGATCGGGTTTAGGGACCCACCGGAGTATCTGGTAATCCACCTTGGTGGTAATGACCTGGTCAAAACAAATAGGGGCGAACTGATGCGCAACATGTGTGAGTCCCTAAGGGCTATAGCACACTGCTGGTGGAAAACCGAAATTTTTATGTCTGAGATAATTACCCGCAGAGTCTGGTACGGGGCCCACAGGAGGCATGCAATCGAAGTTGGAAGAAAAAAGCTCAACAAGACGGTAGAAAGGTACTGTAGGGGTATGGGGCTCCTTTTTATAAAACATGGCTTGTCACAGAACAACCCAGAGATGTTCCACCAAGACGGTGTACACCTATCCAGCAAAGGGATGGGAATTTTTACGGATAACATTTTTAGAGCCTTAGCTGAGCTAGGTTGCAGATAGGGACGCTTTTTGGGGGGACCTGAGCGGCCGAGGCGACACCCACTCAGGTGTGGCGGCACGTGTCCAGGAACGGATGCCCCAGGGTAACTAAGACTAGCCAAGGAGAAGGCTGGGCATCTACACCCCCTGGACACGAAGTGCCCAAAAGCGAGTTGGTGTTATTGTTGTTATGATTATTGTTTGGTGTTATTTTCTGTAGAAAATAAACAAGCCTACGGCCTATAATTTTTCCACGAACAAAACACTGTCTATATTATTATTTCTTTATCAGGGGTACTGGGGTCTAAGAATTAGAGCAAAGGGGAGCCCACACTACTCAGCCTAACAATCAGCTAACTTGGGGAAAAGGAAGCCTGTAACAGCGCACCCGCCCAGCAAATACACCAACACTTAAGCACCAACAGCGGGAACCATACGGGAAAGCCCACTCACGGAGCATCTTACTGGCAGCCATTAGCCTCCCTATCAAAACAGTCAATAGATGGGGAGAGACCCCACTGGGCACAAAGAGGACCTGCAACGAAGAGGCCAACACAAAGGAACATCAACCCATACAATGGACGGGAGGCTCCCCAGAGCAGAAGCCTAGAGCACAGGATCCCTGGCCGCTTACCCCCACTGAGCAACACACTCAGCAGAAGCGACACAGAGCTGGTACCTGGCAGACGTGGCAACAGGCACCCCGGGAGACTGACCCAAGGTAAGCAAGCTGTTAGTAGGGGGAAAAGCGGTATCATCCACAACTGCAGGGGCACCAGAGGCAGGGGTGGGGGGGGCGAGAAAGAATAAAGACAAACTGCGCAGAGGGAGAGGCGGGACACCGACAGAGGCAACAACAAGCAGGGGACACACAGCCCAGCCAACGGCATCCCATTGTCCTGTCGGGGAAAAACACCTCCACCCAACCATATGCTTGACCCGCATAGAAAGGCGACGGCAGCCACCAACACAGACCGCCCCCATACACGGCAGGCCCTCAAGGCCCCACGACTGGGGAAAAAAGCCCCGGCAACTGATCCACAGAACTCAAACGCTGCACACACCACGACAGCGCACCTTGAGACTCCCCACGGGCCATCCCACAAAAACACGAGCGCAAGAAGGGGGCATGCACCAAGGACACCCCAGATCCCGCCCTACCAAGCGGACTATAAGGCATTCAGGCAGAAACAAACCCGATATGGGAGTCAAGCCCAACTGCAGGCCATATTGGCCGAGATGAAACTAATTGGCCAACGCACGCGGAACACGGCGGTGCTTGAAATCAAGCGGGATCTTCAAGCAGTCCAAAATCGGCTAGCAACACAAGTGGAGAGAACCACAGAAAAAGAGCAGCGTATCAGTGACTACCACGGAATTGGAACTAGATGGAGTAATACGCGAGGTCAAATGACTGGGTAAGAAGATGGAGGATCAGGAAAACAGATCGCGCAGAAAACACTGAAGGGGCAGACATGGAATCATTCATCTATGAACTTCTGCAGGACTCACTCCATATGCCCAATGCTAGGGACCTCATCATTGAACGAGCACACCGCGCACCGATCCCTAAGCCAGCACCTACTGACTGCACAAGAGTCATAACAATGCAATTATTAAATTTCCAGCACAAAGCAGCCATACTAAAATCATACAGAACATCCGTTTAGGCGTATTGGGGAGGAACTGAAATAAGAATATTCAATGACTACTCTATGGAGGTATCAAGAAGGCGAAGACGTTTCAACCCCATATTCGAGGCACTAAAATACACTGACCACAGGCACTATCTCAAATTCCCTGCAATATGGTGCATCCAGTTCGACAGACAGTGGCAGGAATTTGAGGACTCGTAAACCGCATGGCAATTTCTTCAACAAAAGAACCTAGTGTGGACAGACTTTGACAGCACATCGACAGAAAAAGCAAAGCCAGAATACCCCACCCAACACCGACAGGAGGGCATACAGGGTAGGGGGAAATGGCATAAAACATGCAGAGGACCCCATGGCTGGGACGCCGAGCAAAGGAAACGCACCAGCAGACCCTGAAACTGGCCTAAACCAGAGTCAGGTCGGCAACTGACCCTCCCACGCCCATCCAAAGACTACCGGCGGAAAGATGGCACTCCGTAAGAGACAATACAGAACTATGACAACAGAAAGGGAACATCTCAATTGTGCCCCCAAAATAATACGAGGAAAGAAACGCAAAAAGAGGCGACCTCCCTCAAAACTGCCATCTCCCTCCCAGCAGGACCCGAGGAGAATACATGGAAAGAGGCAGCAAATCACTGGTTTGCTCCCACCAACCCCATGTATGGGCTTATAAGCCTAGTACTGGGCGAGAGCCGGAGGACAGGCTCACCCAATGTTACAATGTTTGGTTCCTAAAAGGCCTATGTTTTGGCCCATGGTTGAGAGTTATGGGATCGCTGACCCACAAGTTATTAGTTTATGAAAATGGGACAGGGGCGTGCTCAGGACGATTGGAAACACAGACAGACCAAGACAGCGCAGATCCGCTGGATCCAGAACCCGGAACTACACCTACACCTACACACACACACACACACAATGATGAAACTTACTTGTGTAACCCTAAATATTCAAGGGCTGGGTCACCCCTTTACGCACAGGCGTATGCTTAACTACATAAGAGACATACAAGGGGACATGATCTGCCTCCAGGAGACCCACCTCAATAGAATAGAATCCAAAAAACTAACGCGAGGATGGGTGGGCACAGCAGCACATTCACCAAGCCATGAAAAACAGGAGGCCTCAATCCTAGTACATAAACGGGTCCCTCTCCAAGTCCAACATACTTGCGACGAGGGCCGGTTTGTGCTACTGCATGGCATGATACAAGAGCAACCAATCACCCTACTTAACATCTGCGCCCCCACCTTAGTCACACCAGCCATTTTCTGGCGCACTTTTGCCAAATGCGCCCAATACATGCGTAACATCACATTGATCGGTGGGGACATGAACATAAAACTCTCGACCCGGACCTTGACCACCAAAGGAAAACACTAGACAACACACACAACCGGAGAAAAAAAAAAAGAGAGCTGCACTCCGTGCACTGATGACCGACCTGCAACTGGTGGACATATGGAGAAATACACACATGGACTGATCGGATCACACACACTATTCCCATCAACACGATTGTTAATCAAGATTAGACTACTGGCTGATGCCAGCCAATACGGTGCACATGGTTTTGGAATGCAGCATTCTGCCGATCACCCTTTCAGATCATGCCCAGGACACACTACACTTATTAATCCCCGACACGCCCCACGAACCTCCGACATGGCGCCTGAATCTACGTTCCCTACAACACTCCGAAATAGTAGAGAAAATACGGGACGATATAAAGGAGTTTTGGGCAAACAACAAGACCCAGGAATTTACACCACACAGGCTTATCTAAGGGGCAATGCATTTCAAGCCGGGCATTCAAACAAAAGAATGGGGTGAGGAGTCGAAGCGGCTGACAGCCGAGCTCAAGCTGGTCGGGGCACGACACAAAGCGCCCCGCGATAGAAAGCTTCAACCCCGGCTCTGGAAACTTAAGAACGAGATCAAATGACTCTCCACAACCAGAGCTCAAAAATCATACACAAGCTGGTTGCAGCGGTACTTCTATGAGAGCTACAGGCCTCTCCACATGATGGCCTTAGTACTCAAACAGCGACAAGCCGCTCAAATGATAACCGCCATTAGGGATAATGCAAACAGGTTGGTAGTGGGGGGATGAACAGATCAACGCAAGATTCGCTGAATTCTCCCGGGAGCTATACACACCGCCCAAAATTCACTCCACCCAGATCATGGACGCCTTTCTCGACTCGTTACCCATCCCCAAAATATCTGAAGACACAGCCATGGAAATAACGTGAGCAATATTATCGTTATCCCATGGTAAGGCCGCTGGCCCCGATGGGATACCAATCGATCTATACAAACAGGTGGTAGAGGAAATAGCCCCAAAACTGGAAGCAGTATTCCGAGAAGCGCTCACCCAAAAACAGCTCCCAAAATCTATGCTAGCGGCCAACATTACAGTTTTTCATAAGGGCGGGAGAGATCCTGAGCTCTGTGGGATATTAGGCAGAAACCTGTGCAGTGCCCTTAGGGACCACAGCAAAAAGTTTAAGACCACAGGAGTCAGGAATAGGGACATGGACCTAACGTTATTATGGTTGAGCTGACCATGGATCTATGATACCCTAAATGCTACTGGTGAACTATTCCATCTGCATGCCTGGACTGTATATGGGAATTCTAAATATGGTAGTACTTAGAAATATGAGTCTTCCTCATATTTAATTTTGCTCATCTCTAAAAAAAAATATGTTTCACATTTTTATCACTTTCTTCTTGTTTTGTTTTCCCTCTTTCCTTTCTATCTTTGAAGTATTGTTTGATTGTATAGTCAAATAATTCAATTTAGAAATATGATTAGAAGTTTAATCAAACTATACCACATTATTAATAAATAAAAAATAAATTAAGACCACAGGAGTAAGCAGTAAACCCAATTGGTAGCAGTCTGCACCACCCAGATTTACCTGGTAGCTGTGGCTGAGCAGTCAGACCTCTCTCAAGAAGAGTTAGGCAGTATATAGAGTATACACAATAGGGCCAAAAATACAGTAGAACAAGCAAACACTGACCAGAGCTTTGGTATTAAAAGTATATAATTATTTATTTAAAAACACACTTATGAAAATACACTGGCACTAATATATCAAGCAAGTTCAAACACAGTCACTATAAGTATATACACCTCCCTAGTTAATTATTCGACAAGTCTAGGTTAAGACACCACTTATTAGCAAAATAGAGGTGAGCGCGTAACCTTAGATGGCACTCCAATAATTTGTTAAAACAGGGAGAGGAAAGGCAGAATATGGATATAACACAGTACCAACACATTTAAGAAACCACAGCAAGTCAAGAAAGGCAGGGTCTACTGTAGAGCCAAAGTGCATAGGCCTGGCCCACTCTTGGAGAGAGCAAGGCGGAATGTGCCCAAGATCACACAGTGGAAATGCAATCAAAGTCTTTGCAGGAAATGTCACAAGAGGTTAGATCAGTTCAGAAAGATAAAGTTAGCAGGTCTGAGGTCAACCCAGTTGGAAAGTCAAGGATTTACGGGACACCTTGGACAATCCGTTGCAAGGGAACCAGGCGGGACTCAGTACCTGAAATGGTGAGGAAGCTCCAGCGGTGGCAGTTGTTCCTGGCAGCGGGTGCAAATCGTGGCTTCGACCAGAGGAAGAGATGATCTCGACGAGGAAGAAAGCTGGAGGTCGTTGCACTGCCAGGGAAGAAACCAGCCGCAGAGTTCCCGATTAAAAGATACGACCCTTTTATTCGCGGTCAGTGGTGAAGCGTGGCTATCCGGCCGCCGGGGTGCTTGGCACGGGCGATTCGACCACGAGACATCCTGGAAGGCGAAAAAGGCGAACTGGTTGGTCCCACCAGCTCAAAGGGAAGAAGACTCTCCTGGAAGAAGATCTTCTCTGTCGTCAGGGAAGTGCTGAGTTCGTACAGCAGGGCTCCACCGGTGGTGTCGTTGTAGATGGCTCAGCTTCTCCACTCTTCGGATTCTTTAGGTCCTGTGGCGACTTCTGAAGTTCCAGTCCCCAAAGCCCTACTTTTATGCAGAAAACCCCCCCATTCAACAGCCTAGCTGTCACTCAAACATGCTAAGTGGTGAACTGGGCGGCTCACCACTGGGCCAATCACACAAGAGTGCGACTTAAGTTGCCGAGGCAGCTCAGTCCAGGGTGCCTAATCCCCCTCCCACACATCCTGTAGACCCCAGACAGAGTGGCACCATTGGGAGGGCTTCTGTGCAGAAGCCCGCCAATAAAGTGGAACAAAGGGCTCGACTGAGGCGAACACAAATGCCATTTTAAAACCGAGTTCTGGCAAAAAGACTCAACCAGGGAATAAATATTAAATAAATAACCCGGTGGTATCCTTAACATTGCACCAAAAAGTGGTGCGTTTAAAATCAATGGGAAAATCCCATAAGAAATATTCCGGTGGAATATTTCGCGTGATTATCCACTGCCACCAGCCAGAAACTCGACAAGGGGGGGACTGGACAGTGCCCCCTTGGAAAACAGACCAAGGGGCAATCGAATTACCCCTACCAGTACTTCCACAATATGATGGTTTGTACTGGTCCTGTTCACAATTTGAGACTAGTAAAGCCAATGGTGACTTTACATGCCCTGGGAGACCATAGTCAGTCCCAGGGAATGGCGTCTATGTTGGGGGTCACTATGACACCCCTGTGTTACTGCACTGAGGGTGCTGTGTAACACATACCAAAAACACATGAAGCCCTATGGAGTAAAAGACCCCATAGCCCATCAAACACATACAAAGTCAAAAGGATATCTCAAATCATGCCTAAGAGTGGGAGAAAAAGAGAAAACGAGTCTCACTCTTAGCAGGAGAAAAAAATTAAACCCCAAAAATCCAGCAAAGCTACTGGGGGACTCACTAGGTTTTGGGAAATTAGCCTTAGTGAATTCTCGCTAACAAGGGTCATACAGACCAATTTCCCTAATAGACTCGGATGCCAAGTTTCTGGTGAAATGCGAAATGCTTGGCCCAGAGAATAGAGAGCACCCTACCACAAATAAACCACAAAGACCAAACGGGATTTATAAAGGGCAGACACTCCAATGATAATATCCGCAGACTATTACATGTTATAGCCAGCAACAGGGATCAGCAGGGCGCCATTCTAGCTGTCCATGCAGAAAAAGCGTTTTACAACGTCCAATGGGAGTTCATGTTTCAAGTCTTACCCAGATATGCCTTCCCCCCACGTTTAGTCCAGCTAATTAAGCACCTCTACACCGGCCCAACAGCCTCAGTAGTCACATATGGGGTGGCATCTGCCAAAATCACACTACAATCGGGAAACAGACAGGGCTGCCCGCTCTCACCCCTACTACACGCCCTGTCAATAAAGCCCCTAGCTATAAGATTGGAGCACAGGGTATCACTATATGCAGATGACCTCCTTTTATATATCAGCAAGACTCAGTCTGCCCTGCCCTACATTAAATCACTGCTACAAGATCTAGGCCCAATGGTGGGATACAAAAGTGCACTGGAGCTAATTGGAGGTAATGCCACTGAGGGTAGATGTGGCACCATTTGCCCTCCAACTCCAGTCCATTAAATACTTAGGAATACGAATCAGCAACTCTGCCGCTGATCTTCACGATCTGAACTACCTGCCGGTCCTCCACAACATCAAAGCGGATGTAGAAAGATGGAACACTGTGGCGCTATCCCTAACCGGGAGAAAAAAAAACACTCTTAGACGCAGCTGTCACAAAATTCATTTGGCCAAGATACAATACCCGACTCTGCATCCCGATCTTACAAGCGAGCAAAGCCAACGGGGGGACTGGCTGCCCCCTCATTGATGGCCTACTATCAAGCGGCTCAAATCACATGGATGAAACGTTGGCTGGAACAAAAGTGATGAATCCAGCTAGCGGGCCATGGAATTAGATGCGATGGGCCCGCTCACGCCCATAGAGATAATGGCCACACCACCACATAAACTCCCACTGAAACTCAAAACGCACCCCACCATAGGACCGACAATCCAGCAACGGCACAGAATCATGGCAAATCAGGGGGCTCCCACTAAAGCAACGCCGATGTGGGACAGCATAAGGTCAATGCTAGCATATGGGTCATCACGAATCGTCCAGGGGAGTAGGTGGGAAAACATACGGGTTATGGATATCATAGAGGAAAATAATGTGATGGGATTCCGAGACACACAAATCATCCTAAAACTCAGGGAGGGGGACTGGCTGCACTATGGCACGATCCAGGCGATAATACTAAAACACACAACAGGGGATTCGTGCCCACGGCCCCCGTGCCATGCGAGAAAGAAATGGAACGGAACCCGGAAGCATTCCCATGCATCAGCACATTTTATACCATGTCAATACCAGACCACAAATGTCGTACCCTAACCTCAGCGGCACAATGGTTCGGAAGACCTAGAGACACCAATAAGTGGCTCGGACATACAAACTGGCTTCGTAGCCATCCCGGGAGTCTCTCTTTGCCTCAGAAATAGAGAAATACAGTATAAAATCCTTCACAGAGTATACTACACCCCGATCAAACTATACAAAATGGGGCTCAAGTCCACGGGTATAGGCTGGAGGGGCTGCTCGGGCATAGGAACGATGGGCCCCATGCTCTGGTCATGTCCCACGATAGACCCATACTGGCGCAAAGTCCACCAACGGCTCACAGAACTGGAGGGGGCAGACACTGCATTTGCTCCTGGGCGCTGACAGAGTGGAGTGGCACGCTGACGCGCTAACACGCAAGCTTGTGAACCTGATCCAGTTCACAGCATGCAAACGATCACATTGGAAAGCGGCACCACTACCCTCACACAACGAATGGCTCACTGCACTCTCCAAAGCATGTAGACTCGAGAGGGCGGCCTTCAAGAGACAGGCAGGTCGCATTCCTGCCAGGGAAGACAGATTCTGGCAACTAGTAGACCCGTACATTTGAATAGGCACAGCGCACACATGGACTCTGACGCACCTAATGCCATGACAAAACGCAAGAATAAACCTAGCGCTGTGGACAGCGCACACTAACTACGACCAGGACAAAAGCATGCCTAAGTGGGGCGCGGGGGGGGGGGGTGGGAAGGGGATAAGGGATTGTCACAAACAGTACCTATGCTGAAAAGTTATATCACATGCTACTACTCCCACAATGTGCCTGGTGAGAATGTGTTTAAGAAAAGTGTGAATATATCTGTAACTGTCACAACATTTTTCAATAAAAAGAGTTTGGAAAAAAAGGGGGGGGACAGCAATTCTTTTAGCAAGGGGGACCCCTTTTCACAGAATTGCAGCCTTCGTACGACCCAGAAGGACGCTATACACGGATCATGGGGTTGTTATATCGGCAGCTTTAAACTCTAGTTTCGTATGTGCCCCCAATGAGGCGCAGGTGGCCTTTCTTCCAAGACCTGGAATCAGTAGGGCCATGTAACTTTAATGGGGTCCCTGATCCCTTAATGGACGGAACTCGTGCACCCACATAAAGGGATTTTAAAATCACTCTGGGCCTGCTCCACTTTTTCAGGGCCTTGGGGGTGGTGGACACCTGGAGGGTACTGCATCCAGACGAAAGGGACGTTTCCTTTTTTTTCTCATGTGCATCGCACTTCTTTCCAAATTGACCAGCTTCTGTCTGCTCCCCACCTTGTGTCATATGTCGAAGTAGTGTCTATCGAACCTAGAGTAGTATCTGAGTATCTGACCATACCCCGATTCTCTTAACGGCCCGTATTTGTGACCTCGCACCCCCCCCCCCCCAAGAGCTCAATGGCAGTTATACAATTTTGAATGACATGGGGCTTAGAGATGGGATAACAAAAGCTATTTGGAATTATTTCCAAGAGAACCCCACCGATCTGACATCGACGGCAACCACATGGGAAGCTATGAAAGCAGTAAATAGGGGGGGGAACAATAGCCCATACAGCTGCTTACCGGAAACGTAAGCTGGAGAGGCGGACCCAACTGGAGAAGGAAATAGCGGAGGCAGACGGCAAGCACAAAACAAGTTGGCCCCCTAAAACCGATCGGTACCTGGAGGTTGCCAGAAATAAACTGGAAGCCCTTTATGCTGAAGAAACAGCACAGTCCCTACTAATAATGAAGCACGGATACTATGCAAAGGGCAATAAAGCCAACATACTTTTGGATTGTGCCTCCTACAGGCCGAGCTTGCTACTTAAAATAGATGCGAACATCTACTCTAAAGTTTTGGCTAACTGGTGGTCTCAAGTCCTCCCCAACTTATTGATCCAGACCAAACAGGATTTATCCTGGGTAGGTCGACAAGGGACAATGTTCGCTGTGCCCTTGACCTGGTGGAGGTGGTGGCTTCAACCCCCCGTAAGTTGGCACTAATAGCATTGGACACAACAAAAGCGCTTGACAAGGTGAATTGGGCCTTAATGTAGGCTACCCATGAGGCTTCCCAGTTTGGACCAATTTTTCGTAAGATGATTTTAGGCAACTACAGTGCCCCGAGGGCTACCTTGCGGGTTAATCTAGTGAAAACAGCCCCAATCCCACTCACCTGTGGTACAAGACACTGATGTCCCCTGTCCCTGCTACTATTTGCGCTGACATGGAGCCCCTCGCCCAGCGATACGGAACAACTCCTCCATTGAAGTGGTTACAATAGGCCACACGCAACACAAAGTGTCCCTTTATGCGGACGATGTATTGCTTACCCTGACCAACACCCAGTTATCCTTACAACAATCCCTCTTAGAACTAAATTCCTTTGGACGGATGGCAGGTTTTGAAATAAATTATAATGAATCCACAGCCCAGGGGGTGGGTCTAAACAAAAAATATACTTTCTCTGCAACCGATTTGCCCAATTAAATGGAACATGAAGTCTATAGAATACTTTTGGGTCCATATCACAGCCGTCCCAAGGGAACTATATGCGGCCAATTTCCCAACCCTTTTTAAAGAGCTAAAATCAGATTTAGAAAGATGGTCGACCCAAGAAATCTTGTTAATGGGACGAATTACTGCCTTTTAAATTAACCTCCTCCCTCGGTTCCTCCACTGTTGTTCCACCCTACCAGTGGAGATTCCACAGAACCCCCTCTCCCGTTTGCAACAGAAGGTTTTCAGGTTCATATGGCGGGGAAAAAATCTACAATACTCAACCTCAATCAAGGTCATCACTCACATCAGGCTCTCATTGCAGACTGAGGTCCTCTTGTTGGGTTCACTGGCTCAGGAGGTTTATCCTAAATCGGGGGTACCTTCCAAGTTGATAACCCAGCTCTTCCTGGCCGCTAAGATCACAATTGCTCGATCCTGGATATCCCCTGAGGGCCCAGTGCTAGCACTATGGTGGACTAAAATCTGGGATATTCTGCTGGCCGAGTGTCAGGATCCCATGGCACATTTACACATGTTCTAAGAGACACTATACTAGAAAATCCTCATTTAAAAGATTACACCATCACACACATATGTAGAAGTATGGTTGAATGAGGTATAGATGTTGATTCTGAATTTTACATTAGATTATTTAAATGCATTTCCTTAATGTTAATCTAATCAGGAAGTGTCTAATTTCCCAAGCCAAGATGGTGAGTCTGTTCCACAACAGTGATTGGATGTGAGGTAACTTGGAACTTTCACCAAGATTCTAAACTGCCTTTCATTCCAGTTTCCTTAGAGGAAGGTAGCAGTTATTTTAGCTCTGAAGAAAATGTAACTAAATTTGAATTTGAGAAACTAATTAAGAAGAAGTTACACTTGAGAAGATAAAGTAGTTCAAGAAGAACTTATCCTGCATTGAAAGAACTATATTCCATACAGATGAAGCAAGCTAAGTCCATGAGTGGAATATCATTATATTTGTTATCAAAATGACATTTACAAGTTGAGTCAAGAAATATTTTTTTGAACTATAATTCTACAATGCAATGAACTTAATGTGCTGTAGCTCGAGTTGTTTACCGTCTGATAAGTGAATGTTTGGTTTTTAGTACTTGCGGCTGCAGTTACTTTTCTCTAATTTAGCGTTTAGTAGGATTAATGTGCTGAACTTTGGTCAATATTGTATAATAGTGTTTATACTATAATAGAGTTTTAGAAATACTCATTTCTTTACTAACCAAAAGAAAATATTTATTTGAATGTTCGCGTGCGCGTGACATTCGTTTTAGATACTTAGAGGAACGGACCAGTAGACGTGTATCTGACGTCTTTCTTTGTTTATATTTACTTCCTGGTTGTGACGCATTAAATATTTTTGTGATATATATTTTGCGCGGCAGGCGCGGCATCTGTGTGGATACTTGGTTCTCCTTTGGTGCGCGGATCTTTTCCTGATCACGTGGTGTGCGCGGCTCTTTTTAAGTGCGCGGTCATCTTCAGCAGCGCGTTTCCGTTCCGGTATGCGCGGTGTGCGCGGTTCCTTTACAGTGCGCGGTCATCTGCTACAGCGCGGAGCCTTTCAAGAGTGCAAGGTGTGTGCAGCTCCTCTTCAAGTGCGCGGTTCATTTTATGAAGGCGCAGTTTGGATTTGAGGCGAGTTATTTTTCGTTTGCTTCGTATATATATATATTTTTTTTTTTGAGCACATCTTCATCTAAGATTCCTGAATCAATTTCAGTTAAGGTATGAGCACGCTATTTCCGGACTTTAATAGCAGCTTATTCCTTGTCAACATTTGTTCCTCAGTTAAAGTGAAAGTTACCAAGAAAAAATACCATTAACAATTCATTGTGATTTGGAGGAGTTTATAAACATTCAGTCAAGGACATTTATTTTCCAAGTCATATTCTTGAAGTATATTTTGGACACTTTAGCTTCATAATTAACTAAGACTTCAAGGTTTTCAGTTTGAATTAAAAGAAGAGATCAAAGAAAATATTTAAAGATACTAAGCAATAATAAGCCTATCAGCAATTCAGCATAGGCTGCAGGTATATATACATAGATGTTATTTAACTAATACATACAAAAGTAATTGAAATTAGAGTAATATTAATAGAATATTATATGTGTTTAGATCTTCACAGACACAACACTGAAGAAGCATCTAGCCAGTACACCAGTTCCAGATGAATAACCAGTAGAGAAGAGGTCTACATAGAATACCAGTGAAGATCTGCTTTTGTTTTGTTCTCCATTCCCCTTTCCCCTTGGGTTTGCCAGTTTAGTAATTATATCTTTTTGAGATTGTTGAATTGGCACATCAAGGGGGTCTGGTGGGCCAGCATCACTCCTGCAGGAAGATTCAAGATTGGACCATGCCACCGAGAAAATTACTGCAGCCAAAGAGGGTAGGTTACATTGGTTCATGGATATATGCTCCCCATTCCTGGATTATGACCGGGATTTTCCAGCACTGACTTACAAGCTCTTCTACTGAGACCGTATTTACAGACATTCTAGAATTTTTGTTTGTCCCATGCTGTTGGGGGGTCAATGTGGGAGGAGGCGTGTGTTACGCTCACCTGGTTCCCACAGGGGCGTCGATCGGACCCGGACAGCTGCGGTCTCCACCGTGATGCGTAGTGAAGAGATGACAGTCTGGACTGGCCCGCCTAATCTTGTCTGCTGGACTCGTAGAAGTATTCTCCTGCAAGTGGAGAAAGGGATTTAGCCACCCGTGGACTTTAGTGATGGCCCCCCCAACTGTTCTCGTTCTCCCCACTAATCACCTCCGATATCCCCTCTTGGTAACCTCACCTTATGTTTTTAAATGATGAGCTCTCCATCCTGCATGGCACGCAGGGGCGCGTAGATACCAGTTACTTCACTGGTTTGAAGGTACTGGAGGAGTTCCGGAGGAATATTGACTCCAGTGTCTATAAAGTTCAAAGAGTTCAATATGTCCGATGTTCACTCTTGTTCCATTCCCTCGTTAGGTTGCAGCTGGGTCCAAAAGAATATTGCCTGGAGGCACCTGATGGCGTTCAGGTAAGAGTTTGTATTACCAAACACTGTCCGGTAAAAGTTGCACGAGTTTAACTTGCTGTTTTCTCTCCCTTTTTAGGTGCGGCATAGGAAGATGCGGCGAACTAAAGAATAATACCTCCTGTGGTAAAGCAGGTAAGCCTATGGTGGCAAAGAGATTGTCTTTGTCGGTTTTCTCGGCTCACCTTGTTATATCTTTTGTTTTCCCCCCAGGTGCTGGGTTTCGACGAAGAAAATGATGGAGGCAGCGCCGAGTTGAAAGATGCGGTGGACTGGTGAGTATAACGCTGCGCTGCTGCTGGCGAAGCGACGCGTGCTGAAATGTCCTTTCCAGGCTCGGACATGTGCTGGGTCCGGAATCAGGTAAGGAATCAAATAATGTCCGTGATCTAACCTCTTCTCCTTTCTTTTCCTTTTGTCTAGGAGCTCCGGATTCGAGGCGGGCGTGGCAGAAGACTGGATGCTGACTTGCAGACACGGTGAGCGTTACGCTGCTGGATGCAGAATAACACGAAGCATGAGCTGCTGTTCGGGCATGGTTTAAATAGCCTGCAAAGTAGTCCCAGGTAAGAAGTTCCCCAGAACCACAACCGAGTAAAAAATAGTCCCTGTAATAAAATAGTCCCATTCATGCCTCACGTTGGCTTGGACTCCTTTGCAGCATGGTCTGCATAAGGTAAGTAAAGTCTATGAGCCTGGCGCCTAAGGCGCCAGGATTGAATCCAAACAGCCCCCAGCCAGGGCTGTTGGGGTTTTAATGAGTATCTGGATGCCTGCTCCCGGGGCTGATGGACTCGATCCGGATGCCCGGGGGTAGGCATCATGACAGCGTGAGATGCTTCAAAGATATTGTATTTTCAGGTACAAAGCCAGTTATATGAGCTCCACGCTTGTAATGTTACTTCATGTTTGCAATCTATTTAAATGAAGTTGATTAAAAAAAATACAAATATACACAATACATTGATAGCACTTGAGAACAGTGTCCAACACAGGCATGAGGGCTAACAAATGCCAGGATATATTTGTGTTAGACAGTCCTTAATCCCAGAAGGGCATATTATACACCAAGGAAAGAAACATAACCACCACAGTGAAACCCTAGGTGGACTTTAGAAAAAAGTCTACAGTCCAGGTTAAGTTCCTACCAGTGGCACTTGTAGGTGTTCTAAAGTTAAATAAAGTGCCCCGCAGGATATGACCGGTCAAAATCTATAGGCTGACCTGTGGCTATGGCGAGCAGCCAGTTAAATCCCAGGCCCTTCTTACAGGTACCCAGAAGAAAGCAGTCAACCTCAGGGAACACTGGTGGAGACCTAAAAGAAGAGCTCCAGTGGACAGTTCAAGACCCCGGAGCAGAGAAGCTGGGCATGATTCAGCTCTTCATAGTTAATCAATGAGGAAATGTGGTTTTAGGGGACCTGGAGCACCAACCAGACACAGACCATGAGGGCTGCTTAGGGTGAGTAAATGTGGATGGCACTCCACCAAAAAAAGCCCCTGCACCAGGACAATGGTGGTGGGAAACAGGACAGCCCAGAATGGCAGCTTTGGCAGGGTCTTGGTGTCCCAACACCCTTTCAGACAGTGCTAACTTCCAAAACCAAGGAGGAAGAACGTGGCAGTAATCTGCAGTAAAACTCTCCGGTTAACGGTACCGATGGAATGGAAGGCCTGACCCAAGCAAATGACAATGACCAGTAGCAGAACGATGAAGACCCAGAAAGGATGCCCATCACTCGAAAATGCAAACCCGAGCACATGAAAGACACCAGTCCCACTAGCATGACCAGACTAGGTCGCAACACTGAAATTATTACAATGGTTTTCGGCACAACAATCCTCCAGTGGGTAAGGAGACTTACTGACCTTCAAAAGATCCATCAGAACGGAGTGTAGATTAAAAGCTTTCCCCTAAATGTGCCTTTATTCACAATGGCTGGATAAAGACAACCCATCAATTCCTAGAGGGGGATTTAAAACAAAGGTTTTGGTCGCCAGCCAATAACGTTGGCCCCAAAAACCGCCAAACGCCCAGGCTCACCCCCACAGGAAGAGTAATGGACTGCCAAGAACGGGTCTAACCCAGTTCAATCCACTATGTAAACTACCATCTTGGGCTCACATATATCCCATGCAGGCAGAACTGCATTTTTAGGCCTGCCTCGTGGTGTCTCTGAACAAACAAAGCCCCTCAAAATGGCAGAGAGAAGGACTTGAAAAATTATTTGCGGGATTCCAAGATGGCCGCCGGCGCAGGGAGACACGTCTGAGTCTCGCTCCGGCCGGGCCGCAATAAAGCACTTCACTGAGCTGTGTATCCGAGGGAGAATGCAGCTAATTATCCAGCCGAGTACATGCAGAGGCCACCAGTGCTGAAGTAAGGGGAATTCACACCTGGGAAGTGAGCAGAGGCGACGCCGTAGCGGCGAAGCACAGGCACCCCTCCCCCACCAAGGACCGGAGCCGTGCCGGGCAGAAAAGCGAAGTGACAGGGGGGCGGAGGAAGAGTCGGGGGGCCCAGCAGCATTGTGAGCGCTATTCGGCACCCATGTGAAGCAGCCATTACCCCATTAAGCCCGTGGGGGCCCCGCGGCCACCACTGTGCCCACCGGAGAGAGCGGGGGAGGCCCTGGGGGCACCACGGGTGAATCCACAGTGACAGCAGGGCAACGGTGCCCATCTCCCTCCTAGGAGAGCACGGAGCCGCACAACAGGCGGGAGCCGCACAACAGGCGGGAGCCGCTGAGGGCAGAAGAGAAAGCAAGGGTGGGGCCCCCAGCAGAGAGGGGTTCGCCAACGGCAAGGAGCAGCAGACATCACTCCGGGGCTAGGGTGGTGCGGCCCCCGATCCGACGCCAGCAGACAGGCCCGGGAGGGCCGCGGAGGACAGCGAGGAAGCATCGGCGAGTGGTGCCAGTGGAACAGAAGGTGAGCCGCTCTCCCCCTGGTGGTCCTCCCCCCTGCAAAGACAGCGGGGTGTCAGCTCCTGGTGGGAGACACCCTCCCACCCCACCAAATAAACACTAAGGCCCCGAACCATTCCGGGGGTGAAACCTCCGCCCCACCCCCTGTCCCCCCCATCAAGCCCATCACCAAAACCATCCGCAGAAGGGGGACAGGGCGGATGGGAGCGGAGCGGCCGAAGTGAAGGATTTCTTCCCCAGAGCCGACGTCTTCAAATCGGGAATACTAGCCAGGTGATACCGGGGGGCAGGAGAGACTGCATCCCCTCCACAGGGACTCAAGGCCACAAGGCCCACCTCCCCATAAGTCCATCCCACCCCAACAGGTGGAGGACCACAAATGCAATACCCTAAGCGCACAGCACAGACGTCCCCCACAGGTGATCAAGAAACATCGCAAGACCTTCACGACCCAGGGGCAATGTCTAAGGCAAAGGGGAAAGGGGGTGCACACCAATCAAACCTTCACTCTGCCAAACAAGACTCAAACCTGCTTCATATGTGGTCGTCCGATATCCCGGTAAACACTAGGGGAAGGACATTGGAAGACCCCACTGATATCGATATTCCTCCCAACTCGTACAATCTACCTCCTTCAAGGGAAGGCACGCATGCATGGTTTATGGAGTTGCAGGACCAATTTGCCACATTGAGGAACGACATGAAGCAGGCGGTCCAAGATTTGAAGCTAGATGTGGCCAAATTGGAAGAAAGGACAGACACCCTCGAGTAAATAGTACAGAATGCAGAAGATGAAGCACGACAAAACAGCGAAACACCTGGTGCGGTTAACCCACAATTTAGAGATCCAATGTGAGGATCTAGAAAATAGATCCCGCAGATCTAATATCTGCATTAAGAATATGCCAGAGTCAGTTCTGGATAAGGATCTAAAGAATGCGGTGCAGGAAGTGTTTAGAGACATCATAGAGGCGCAAGAAGCGGACAACATTGGGATTGACAGAGTGCACAGAGTGGGACCAAAAAGAACAGGCGCTCCCGGGGAAAGACCAAGAGATGTACTGGTGGCCCTCGCCTCGTATCCGCAAAAAGAACACATTTTAAGGAGAGCGAGGTAGGTAGATCACATAAGGATGAACGGGGCGGACATTCAGTTATACCAGGACCTGGCATCAGTGACATTCCTAAAAAGGAAAGAGATGGCCCCTTTGGTAAGAGAGTTGGTGGCGAAAGAAATAAGGTACAAATGGACGTTCCCATTCGGTCTGCTGTTCGAGTGGGAAGGCAAACAAAGAAGGGTGACAACCAGTGAAGAAGAGCTCCACATAATGGATCTACAGGTGGAGGAGGCAGTAAGCAAAGGCACCAAGGCAAAAGGGGAACTACATAATAGGCCAAGAGGTTCGGCAAAAAAAGAAACTAAATGTAAGGGGAAACTCCAGGCAGATTACAGGGAAGTAGTGGGGGAACCCCTGCAAGAGGAATTGTAGGGGACAATTTCCAACTACAGGAGGCTGGAGAGGTTAACACCAGTGCTCCAGAGAAGATTTTGAGGTGGGAGTATTTTACGCATGATTTTTCAAATTAGAGCGTAAATGCAATTTCAAGAGAGTAAAAATGAGTTTTCTCCTCTGCAAGAGAGTAAAACGTATCCAACATACACCCAATCCATAACTAAAATCAGACCCGTAGCCCAAAAGAGTTGTAGATCAAAGTTGTCTGGCTTGGCTTTAACCATTTTTATTACACTTGTGGATAATATTCTGCCATAAAATAACTTACAAGTACCTGGTACTTACACAGCTTCATTTTCAAAATTCTAGAGCCTAGAAACTCTGTTAAGAACTACTATAGATTGAGACGGATGTATTGCCTGCAGAGGGAGTGCGAGTAAGCAATTGTAGGCATATGATTTACTTAGGAACTTGCACACATAATCTTAGCAAAAGTCACAAACTGCTAATCTACCTTTCCCGCTGTCTGCTGCAGGAAATTAATGTGGATCGCCAGACACTAGTTAGCAATATCACTTCAAATAATCAAAAAGTGCATGCAAGCTGAATTGCATTATGATAGGCATATTTATAGTTTTACTGGTTTATTGTTTGTGTACAAAGCCAAAAACCATAATTCTGGCAATTACAGTTTGGAAGAAATGCAGGCAAGTTGAAGACTGGTCCCATAGCCCTACTTCAACACTAAAGTGTGTGATCCTGGACAAATAACTTTTGCCACTGTGCCTTTTTAGCATAAATAGAAATTGCTACTACAAGTGATTTATTTCCAACTAGTTACTACTAAAAAAGCCTGACTGGCCTCTGTTCTACTGTTCGACCTGTAGCATTAATAGTAGTGACCATTTATATAATGCACATGACAAAGTTTATGTCTCTTGGCTTACTCCTTGCTGCTTGTTTAAAAGAGCATCACATGAACTCCTCGAGTATTAAAGACTTGTCTGTACCTTCCCCCATCTTCTACTGCCATCCTAGGAGAGTAGTCTTGATTGCCCGATAGGTTTCCTCCTAGATAGCCAAGAATCTGCATCTCGGACATAACACGCATCACAGCAAATTCAGCCCATGACCTCTAATCACACCAGTGGTGGAAGTGGAAAAAAGGCACTAGTGGTCCTCTGGTTGCATCCAAAACGGAGGACGTAGGATGGCCGGACAGATGGGGTGGGAGGCAGGGTGGAAAATGGGGACAGGGGACCTGGGTCACAAACCTTGGCTGAACAGTGAAGCAGGGATTTTAATCCACTCTGCAAATGTGACCACATACCTTCCAAGCGTTACCCAGTACAAATAGTTTGGATTTCAAGGCCTACAGTAATGATGTTTTAAAGAGTTTACTTGCAAAAACACAAATTGCATAATAACACCACATGGCAACATGTAAATCCTTACATCAACATGTTAAGCCTGAATGGTAAACTAGAAGTCCCAACAATCTAGTTAACCCCACTGTACATTCAGTGATTTAATAAAAAGAAGTTGTGTAATACACTCAGATAGGGAGATTATTGCCCTCTACTGCCATATAGTGGAGGGAAGTATGCTTTTTAATGAAAATAAATACAGCGTAAACGGTACGCAGAAGAAAATCAAATGCTCCGTAATTGCTATAATTACATGCGTATAAAGGCAATATACGCACCTTATCTGTAGGGCTGGTTAACACTGAAGGACACTCGGAGATCGCCGTTTCCAGCGACCCAGCTGGAAGTCAGGAACGGGCACTCAGTAAGGTTTGAGGAAGATGCAGGGTTTAGGACTCCCCGCAAAGTTTAACCCGAGCTTAACGAGGGCAGGGAGCGATAGGCGCAAAGCCCTAGCATCCTTAGGTACCCGGGTCCTCCTCGGGACCGATGTTGGTTCAATGTTACTGGTTGGGGGGGAGTTAGGGAGGTTGGGGGGTGGAGGGGTGGCGGAGGGTACTCCGGAAGAAAGATGGGTTCCCAGCACTTCCGGAAGAAAGTTGGGATCACAACACTCGGGATCATATGGACACCAATCTGGGCTAGACGAGATGGGGAAACTCAGAATTCTATCATATAATTTAAGGGGCCTGAACTCCCCGGTGAAGAGGAAAAAGGTAGAGACCATGCTTAGGAGGGAGAAGGCGGATATCCTGCTGCTCCAAGAAACTCACATAAGAGGCCACGATAATAGGAAGGTATATCTCAGAGGGTACGAGGATTGGGCACAATCAAATGCCACGGAAAAAAGAGCGGGTGTACTGATAGCAATAAAAGGGTGTGCTGACGTAACACTCATAGACAGGCAGACGGACAGGGAAGGGAGGTTTGCATTTGCCAACGTTCAGCTAGACGGTATCAGGCTCACCCTGGCAGCGATATACACACCCAATACGTGTCAGGACGGCTTTCTGCGGGACATAATGGGGAAACTTGAGGGGTTAGCGAAAGGGGAGGTAATACTGGGGGGAGATCTGAATATGGCCTAGCACCCACGTTTGGACAGGAGCACGGGGGGAACCCACAGTCAAGGTGCTCTGTCCAAGCACCTCAAGCTAAAGATGGAGCAGATGGCGCTGTGCGATGTATGGAGGGAACTAAAGGGTCAAACTAGTGGTTTCACTTACTACTCGCGTGCTCAAAACACGATGTCGAGCTGGGTGTCAGTGGGCCTGATGGGCAAAATCCAAGGAGTGGTAATAGGTCCCATAACACTGTCGGATCATGCCCCGCTATGGTTGGAGGTTCAGACCCCGGGGAAGGGGGGGAGGTCTTTGGCGGTGGAGGCTACCTCAGGATCTTCTCTATGACCCGGTGACGGGAGAAGCGATAAGGGACAAAATCACAGAATACTTTGAACAAAACGATACAGGGGATGGCCCACTGGGAACAGTTTGGGAGGATTTCAAGGCGGTGATCCGGGGACATATGATAGCTCTGAAAGCCACCAAGGATAAGCAGAGGCACGGCTGGGAAAAAGAACTTGAAAAGAAAGTAACAGACATCCGACAGGAATTAATGATTCACCCCACCAGAAGCCTCAAGAAAGCGTTGAGACATGCGCAAGGGAAATTGGAAATACTTGCAATAAAAAAGCAGAGAAATCCCTCCTCTACCTCAAGCAAAGATACTACATCAAAGCCAATAAGGCAGACCGATACCTAGCAAGACAACTCTGCGCAAAGCAAAAATCAATGTCTATCCTAAACATCATAAACGCACAAGGAGAGACACTAACGCGCACCAAGGACATTGGGGAGGCCTTCAAGACATTCTACCAAAAGTTATACGCGACGGAGCGCCCAGATGAGGGCAACCAAGATAGGTTCCTACAATCTCTCCCCATTCCAAAAATATCTGAGGAAGACAAACTGGCATTGGAAGCCCAGATTAGTGAGTAAGAAGTGAGAAGGGCAATTGCAGGACTCCCAAACAACAAGGCACCAGGCCCAGATGGTTTTACGGCCACCTTCTACAAAAAATATGCAGACATTCTCACCCCAGTTTTAACAAGACTGCTAAACACCTTTGGGGAAAGCGGAAACATCACCCCATCCATGAATGAGGCAAAGGTACTGGTGTTCCATAAATCAGGTAAAGATCCCTCCCTCCCTGGCTCGTATCGTCCAATAACCCTGATAAATTTGGACTCTAAGATTTATACCAAAATCCTGGCCGCTAGGTTATCCCCGCTTCTCCCCTCTCTAATAAACCCAGACCAATCTGGCTTCATTCCGGGCAAACACATGATAACCTGAGAAGGATAATACACTTGGTAGAAAAAATTGGTATTACACACACGCCAGGAATCCTGCTTTCTTTAGACGCCGAAAAGGTGGAGTGGTCCATACTCTTTAAAACTCTAAAACACATGGGATTTGGCAAACACTACATTAACATGGTTAAAGCCAATTACAACGCCCCATCAATAAGAATAGTGATAAACGGGGAGGTACAGATAACCAGGGGAACCAAACAGGGATGCCCGCTTTCCCCCCTCCTATATGCTATTTTTTTGGAGCCACTATTAATTAAAACCAGGGAATCAGCCCAGGTGCGGGGAATCGGGATGGCACTCAACACAAAGTCATAACCTATGCAGATGACATGCTGCTGGCCCTAGAAGACCCAGGCAGGTCCCTACCGCAAACCTTGAAAGAACTAGAGGCTTTTGGGGAGATTTATGGTCTAAAAATCAACAGGAAAAAGTCGGAGATACTGCATTTGGCTGGGGAGAGATGGGCATTGGAAAGGGAGGCGGGTTTGCTTGGTCTAAAAATTGCTGAGGAGGGTATCAAGTATCTGTATCTGGGTATAACACTCACACATAAGATAGACAAGCTATTTCAGGGAAACTATCCCTCACTCCTCGCTAAATTGAAAAGAGATTTGGAACGTTTGTTCCCGCTAATGGTCTCATGGTGGGGTAGAATTCAAGCGGTGAAAATGAACCTGCTCCCCCGGCTGCTGTATTACTTGCTGTATTATAGGGAGGGCCCTATAATAATCCCTAAATCTTTATTTAAGGCACTGTCAAGGGCAACCTTGTCCTAGATCTGGAACAGGAAGCCCCCAAGGGTCACCAGAGCCACCCTCACGGCACACACCAGAGCGGGGGACTGTCACTCCCACACTTCAGGAAATACTATCAAGCAGCGCAACTGTGGGTGTTGAAGGAGTGGCTGTGGGAGGATCAACAAACGATCTGGGTGACTTAAGATAGGGTAGTCGCTAGAACTCCGTTGGAGGACCTTCTTTGGAAACACAAGCAACATAGACACCCAAATCTCCGTATTAGTGAGGTTATGAAAACTCCACTGGATGCTTGGGACAAACAAACACGGAAAGGCATCATGTCCACAGTGATATCCCCTTTCACGCCCATCTGTCGGAACCCTCTATTCCCACCGGGACAGGAACGCAGAGAACTGGGAAGCTGCAGGGTGCAAAAAAATTGGTGAAATTTTCCAAGACAAAGAAATAAGATCATTTAAAGAATGTAAAATCCTATGGAACCTGACAGAGGCGGACAGATATAGATATGAGCAACTCAGACATTGGTTGGCAACACCCGAGGTCGTTCAAGCAGCCACAAGGGACCTCACCCCATTTGAAAAGTACCTACTTACCAACTCCGGAGCCAAGAAATTAGTCTCCACTCTTTATCAACACATCGGATGAAGAAATTAAATGGGCATACATGAAAAGATGGGAGAGAACGCTTGGGGAAGTGATTCCAAAACAACAGTGGATGGACCTGTGGGCTGGCATCCCAAAACTTACAAGAGCAGTGCAAACCAGGGAAATGTGGCTAAAAATAGTTACTCAATGGCACTACACACCATAGAGACTCAGCATAATGTATCTGGAAAAGAACAACCGCTGTTGGAGGGGTTGCTTAGAAGCAGGTACGTGGAAGAACATATGGTGGGACTGTCAAGGGGTCAAAGGATTTTGGTCAGACGTGAAAACGGAAATTAAAAGGATGTTTCCAGAAGTGGAACAGATGGGGGTAAAAAGTATGGCTATGCGGAATGAAGGATCACCAGGCCAAGAACATCAAAGCACATTGGAGGCGCTTTATGGGCCTGGTCATTGCGGCGTGGGCGACAATCGCCCAAAACTGGAAAAAGCAAGACCCACCTCTTGTATACACTTGGTTGCAGAAGGTTTGGTCACAAATGACCATGGAAAAGATAACACATTACCTATAGGGCTCACCAGAATCCTTCATGAAGGAATGGGGGGGTGGGGGGAGGTGGTTCTGGAATACTTACAATCAGACTACATGGAACAATGGTGCCTGCATAATATCAAAATCACAGACATATTCAGCTCATAGACTTACCTGAGAACAAAGCAACACGGACCATCTCTTCCAGGGGGGGATGAGAGAGGGGGGGTGGGAGTTGAGGGACGTTACCATGCTAAAATGAATTCACAAAGTAAAGTAATAATGCAACAGTATAAGCACAAATTACATATTTTTTCCCCACCACCATATATGAGTACTGAAGTGAGGAGTTATTAAGTCAGTCAACCACAGCAAGCATGCTCATACATGCAGGATGCCTCTACTCTACATAAATATTACTTATTGGCGTCCTCTAAAGCCCTGGCATCTGTGACCCCCTACACTGATACTCTAATTTTAGAGTTTTTGTTTAAACCATCAAATGGCATCGTCTTGAACCGTTGAAACGTCATTTACGAAGTACCATTTTTTTGCCTACTCACCACTTAAGATATTGAGTCGTTTAATTGTTTTGATCATAAGGACTGACAGGGCTTCACTCAAAATATCATTTAACATTGTAATTAAAATGTTATTAAAAGAGTTAGAACTATTGAAGCAAATGGGATATGACCTCTACCCAAATTTGGCTCCATCTGTATTGGAGCAGAAGGTGGTCTTCTAACCTAGTTCACTTTGCAAGCACTGTAAATAATAATATGAATGTTAATTTGGAAAATGTGTCCTGGCTTGCATCAACCCTATCAAATACTGACAAATCGGCAGGGTGACCGGGGCACAGGCCTCTAGGATAGGTTTGAATGTGGCAATGTTTCTATTTTGTCTGAGAATTCCCGGGGCCACACTCCTATTATGCACAATAGGGACCCATGTCAATATTTCAAAAAGTTCTCAATTTCCTTTTTTTAGGAGATATGGGCACGTTCAGCCATAGATCTTGACTGCTATAAAGTTTTATTTCTACTTTCTACTCATTTGCATGATGGCCATTTCTCTGGCGGTTTACTAGTAGCAATTGATCACTCGCTCTTGAAGTATTGTAAGGTTATTTATGAATCTATATACAGGATTCTAGTTTTCAAACCATCCCTTAACTGGGGAAAGGTTACCAAAATGTTTCACATTATAAACATTTACTGGAATCCCACACATTCTCAGATCAAACCGTTTTTAAGAGCGAATAATGCCATTTTAAACAAAAATTGTGCATGCTTTGAGAACTTTGAAGTGATTGTTGCTGAGGACTTTTATTCTGACTGTTGTGTTACATTATATGGCAATAGATATGCTACACATGGACCTCTCTACTCAGTACATTAATGGGACGAAATGGGTGGATTTCTTACACTCGTGGTATCTGCAAATGATGAATGGAAACGTGAGTGGGAATATTCCCCACAAAAATACTTGTGCTAATGCCCGCTCAGAAACATGTAGCGATTACGTTTTTGAAACCCATAAACCATTTGAGCTTTGTAATTCTTTTACTGTTGAGCGAACTACGCTCAGTGATCATGCATTTCTGTCACTACAGCCAAATGCTGTGAGAATCGAGCATTTCAACGATCACGTAACTACTCTCATCCCCTTCCCCTCTCACACTTCTTTCCCTCTTTCTTGTACCCTTCTCTGTGTTCTCTTATCTTCCCCTTCTCTTCTAAATCTCCCATCTTCCTACTACTCACTCACTCACTACTCTCTCTCCCCCTCCTTCTTTCTCCACCCCCCTCCTCTCCTCTTCTTTCTCATATGTAAATTGTTCTACATGCTGTTTTTCTGGTTTGGCTCATGTTTACCGTTATTGCTTCTACTGCTCCATGTTTATTGTTTATTTTGTTGTTCATTTTAAAGCGCCTTGGATTGAGGCGCTATATAAAACAAATACAAGTACACATTTTAAACCTGGAAGGGCATCGGATTGCTGTGAGAATAGGAAATATTAACATCTTTAATCGATGTATTGGGTAATTATTTGCAACGTCAACCCTGAAGGAAAAAATGTGAACGATCACCCTGAATCGGTTTACGGGATTGATTTCTAACCACCAACCCCTAAAGTCTACCACCCACAAGCCTAAAACTCATTTTTATAATAAGGACATTCAATCTAAAAAGGAGTTGCAAGCTAAGATAAGAGTGGTTCAACGATCACTGTACACAGAAGTAGTAATATTAGAAAAAATGTGTCTCCTCCGCCAGGGATATAAAAATTGGCTCTGCTGTCATCAATTCCTTATATTGCAGAATAATGGTGAGCGTATGTTGGAAGTTATCACTAAGAATTCTTGCAACGTCTGGTCTTTCATCATTTACCAAAATGTTCAGGTCAATTACCCTCATTGCAAGGAATTTCTTAAACCTGTATAAAGATACAAATGTGATCTATAAGGAGTATGTTATTTCCCAGTATTGGAAGCTACATTTTTCCTTAGAAGATATAATTCAGTACATTAAGAACATCAATATCCAGGGCGTAGAGACCCAAGCTACTCCTCACTGATGAGGCCGAAACATGTTTGGGGATGCTTGTGGTCTCGTGCAGAAGCTATGTGACCAAACAGTTCGGGCTGGACTACCCTTTTGGGGTGGGACCAAGCCCGATTTGCATATGGTCTTTCCCCTTTTGTAATGGCTTAGCAGGCAAATAATGATGGTCTGGAGGGTTGCCCAGAACAATGCCAGGGGTTAAGATTAATTCTAAATATTCCAGCCATCACCTCTTTTGTTTAACAAGAACTATTCCGCCTCTCATCCTCAGAGCATTCACATGCTATGGCTCTTCATGCCTTGGAATCCCTTTTATTTATAGCTCAGGAGCAAGGATATTGGGCCTCATTACAGTTTGGCAGTGCAGTAAAAAAGTGGTGGCAATTCCGTTACTGCTTTTTTGGGCGGTAACCGAATTACTGCCATTTTTACCGCACCGCCAAATTCAGAGTTTGGCGGAAAAGTGGAAGATTTACAGTCAGCAAAGAGATGCGAGGTAAATCCTCCACTTTTCCTCCAGAAATCAGAAAAAGGACCGCAGCAGAATTACTCCATGAAGGATTAGGAATGCCAAAAATGGTGACCAACACCACCCTACCCCCCCTTGTAATGCCGTGATAAGCCCATGGAACCGAGGCGCAGTGCTGATTCTGGTGGTAATTCATTAAAATTACCGCCAAACTCAGAATGTGGCCCATTAAGGTTTGTGTGCCATTGCCAGATTCAGCAGCGCTGAGTGGAACCAGTCTTATCTGACAATGTAAAGAGGTTACTGACTGTGGTCTTTGGGAGGCCAATTCTAGCCCTTCTTGAGTGTGGTTAATCTATTTAGAGAGAGTGCCGCAAATTCAGCATAGAGATTCTTGAAAATGCTAGGCTATATTGTTGCATTATTGCATTGTTGCTGGTTCTCTCTAGGCTTCCACCTAGATCCTCCCCAACCGCAAGGCATGCCGTTCATTGTTGTGTGTTACTTGTTCTCCTCCTGTGTTTTCCTTTGTTGTTACCCCGGGCGCCCTCCTCCTCCTCCTACCCCTGCGCATTCGGAGTTGTGTGCCACAGGGCTGTGCGTCTCTCTCTCGTCTCTCACCCCTTCTCCCCAACCTACTTCCTTCACACCCCCTGTGGTGCTATCTGTCTCGCCCATCTTCTCTAACTGCTACTATCTCTTAACCTATCCCTCTCACTAAGTCTGGAATGAAAAGGTTCAAGAGGGACATCCTGGCATCCAGGCCTCCCTATCGCCGATACCGACACCAGTGCTTCCTCAATGACTCTCAGGACTCGCACTCCCCTTTGTTTGCTGTATGGAATTCTGCATCTAGACATTGTGCTCAGGCGATTTATCCCCTACATATGCTATCTATCTGTATCCCCATATATATTTGAAGCCTATATATACCTGTCGCTATATATCTGTATGTCGCTATGTATGTCCCCACCGTCCTGTTCACGTGCCTGGTCTCAGGCACTTTTACTGATAACCACCATATCACACCACTACGCTTACTCTATACTATACACCATCATTCAACTAGAACACAGCTATACCACTGATAATTCGGCGTAGCTGTTCACATACAAATACGACCCCATGAACACCTCATCACCCTAATAAAACGCAGCTAGCCGAGCACATTCCAGCCTGACCTCTCGCCCGCTCAACCTCTCTCCCGCTCAACCCCTCAACCTCCCCCCCTCCCTGCCTCCCTCCCTCCCCGCCCCTACGGTTCCCGAGGGCGTTCAACCTACCAGCGCTTTCAGGTCATACCAATGATATATATAAGGCGCTATATAAATGCCAAGTAACATAACATTTGTGGTCCCCGCTCCAGACATATGGACCCTTCACATGGTCTCTGTTCACTCTCCTTTCTCCTCCTCTCCCATTAACGGTGGCACTAGGTGGGAGGTCCTCTTGGCCCCCTTCCACTCCTCCAAGACCATCATTAATGTCTATCTGAACGGCACCGTCTTGGTTCAGGGCCCTCAGCCCAATCTTCTCCTTTTTGATAGGTGTTTCCTCGGGCACCGTCATCTTCCTCCTCTGCCCACCCTCTGGCCCTTCTACCACCTCTGCAGGGTGTACCTCAAGCATGTACCCCTCCACAGAAGTCTTTCAAATGTGGCAACCTGCTCCATGTCGCTACTCTCAACTCTCATTCTGCTGTCAAACACTCCTCTGACATCTGTCACCTCCTCGAAGAACTCGGCCTAGATGTCCTTGCTCTCACTGAGATATGGATTATACAGCCAGTTCCGGCACAAGTTTTGACACTCTCCTACAAGAACCTCTCCGAACCCAGAACCAACCAAACTGGAGGTGGGAGTAGCCCTGATTTTACGGATTGGGTCCCGGCCTCTGTCATCCCTATGCAGGCCTACTCCTCTTTTGAATGCCTGGTCTGCAAGCTCTATCTCTCCTGTCCTCTCTCCAACTGTAGCCACCATCTACAGGCCACCTGGCCAGGTTGCCCTCTACCTCTTTGAATGGACCGACCTCTCTGCTTCTCTCCTTCCCTCTATTTCTCAACTTCTCCTCCTCTGAGATCTCAACATCCACCTGGATGATTCTAATACCTCCTCTGGGTTTCTCAGCAACCTCTGCGACACTCTCCCTCTTTCCTTTCTGCCCTCTGGCCAGACACACACTGCATGTTCTCATCACCTCAGACATCCATCACTCTAACCCTCTCACCACTCCTCTCTCTTGGACTGACCACTTTCTACTCTCCTCTCATCTAAAACTCTCTATCCCTCAAACAAACCACCCCCTCCCTCGACCCCCCCCCCCCCCAGCAGTGCCACCTGCCTTCTCGGTCATTCAGCCGATTAAGCGTGTGTCAATGGATGCCTTTCTTTCTACTTTCATTCTCCTACTCCTCTGGCTGACTCACGCCCTGACACAGCCATTTATAATCTGCATCTTTTTATTTCCAAAACGCTGGACATCCTTGCTCCTGTCATGAGAATCCAGCTGAAACCTACCTCCAGGTGCAGCTCCTCGCCGTCCTGAAACACAAGTGCAGGTTGGTTGAGAGGAAGTGCATGGCTTCGGGCGCATCCACTGACAAACTGGTCTGCCGCCTGCTCCAAGGGCAATACAGACTCTCTGTCGTGTCCAAGAAGAGAGCACACATTAAAGCCCGCATTTCAGCAGCCTCTAACTCCACGCCCGAACTCTTACAAATCTGAAAGGAACTGGCAAATCCTGTTGCTGTCTCTGCCTCTCCTGTTCCCTCCCAGGCCCTCTGTATGGATCTGGCCTCTCAATTCTCTGCTACAACTCAAGACATCCTGCCCTCTATATCCTCTTTCTCTCTCTGACCCCCTTTGGTCATCTCTCCCTCTCCTCCTCCTTTTCTCCTCTTTCTCCCTGACAACACTTGACAAGGTTTCTAGGCAAATCCTATCTATGAAAGTGTCGTCCAAACAGGTACTCCCTGCTTCTCCAGAACCATTGATGACCATATTGACACCCTCGCTCCAGCCTTGGCCGATTTCTGTAATCACTGTTTCACCACTGGAACTTTCCTTTATATACAGGCACGTTATAAATTACTTATATCATATCTCAAACATACTTCCACCCTGTATCCTTGGATCAAGATCTCCCCAGGGATGCACTGTTAATAAAATGTGAATGTATGGAGCTATTTTGCTATAAAAGGTGATCAGTTCTAGTGGTACAAAATCCGACTCCTTCTGAAAAGTGTGCCATTGTTGAGAGTCAGTTGAAGACTAAGACCTGGAAATGAGCCACCAACGACTGGGCTGGTCCAGCTGCTACTCAATCTGTCTCTCACAGGGTGGATGAGGAGGAATTGTGGTGGCTTGCTAAGCCCCCGGTATCCTCCGAGGAGCCATGCTCTGATGTTGTGACTGAAAATACTTCACCTCCTAGAAAGCCTTGATAAGGGTCCCCACAGCCAAGGAACTCAAGCATCTAACATGCGGCAATGCCGAATTCTTGGTGAGTCACTTGGAAAGAACAGGCAGTGCTAACCTGATAGAGAGTGAAAGAAGATGAGCATAATTTGCGCTGCAGCATTCGCAGTGCACCAGGACCCACAGCGGAGCAGAGCTCAACCCGTGGCACCACTCTCTATGCAGTGGAGATTTCCAAGATGGCGTCACATGCCTCAAACGCTTTTAAAACCTCGCCAGCCCTCATTTTCAGAAAAAAAGACCATCAGTCAAGTAACCAAAAGAAATGCGCTAATCCAATAATGTAGCACTCATAGGAATTAAAGGCTCCAAAGAGAATAAGCAATCAGGTTTGAGACTTCAAACCAAGATGGGGTATAACCTATCAGGAACAACATTAGGAGACAAGCCCTATTCTAGGGAATGTAAAAGAAGATGGAAAGAGTCATGGATCTGTAGAAGGTAGGCGTGCCTATTCATGCTCCCTTGACACAAGGGGAGATTCCTGGGGTTATCCATGAATAGATTGAATCTGAAAATGTCAAGAAGGATAAAAAACCTAAAGTTATTTGACTGAAAATGACTTTGGGGTTTTCCCTCCAGCAGATTTTTCTGGCAACCCTCTTCCCCCCACCCACTTACTTACCTGTTTCGGCACACCTCCTTAAGTGCCGCTGTCTCCTGCATCCCTCTGCGATGCCGGTTTCCTTCACTTACGTGGATGGGAGTCGATGCCGCAGGGTCCTCTTTTTAAAAAAAAAAACGTTATTTAATCGGGAGCGGAGGGGACACCCGATGGCATAGTGAACAAGGGTGCAGGGGACACCCCCGCAGCCCCCGTTCTCCTTGTTCACTATAATGGCACCGAATGGGCTATTTATTAGAAATTTTCAGCTGTACATAGTTTTCATACAGCCGAATTTCGAACAAATCTCCCATTCGTGTTGCAGGAAAGGACTACTTTCTGGAGAAAAGTAGTAACGATTTAGGAGAAATTCAGAGAGCCCACGCTGGAAGTGGTCCAGGCCTGAGAATGTCACCAAGGTTTTGGAAGACACCTCCCAAGTCATCAGGGTGTTGGCAAAGCTAAACTAAGGCTATCCACCAGCAATCCTAAGGTAATAGGGAAAGAGACCTGGTCCATGGGAGGCGGATGACAGAATAGGGTGTCTGTCAAGTACCTTAATGGGGGGCCAGGGGGAGATATGCCCATTATTGCTGTTGTGGAGCCTGAAGCCCAAGGTCTAGGAGAGACCGTTTTTGAATCCTTACAAAACCAAAGTCTGAGAAAGCCCCATTGTGAAGCATGAGAAACCGGGGAGCTAAAAGAAGTCCAGTGAATGTTGTAATGTTGAGAAGTCTAAAGGGGAGGGAATTGTGAAGCTTGAAACCTGGGAGAGGCCAGGAGACAAAAGATGAAAGCAGAGGAGCTGGAGGGAGAGACCATTATAAATAACTGCTGCAAGAACCTTACCAGAGGAATATTTACATTTTGTTGAAACAGGGCTGCAGTTTCAAGATTAGGTTTTGGAATTTTGCATTAGGGAAGCCTTGAGGCTAAAAGACTGGTTAAGAGTAGGAATGGGAACTTTTCGTTGGATATCATTTTGAGACTTTTACTTTATACGACAGTGTGTCTCAAAGGGAGACACGAGCTAATGAGAAGAGGATAAAGACTTTATGATTTGAATAAACATTATGAAAGGCAGTAGGCACCTCTAGGACAACCCCACTTTGTGTTAATAAGCCTTGTGTACTGTTGACTTTAGCAAAGCGCTTATTTGTAGTTTTGGGCCACCTATAGGCCTTTTCGAAGGCCTTCACAGTTAACAGCTGTACTGTTTCACGTCTTAAATCCATTGTCACATACGTTATTGCTCGGCCATACCACACAAGTAAGGAATGGCAGAGGTGAAGCATATCAAACTGTGAAGTATCTGGCAAAAGATGACATTGCTGTTTTTGAAATACAATTCTAAGATAATATTTCCCCTGCTATGAAAACTGAAATAGTTTCTCAGCAATTTAAAAAAGAAAGTATTTTTAGTGTGTTATGGCTCAAAGAAACTTTCACAAATTCATACACCAATTTACTACATATAACATCAATAAATATACCATTTTCACAAATCAAGACAAAATACAGAGAATTCAAAAATGTAAGATATATCTAACAATTAATCCAGAACATGTATCATCTTAAATAAAATTCATGAATTCTCTACTAACCTAAAACTATTTTTAAAAAAAGTATTTCATTTAATTTAACCCCCACATTGGTTGCTTCAAGTATTAACTTCCAAATTAACACAGTATTTAAATTAATAATATCTTTCAAGTATTTCCCAAGCATGTTCATCTCAATTCAATTAAAATCACACAATCCAAACTCAAATGCTCCAGTGTTTCAAGTGAAACTTTGCAGAACCTGCAAAGTCTTTCCTCTCTTGGGATTTTCTGTCTGGCACCCAAAATTTCATTTGTATCCAATAAATTCAACCAGGTTCGAAATTGAGATTGGATGAGCAGGAGTTAAAACTAGCACCTGGGTGTCTGGCATCACCCCATAGACAGGAGCTACCGCACGGGGAACCAGGAGGTACCAGCTATGCCCCTTTAACTTTTTGTCTATTTTGTATGAACCAATGTGTATTAGATGTGTTCTAATTCTGGTTTATGAACTTTCTCAAATACTCAAAGTTAATGTCACATGTACATGTTTGGAAGGCACCAGTTATAAGGAGCCAAACGTAGCTCCTGGTAGCTGTTGGTTTCAAGCTGACCAGGCTCTACTATGCTAGAAGCAGGAGCTAAATAGCGCCCAGCTCCCATCAATTTCAAACCCTGTTCAACCCAATTCTTGGTCAATTATTTTTACTTGGGAAATCAGTATTTTTAGTTTCCTCCTTAAAAATAGATAATGACCCATAGGTTTATCTATTTCAAATATATGAAAACCGAGGTATACAAAATCTTTCACCATTCCAGAGGATCCTGCACCAAACACCAGTTAAAACTAGACACATTGTTTTTTCTTTTGGCGGGTCTTAAATTCTTAAATTCAAAAAGTTTGATTTTTTCAAATGGTCAAATTATTAGTTGTAGTATCAACAATGCCGAGATCTGGCACTGGAAACCAAAAGGTGTTTGGTCGCACAGCACTAGGTCGTCTGTGTATAAAAGCCAATTTAAACCTAAATCAAATTTGGGGGGGGAAGATCGAGCAACTTTTAAAACAGTGCCTATATCCGCAATAAACAAATTAAAAAGGAGAGGGGCACAAACATAGCCTTGCTTAAGACCTTTGGTTGTCTTTATGGGATCAGAAAGAAGTCCTTCAGCATTCAACCTAATTCTTATCAAAGTTGCAGACTATAATTCAAGTACTATATCAATTAAATAAGATGGACACCCCCAGTTGCCTAGTTTGGCCCAGAGCAGGGGGCGACTAACTGAAATAAATGTCATATTAAAATCAATAAAACAAAAACACAGGTTTTTTTTTATACCAGCAAATTTCACTTGAATGGCATTTATTAAAAAATCATTTAAGGTCGTACCCAACTGCAGAAAAAATCCCGAATGCCAGGGATCCATGATTTTTGCATCTTCAGCCCATCTTCTTAGTTGGGATCCAACCATAGAGCAGAATATTTTCCCTGGCGCATCAAGAAGGGCAATCGGCTGTTATTTGCCAGGATTCAAGCAATCCCCGTTTTTATAGATAGTAATGATAATCAGGGTTTTCCAAGATAAAGGAATTGCTCTTGGGGCTAACATTCGAGTTCCAGTAATATCCCAGCCCTTACCATAGGGGAACCCATGAGTGTTACATACGATAGACCGTCGGGCCCTGGGATATATAATCTTACTTTTCATTATAATTCAATGAATGTCTTAAAAGAGAAAAATGCAGATTCCATGCAGCCCTATTAATCTTAGGCAAGCACTTGTGCTCATCTATATTTTCTCTATATACATTCAAATGCAATTCATCCCAAACCTCTTTAGAGATAGGGTGTGCCACGGTTTGAATTTGAGGGTTAAACTGATTATTAAATCACATTCCAAAAATGAGAGGTTTTCCGACCCCTCAAGATAGTTTGCATTTTCTCTGCATAATGCGGAGCCATAATACTACGATGTTGGCATAGCCAACTCCGGAATGCATTACACGCATGCCCCCGCAATTCAATACAATTCAGAGGACATGTTCATTTTAGTATACGCAGTTCCCTTCACAGGGTTTTCTTCCACATATTAACTTCCATGTCAAAGGCATGCATGTGCTTAACTCGATTTTTAGTAGAATGAAATAATAATCTATAAAGCCCCTCCAGCTTCACATTATAGGACACATTCACAAGTTCAGCCCTACAGCTTGACCCTTGGAGATGTTTACCCAATAACTCATTAAATCTATTCACAATCAAACTATTCCACACAAGGTGATTTCTTGCTGGATTACATTTCAAAATCAGCAGAAAGGATCCTTTCACCAAGGCTGCTTCCAGCACTTGATATTTCACCCATAGACCTGAATGGTCACTAGATCCCTCCTCCTGCACCAATAAGGATTAACAACTAGAAATAATGGCAGTAGAGGCAAATATGTAATCAATATATGAAGAGAGCTCCATTCCGCCAAGATTAGGAGGCATGTCCCCAGATAAATTTCCCTTAATTCTGTGTCCATCCTACTCTTCCAAAAACCTACACCTAAACAATAACAATTCAACCCCCCTCCCCAATACTTCCACACCCTTCACCTGATGCAAGGCATTTTCCAAGATTACAATTAAGGAACCCATTATTGTTTGCAGGGAAATAGCAATTGGATTTCAATATACAGTGATATAAAGGATAGAGATGTTGAGAAAATAGTTCCACATTTTTAGGCAATTGCAGAGTAACCCGATTACTATTCCCCCCCCTCCAACTATTAAACTATTAATTGTTGTCTCTGTTCTAAAGTCAAGAAACTCCATAGGATTTCTCAGGAAGTTCCTTGGATGACACTACCTTTTCACCTCTCTGCTGATCCCAGGGAAAGCAGGTCAAAGGCCCTTGCCTCAACATTTCAATTGGTGCTCCCCTTGGCACCATGCTATTCTGAATCAGATTCACTGTATTTCCCGTCGTGTTTAAATTCATGCTTGGCTTGACTGGTTTTGTAGCCCCTTTCAGTAATAAAGTCCCCTTCGACTGGTAATCAACGGGGGAGTTTATGTCCTCTTCAGATTCTGCATACGCAGAAATATTCATCAAAACATTTTCCATTTGACAGTCGCACGATATATATCAATAGGAGTCGTCCCCGTTTTAGTACTGCTAATTCCCTCAGATCCCCCTACATCTTCACATATAGCCTGAGGTCTGCTCTTGTTGCCGTTCAAACCCATCTCATTTTCACAGCTCTTTGGTCCCGACCTTTTCAAAGTAGGCTCAGGAATAGATAGATTTCACAAAAACCTGTGGGACCCCCTATTGAGGTTCAAATTTTTCCCTCTATTTCTTTTTGGGACCTACCTTGATATTCCATCGGGGGACCCCTCTTCTTACATCTAGAGAAGATTTCATAGATTCCAACCTGAGCTTCTTGAACCAATAATGGGACTTCATGGCCTACATTAGCAGCTGCATAATTTATTGGGGGTAAGGGACTTTGATCACTTGGAATAGTGTCACAAGCCCCAGAAATGTGATGCATGAAGCAACTAGAGCTTAATGCATCACATTCAAAGCTTCCAGAGCCAGATCCACCATTCCTAAGTATTAACAAGCTTTTTCTTCCGTTTGACCTTTCACACGCACCTGTATCAAAAGATGACATTTGTCCAAAAGGTTTTCATGAACAGATGAAAACATCCCCACAAAAGTTCAAGACAAAATCTACTGTGGTTAATAAAGAGGAGCCACTGGGCGGAACATCAGGCAGCACTTGTCTCCGAGGCGTGCGCCCTGCAACCACAGAAGGGTTGGGATCAGAGGAACCACTGCTATCAGAGTCAAAAACCAAATTAGGAGAGCAATCGTTTAAATCACCTTGCAACACATGCAAAGTTACTCTTGAACTCCTAGGCGATTGGGTCGCAGATGCTACGATAACCCCTGTAGGAGATATCAAATTATGGGAACAATTAACACGCTCAGCAGCAGTCGACATCATCTCTGCTTGCATAGCCTGGAGATCACAATTAAGGGTGGCAAAGTTCTCAGACTGAGCCAAATTAAGAAGTTACACGTCCAAAATGTCCTTAGCCATGCTGCTTGAATTTGATCACAAGGCTCAGGGAGCAGCCCCCACCAGGAGGGAACGAGGCCGATGAATAAGTCTTTTGTTAGCTGTGAGAAACCAAAGGGTGTCTCACTATCTAGACCCTGGGATCTCTTGCTCAGGTGGCCAGGGCACGGCCATCGCCTTTGGATCCGGACCCTGTGGGTCGACAAGTGCAGGAGGATCACCTGGGTGAGGGGTCCTATGGGAAAGGGGGTGAGACATCCGAAGGCAAGACACGGTATCGCCCTCTTCACAACACACCCCTACCCAACACTTCCACCAACTTTATAGGTTGTTTTAAGTCTTGTCCCGTGTCCCTGCCCCCATTCCAAGCGGTACCCACATCAAAGGGGGGGTGTAGGAGAACAAACAACACCCTATATCTCACAACAAAATCGTTCCCATTCTTTCTTCTGACGATATTTTTACCACCTCTCGAAAAAAACTACAACTCCCACAATTCCTACCTCCACTCTAGAAATCCCATTTACCAAACCATTGGGACGAAGAAGAGGCGAAAGGGAGCTATGAAGATTACCCATAGAAACCAATGCACCAGGGATTCCCATGGGCAGCCGCCATTTTGTCCCATAATGAGGCAAGGCAAGGTCAGGCCTGCCTTTTCAATCATTCCCACCTGAAACCTGATTAAGCCTCCCAGTCATTATAAAAGGTGGAGCACACAGACACTTTGAGCGAGCCGAGGATGCTGCACGGTGGACAGAGGCCAGGAGGAGATCATTCGAGCTGGAGAGACCCTGGAAGGCCTGGAGGAAGAAGGTCTGCCTAATTGCTGGGCCTGGGAGTACAGGGGAGGCTGCAGTGTGGCGAGGGAGTTCTAACTCCAGGGAGCCAAACCAGGAGCAGCTGGGGGTTACCTGCCACTGCCCACACCAGAGCTCCTCCCTTGGGAAAAACAAGAAAGACCAGGCCTTTGTGGGGCAGGTGGGGAGACCCTGACCTCAGTGATATCCTCTTAAGACCCTCTGGAGCTCCCAAAACCGCCTGGATGACATTAAGGGGAGCTGGCGAAGTGGGAGCAAAATAAGAAAGCTGTATTATGGGACCTGAAGTCCAGAGACATTTATTTTTATTGAACTTTTGTGCAAAGCGAGAGGGTCCGAGCCCAACTGAGGGAGACCCGTGTGTGAAGAAAGGAGGGGTCCGAGCCAGACTGAGGGAGACCCATTACAATTACAGCAGGGTAGAAAGAAGGAGCAGAACTTCTGGGGCAAAGGCCAACCCACTATAGCAGAACGACCGATCCAGGGACCAGAGCAAAGGGTTGGGAAACCCTGAAGTTCCCTGCTGGAAGTTATTGCCTCTGAAAAACCGGGAGAGAGCCAAATCCCAGACAAGAAGACTATTGTATTTCAAGGATGCAAGCGACCCTCCCGGGTGAACGACAGAGTTGGGGAGGCAAGGCCAAGCCTGTGGTATTAACTTTGAACCCTGAATTGAAGCTGCAAAGTGAATTAACTCTGAAATGCATAATGGTCAAGATTAACCCCGGCAAAAGGGGAAGTGAAAAGGTGAATGCTTGAAGACAAAGATTTCTTTGAACATTTTTCTTATGGTACAGAACTACCAAGACCAAGAGACAATGGGGCAAATAACACAAAAAGGAGAGTGGAAATGAAAGTCGAAGTGGTCTTGCAGAAGTCCTTAGTAAAAGCCTTACACATTCGAAAGTCTTCGACATCTGTGAAAGGTCCGAGCCGAACTGAGGGAGACCTGGAATGTGAAATAAGTTAGGTGGAAGGGAACCCCTAAAAAATGTGAATAAAGCTTGGGGAAGGGAACCCCTGCAAGTGCTGTGATTGCGAGGTCCGAGCCCGGCTGAGGGAGATCTACGTTGAATCAGGTACTTTTTGCTTTGAGAGGTCCGAGCATATATTGATTTCATCACAGCAAAGTGAAAAATTACAGTTCAAGTCAAAAGCGCTCAACCTCTACACACGCAATGGCTGCACGTCAAGCAGTTGATCTCCGGAATCAACTATTTGCTTAGAAGTAGCAGCTCCAAATCAGACTGCAGCAACTACCTTCACCTGTCACCCGCAGACTGCCGCCAACTGCCAAAACACTTCTGCTAGCACTTGCACCAGCACTTTGCGCCACTCAAAGCTTTTAAGCTCTGCATCACCCCTTCAAAGTTAAAGGAACAGGCACAGTCACAGGGGCCCAATTCCACTCAAGTCCTGACTGCTGCCGAATACCAAAACACTTCTGCCAGAACTTGCTTTCTCAGCAATGTGGCTAATGCCAGGAAGGTGGAAATTCTGGTCTAATTAAATGAGTCTAAACCATAAATGTCCAAGCAATGATCATTATCATAATTTGCAAAGTAGAAATATATATGTAGATGGTGTGATGCATGAGGCAAGTCATTGTTAAGAAATGTCATTTGATTCAACAACAACAACAAAAAAATCAATTTTGAAGATACGTATATTCAACAGTTGCAGGCTGGATTTTTTTCTTCAGGTTAGCAAATTAAAATTGATTAAGTGAGACAATAAAACACTGACCTGCTGGAGCACAGACTGTTAATAAGCTGTTTTTTGTATTCCTGTCCGGTAAGTTCACCTTAAAAGTAAAATGAAATAAAATTAAAGAAAATGTATAAAATACCAATTTCGAATAAATAGCTGGCATTTCAGCAGAGTACCTTACCTTTTCCGTAGGCTACGCTTTCTTTTGAAGACAAAGCAATGAGAATAGTGGGAAATAACTCCAGCGATTTGCCATTGGACAGACTCCCACCTTTGATGCCATCAACAAATGGATTAGCCAGCTCAACGAGTGAAGCTCCTGGGAGATGGTGGGTCTTAAACACAAGAGAATGTAATCAGTGACTAAATGTAGAGTCATATCACGCAGACTAGCACATCTGCCATTATTACATACCCTCATTCAGACCAAGATTAATCAGGGTTCAAAGGAACCATCACACCTATGCTAGGCTAACAATGACCTACTTTCTTCAAAAGTTAAAAATATAAAGTTATCTTTGCTTTCCTTTAAGTTTCTTAGTTATGCAAAATCGCAAATTGCACAAGTTGTTCATTTATTGGCTTTGTTGAGCGATCAGCTTGTAACTACTTCGGACCAGTTGTCCACCAAGCAATCATTTTGGAGCCTTGAGTTAGTTCTTTGGTCAGGGTGCGGAGGTACTTGTCTAAACAGCTAATGCTTAGATCACCAGGAATGTAGGGCCCTATTTGCTAAGAAAAGAGCAGGGGAAAAAGCTTGGCCTCGTTTCACCCATATGCAAAACCTGAGAGCACTTGCAAGCAGGTTAGCCGTCAGTAATATAAAAACTGAATTGGCTCTAGGCACTGCCCCCAGTCGGCCTTAAAAAGAGAGTGACATAATCCACGACCCGGCAGTAAATCATGAATCTGGGGGACAGTATGGAAGATACTTGTGGCTAGTGATAGGGACAAGGATAGGTGTCATCTGTACTCACATTCTCCCATCACATGCTCCTGCTCCTTTTTCCACTCTTGCTCTCTAATGTGTATAATAACATTTGGAGCCATGGACTAACAATAAAGTTTGCGTCAGGGAGATAGTTGGTATTGTCATGCACACATCCTTATTTTTCTCTGTTGAGGGGCTCTGGGAGCACTGAGACATTACGGTTTGTGGAGAAACCCTCCAAAGGTACTTCTGGTCAGGAGCTTGAACTCGTAGTTGTAAGACTGCCAGGCCTTCGATTGCAAAGCTGCAGGTGTCTGGCCCTAAGTTTCCATATGCAATGCGCTGGGAAGGTCCCAATGCTCATAGCCAGATAAGAACTTGGATCAGCATTTGAAGTCATTTAGGGGTAAGGAAACAAAACTCCTTTTTCACAGTAGGATTTCTTGTCCACAGCATATAATGCGATTTTGAGTGACCACAAAAGAAAGGAAGGAAGGTTAGCCCAAATTTCCCCAACATCTTTTATGCATTTAGTAATTTTACCATGGCAAGTTGCACTATCGGAAGATGCAAGTAAAAACAGATTCTGCTCTAAGGTCAGGGCGTTTTCCTCTCTACCATTCCATGCCTCTGCCAGGAATGTCTAGATTGCCAGACAGCCTTACCTCTAGCATTAAGAGTCCTAGAATTTCAGAGGCTACTTCTGGCTGCAGGTCCCCCGACTCAACCAGCTTAATGCAATGCCTATAAACATGGAGTCTTCTTCGAACCCCGACATCCTCTGAGCAAGGGGAACCTGTCAGAAAAAGCATGAAGAGACTTATCAAAAACAAGATGCAACACAATTTACACACAGACTTCCTAGTGCATCCTTTGAAGGTAGGAGTGAATTAAGCTGATATTTGACAGACTTTGGAAAATTTAGATAACTTATAGGAACATGATTTGTATGAAGAAGGAACAAGTTACTTACCTGTATATATTGTTCTCCAGCATAGGTCTGGCCTGGATTCACAGGCTCATGAATATTCCCCGTCGTCAGGCCGGGAATCCTTGGTAAAAGAAACCCAGTTTCACTTTCACTTACAAACTGTATTTCTCTGCTAAACCAATCACTGTCCTCTGGGTCATAGTGCCTCCAGCCAATGACAGTACTCTCCCTAAGCCCCTCCTCATGCAGCCATCTTCAGATTTGGCAAGCATCTAAAGTGGCAGTATGACCAAGAAGAGCTGCAGAGGGGTAGAAGGGAGGGTTTGCATGTGAATCCATGCTGGAGAACAATCGTTACAAGTAAGTAACTTGTTCCTTCTCACGCAAGGGGTCTGGCATGCATTCACATGCTCATGAATAACAAATACATAGCAGTACATTACACAACCACGGCTCAACAGAAGCAATTACTCTTACCTCCGGAACAGACTCTCCTGAAGCGAACAGGTTGCGAATCCCAGACGATGCAGAATAACTTTGTGAAGGCATGTGTGGACCTCCATGTAGCAGCCCTGCAGATGCCCAACAGGGGCACACCAAACAGGAGCGCTGTCATCGCAGCGATTGCTCTGGTGGAGTGGGCTCTCGGACGGCCAGGCAGCGGTCGGTTCGCCAATCGATGACGAGCGTGATGCAGTCGGAGATCCACCTTGAGATGGAAGCCTTGGACAAGGCCTTCCCATGGTTCACAGGATCAAAGTTCACAAACAGCTGAGAAGTCTTCCGAAAAATTGTACGTGCGTGTCACGTAGAACTTAAGGGCACGAGCAACGGCCAACGAGTGCAAGGCCCTTTCAGCCGGTGACAAAGCCTTCGGAAAAAACACAGATACCACCAAAGGTTTGTTGAGGTGGAATTCGACGGAACCTTCGGTATGGAAGAGGGGTGCGTCCGCAGCACCACCATCGACTTGTGGAAAGTCAGATATGGCTGCTTGCAGGATAGGGCCTGGATCTCACTCACCCTCCTGGCAGTGGTGATGGCCACAAAGAAAGCAGTTTTCCACTAGATGAACTTGAGGGGGGCCTGATGCATAGGCTTGAAGGGAGCTCCCAAGAACCTGGTCGGCACCACGTTGAGTTCCCACGCCGGGGCAGGAGCCTTCGCTGGCGGGAAAAACAGTACTTCGATGAACTCCTTGACAAGACGGTGAGACCAAGGAGTAGATTGTGGTGGAGACCTGGTGCAGCGGGAGATGGACGCCAGATGCACTTTAATAGAGGTGTGCGCCAGTCCGGCCTTGGCCAAGGATAACAAGTATGGAAGAAACTGCGGGCCGTGACCCTCAGAGGGGTGATCTTCTGCGACTGCACCATGTAGCAAAATGCTTGCACTTGTGACAGTAGCACTGCGAAGTCGACGAAGCTCTGCCCTTGGCGAGGACCTCCCTGCAGTCCGCTGGCAACCCATAACCTCCAAACTCTAGGGTTGCAGGAGCCAAGCCCTCCGGTTCAGCGATCCTGGTTCGTGATGCAGGATTGCTCTTTCTCTGGTGAGAAGATCCGGGAATACTGGCAGCTTGACCGGGGCAACACTGACAGGCTGAAAAGGTCCCGGTACCAAATCTGCCTCGGCCACGCCGGGCGAGGAGTATCATCCTGCATTGGCACTGTTTGAGTGTTTTGATGACTCGTAGCAGGAGAGGCAATGGCGGGAACGCATACGGAAATGGGCCTTTCCACAGAAAGGAGAACACGTCCCCAATGCTCCTCAGTTGGTGGAATATGCTGTCAAACTTCTGGCATCTGGAGTTCGCAGCCGTCACAAGCATATCGATCTGGGGCCTGCCCCACCTGATGAAGATGCAGTCCACCTGGTCCTGCCGAAGTTCCCACTCATGGCAGGAGCGCAACTCTCTACTGAGGGAGTCAGTGATGGTGTTCTTGACTCCCACCAGGTGAAAGGGGACGAGGAACATCTCTTGTCCAATGACCCAGTGCCACACGTCCTGCGCTACGAGGAACATCTCTTGTCCAATGACCCAGTGCCACACGTCCTGCGCTTCTTTGAGAGCGCTGTGGATCGAGTGCCCCCTGCTTCCTAATGTAGAACATTGTGGTGATATCTGTGAAGATCCTCACCACCTTGCCCTTCAGAGAGGGAAGGAATGATTTTAGGGCCCAGAACACAGCCTGCAGCTCCAGGATATTGATGTGACTATCCTTCTCCTCCGTCAGCCACAGGGCTATAGCATGCAAACGTCCAGTGTGGGCTCCCTATCCTTCCGGGGAAGTATCTGTGGAGATCGTTTCCTGGTATGAGGGGGCTCTGAAACCCTCTGCCCCAGGCGATGTTGGAGTGAACGCCCCACCACCTTATCGGCCAACGGAACTCCTTGGCAAGCGGTATCTTGTCTGAAAAGCTTCCGGACACCTGTATCCAGCGAGCATCCAGGAACTCCTGAAGAGGTCGCATCCATAACCTGCAGAGCTGAATAAAGTAAATGCAAGATGACATCATGCCGAGCATCGACTTGATGGTCCGCACCGTGGCAGTCGTCAGCGACAACAGCCATTGTACTTTCCTCACAATGGCCGCTACTCTCTCCTCTGAGGGCGACGCTAGGCAGGAGACCGTATTGAGTGTGGCTCCTAGGAACAACGCGTTCTGTGATGGTGTCAAACAGGACTTCGGATAATTGATGGAGACCCCAGATCAGACAGCAGCTGGACGGTTGTCTATGTGTGACCAACGGCCAACTCTCGCGAACTGGCCGGAATGAGCCAGTCGTTCAGGTACGGGTACACATCTATCCCCCGCAGGCGCAGATGGGCCGCCACCAGTGCCAGGCACTTCGGGAACACCCTGGGGGTTGACTTCAGGCCGAAGGGGAGGGCCTTCGTGCCGTCCCTGCACTATGAAGCGTAGGAACTTTTGGTGCTTCTTGTTAATGGGGAGGTGGAAGTAGGCATCCTCCAGGTCCCGCGATTTCAAGAAGTCTCCTTTAAGTTGGCCAAGCACGTGCTGCAACGTGACCATCCTGAATTTTTGGGACTTGAGGCACTTGTTGAGACGTCACAGGTCTAGAATGGGCCGCCAGACCAGGGTTTTCATTTTGGCCAAAAAGTACCTGCAGTAGATTCCAGTGCCCCGGAGTCGTCATTAAAACAGCTCCATCGCCCCCTTTTGCAGCTTGGGCTGCACCTCCTTTAAGAGTTGAGGGATGTGCTGCTCCTACCAGGCCACCAGAGGGACCTGTGCTGAAACTCCAGCGTATGTCCGTGGGTGAGAGCGTCCAGCACCCATCTGTCGGTGGAGATCTTCTCCCACTTGCTGACGAATCCCGTCAGCCGGCCTCCCACTGGGGTGCATGGGTGGGGGCATGACATCCTGGCCGGTTCAGTCTTGCTTCAGCATCGACGCCCCGTCTTGAGGGCGACGACTGCACTGACCACCTCTACCATAAGGCCTTGGAAAGGCCACTGTAGGCCTCCTAGGTCGTGGACCTGGTGGTAAGAAGAGGAGACACCTTTTGTCGATCTGCCTGACTTTCCTCTAGAGACGTGAAAGGAAGAGAGGTGTTGCTGGAGAGTGCCCAGGGTACAGGCCATCTCTATATTCGCCTTGATGGCCTGCACGGACTCGTCGACGGCCTTCCCAAAGAGGTCATCTCTGCCGAATGGCATGGCCAGTACCTTCACCTAAACCGCCTGACGGAAATTCATGGCCTTCAGCCAACCTTGACGACATACGCAGACACTGTTCCCCATCTGCCGGGACCCCCGTGTCGGCGATGTCCAGTGCCACCCTGATGGCATTGTCCGAAGCCACCTCTTCCTCCTGGAAGAGGGCGATCGCTTCCATCCTCTTGTCGCCCAGAAGGAATTCCAGAATCGGGCCCAACTTGTACCACAGCTCCCCGTCATACCCGGCCAGGATCGTCAGTGCATTGACCGACCTTGATGGTTGATGCTGTGGTGTAAATAACCTTCCTTCCCATGGCGTCCAACTTCTTCCCCTCGCTGTCCGCAGGGACTGAGGACGACGCAGAAGTGTTCAACTACCTTTTCCTCGCAGTCGCCGAAACCATCGAGTTCGGTGATGGTTGCGACAGTAGGCACCTGGGTGCGGAATCCGGCACCCAGTACTTTTTCTTCAGCCTATCCCGCTTGGCCATGCAAGGGTTCTTCAAGAGGGCCAGGCCCTCCTCCCACAATTCATCCAGAAGGGTACCGCCATGATGGTCTTCCTTTTGCCCTCACGCCTCTAATACAGGAAACACTCCTTCTTGGTCTCCTCGGGCGTAAGCTGGAACAGCACGGTAGCTTTGGCGACCATTGAATGAAACTACACCACCTCATTCGGTGGAGACCCCCTCGGCTGCGGAAATTTCGCACGCTGTGACTATATATCGTTGTCGTCTGTCGTCGCCTTGTCTGCCGCCTTGTCCCGATCCACCGCGGGTGAAGGTGCCCAACGCGGATGTGGAGGCTGAAACGGAGACATCAGAGGATGGGCTTTCGGCGCGATACAAGCACATGAATAAAATAAATAATGCTTCCTCCTCTTAGCCGTAGGCTGATGGGGGGGCACAGGAACCGGGCCCTGCAGGGGCCCTGCAGCATCCTTTTCTGGATTTCTCACACCAAAGTGTGTAGGGTCGATAGGATGTTCAGGGATACATCCCTCGGCTGAGCTGGCGTGATTGTACCGCTAGGCCCTGCGCCGTCATTGCCGCTTTCATCGTCCTACACATCCTCGTGGACCGTGTGCAGGGACTCCAGGTCCTCGTCATCTCTGGACGAAACTTCCATAGCCTGGGCACGGTCTGTGGCTTCTTCGCAAACACTACTTTCTACACCCTGAGGGGTCGGAGCCTGGCTCAAAGACGGCATCGTCTTTTCCGGAGTGCCAGCTGGCTTTGCCACAGTCACAATGGAGGCTTCCCTCCTCTGAGGCAGGGACACCTTGGGCGCAGTAGAGGTTACCTTCACTGGTTCAGCCCCTTTCGCCTTCATGAGAGCAGCAGCCACCAGCGCAATCGTTGACGAAGACTTCTCCTACGCCGCCTGGGCCTTCTTGGGCAGGTCAGCCGCCTTGTTCTCCGTTCTTGGCTTCTCGGGCTTCTCCCGCAGCTTAGCCGGGTTGGCCGATTTCCTTTTTGAGGAGGAGCTTGATCGATGGCTGGTGATTAAGGCAGATGGTGAGGTTGATCACGCCCTGCCCATTGCAGGACACATATGCGCGGCGACCCCAATGGAACCGTACTTGCAGTGCTTGGCCTTGTCTTGGGCCCCCATGGATGGGGCGCCCTCAAAGGTCTTAGAAGCCCGCTCCTCGGACCGGCCGGTCCTGGGTAAGGTATGACCCTGAATGGGGCAGAAACCTTGGCGTTTAGCACCGCCACCAGTCTACTGTGTCGATCCTTCATCGTTTTCTTGGAGAAGCCAAGGCAGATCTCGCACTCTCCTTCCTTGTCGTCCGGGTGAAGATAGTAGAGGCATTGGAGGGGTTTGTCCTCTACAAACACGTTCCGTAGCCCACATCTGGTGCAGGGCCTGGAAAAAGGGATCTTCCTTCCTTCTTTTCCTCTGTCATGGTCGGAGGTGCGGAGTAGGTCTGACGGCCTCCTGGAAACTTCGAAGAAACTTCAACAATCATAGCCCTTGAGGGGTGCTGAAATTCACTGCTGTCGGCCGATGGAGAGAAGAGCACACAGGCTCTTTTTTGACAATAGAAACCTTTTCTGTCAAAAAGTGAAAACATTGTAAAAGTAGCTCACGGAGCAAAACTCTAGGACTCCCAACACTGAAACATGTGGTAAAAATCTGAAGATGGCTGCCAGAGGAGGGTCTTAGGGAGAGGACTGTCATTGGCTGGGTGCAGTATGACCTAGAGGACAGGGATTGGTTTGAAGGAGAAATACAGTTTGTAAGTGAAAGTGAAACCATTTTTCTTTTACCAAGGATTCCCAGCCTGACGACGGGGAATATTCATGACCATGTGAATCCATGCCAGACCCCATGCTGGAGAATACTCATTAACATTCAGGGATAGGCCCCGGTAGTCTGATTTCTAGGCATGCAGGCATTATTTGCTGGTGATATCCTGTATTGCACACTTGTTGTCAGTGGTTACCAGTCATTTGGTCGAAAACCAAATGATCGAATGCCATTTGGTCGAATGCCAAATGGTTGAAAAAATGGTTGAATTTTTTTTTCTTTATTTTTTTTTTACCAACCAAAACGAAAAAAATATATAAATAAATAAAAAATTCGACCTTTTTTTTTCCGACCTATTGGTATTCGACCAAATGGTCATTCGATCTTTTATTTTCGACCAAATGACTGGACAGCGTTGTCAGTGCCTTCTCCTGATTTCGGTCATGTTCAATGTTCTCTATGCCTTCATCTCGGACACTGAGCTCGGATCCTTTTTGTGCACTCTGACTCGCAACCCAACTAATCATTTTACATTGGCAATGCCTGGCCCTCTTCACTCCAGGATCCCTCCCTCACTTCTCAGGAGGAGAATTCAAGAGCCATCTTTGTTTATAGTTTATTTTTTAGACAAGAGAAATTGGCTCGCCCTTTCCTCATATGCTTCTTTTACCAAACAAAAATGCCTTTGCACCCTTGGTGCTATTCCGGATTGCTAATGATAATATTCCATAGAGTGGTGGGCAGTTCCAGATTCTCTCTGGCCTGTTAAATTGGGCTGAGGGCCATTACAAACTGGTTTGGCTCGCAACGCCATGGATTATTGCCTAAATAGTTTGCTGCCCGAGGAGGCCATTTGCCTACATTTTTTTGTGTTCATTGTTCGACTTCTTATGGTTTCTAGTTTATCCTCACTGATCAGCCAGACATCCCAAGTTAGAAGTACAAATAAAGATTTGTTTCACTTTATCCCACTTCACAATATCTGTCCAAGGTTGTGCCTCCTTGTCACTACCTCCTGACATTTAGAAATAACCAATCGAATTTTAAGTTAAATTTAAGAAAGGGATGGGGAATAACAGTGGAATACATAAATAGGGGTATTTGGGGGTTGCAGATAGTCATGATCAGGTGAAGCAGTCTACAAACCAATCTACAAAAAATATATAGGAAATAGATGTTACAGTAGCGTCTTTACCATAAAATACTCTAATGTTTCTACAATTAAGGATTAATTGTACGGATTATATTTGTGTTTCAAATGCACATCACAATGATGTCTCACGGACAATATTTTTCTGACGGAAACCTAAAAGAGATTAATACATGTAAAAAAGGAGATGGTTTTGTAGCCACAATATGCTGAAGCAAAAAACCTCATGGCTCTAGTTGTTAGGGTGGATTTTAAGAACCAGCCCTGTGGGAGAGTTCTGAGAGGCCAACCTAGGTGATGAGCAAGGCTTTTTGCACGCTTGGTCTTACCAGACTCTTATAAGGTAGCAAAGGCTGAGCAGTAAGGCAGACATAGAAGATCAGGGGTTTAATGTGCAAGTACAGTTAGCAATACCTCAGAGACAGTCCAATAATAAAGTTCCACACAGAAGTGTGCAAGTATATTGCGCCCAGACGCAAGGGTATCAGAGCGTTGGTACATAATAGAGAAAGAGTGCAGGACACAGTACATATAATCACATTAGTCGTGTTTGTTAAATAACCAAGTTTTCAAAAAATGTTGAAGGTAAAGTAGGATGGCTCATTTGTTAGATGGTGGTAGGGAGTTCCACATGGTAGGTGCCATGGTACTGAAGTTCACTTCTCCTGCTCTGGCCAGTTTGAAGCGAGGGACCGTTAGAGAGCTGGCTGGCTGAACGGAGGGGGCAAATGTGCTGTTTCGTGATCGAACGGTTCAGGTAGATGACGGCTTCATTAGAATTGCAGCAGTGAGCTAATGTCAAGTTTTATTATATGTATTATGGTGCAGCGGGCAATTATGTCATTTGTGATGTCATTGTTGATGTCCTGGGTGTTAGTCTTAGCAGTGAATTGCGGTGGTGCGATTTATGGTTGCATAGCTTTCAATTTTACTTGTACACATAATGTCCCTTTACAACGTTTTTTCACTGAATTTCATAGGTTTTTACTAGTGCATCCTAATTTCCTAGAAGTTCCTTATATCTATGTTCAACTGTTACACCTAAAAATCACAATGTAGCAGCTCTACCGTCGGCGGACAGTGTAGACGTCCACAGATTTGCATGAGACCAGGTAGCATCAAAATAGCCCAAATGGACAGGGATCAACACAATATATAATTTTTTCCAAATTATTTTTATTGCCATTTTTGAACAATATTTCACAAACATTTAAACCTCCCCTCTAAACCCCCCCCCCCTCCCCTCCGCCGCCCTGCCTTCCCAGGTCCGGTGTGATCTCATCCGCCACTCTGCAAGTCCGACATGGCTTCTTTCTCCTTTTGGACCTTATAATTCACCTTGAAGACCTCCCTCCTGCGCTCATGCAAGGTGGTCCTCAGGTTAGCCCCAAGAGTTCCATCTTCTTTGGGCACCAAGCCTTCTTTGCATCATTCTTTAGGAATTGTAGCACCAAGTCCCAGTCCATAAGAAATTTCTCGTGGTCCCCCTGAGATCATATGTTACTTTTCCATTGCCAATAAAGTGCAGATCTGCCCACCCATTCATGCTCTGAGGGTGCTTCTTAAGCTTTCCATTTACAAGCTACCAGCAAGGCCCCAGCCATCACCAGTATCATATAGATTTTTCGCTGGGCCTTTGTGGCCAACCTTTCCAGCTCTCCATCCACGCCCAGAAGGAACAGCTCCTTGTTTGGCGTTTTTCCCGTTTCCAGAGTGCTTTGTATTGCTTCTTGGACCATGTCCCAGAAATTCTTTACTGCTGGGCACTTTCACCAAATGTGTCCCCATGTTCTCTCTAGTCCACACCCCCTCCAACACTGCCTGGATGCTGTCTCATATCTTCGATAGTCTAGTGGGGTGAGATGCCACTGGTAAATCATTTTTAACCAGATTTCTTGGATTTGTAGCGAGTGTGCCAGTCTGGGAATATTCGACCACAGGGTGTTCCAATGTTCTATGTTTATCTCTTGCTCTGCTTCCCTCTCCCAGTTGAGCTTGAACCTCTTCAACCCTGCTCCTTCCCCTTCTTTGATCAGCCTGTACAGGTCTCCCACCAGATGTTTGTCCCCAGAGTTAGTGATCGCACATTTTTCAAGTGGTGTTAGTACTTGCGTCGCCGCCTCCCTCATTTTAGGATTCAGGACCCAATGTCACAGCTGGGCATAATGGAATCTTTCACCGTAGTCCAGTCGGAAATCTTTTTTGCACTGGATGAATGTGTTTCTCTCATCTCCTTCATATAGGTCTCGTATCATCCTATAGCCCCCATCTTGTCATTTTTCGTATCCTTTCCCTTCCCTGCCCGGTGTGAATTGTGGATTCCGCACAATCAGAGTTAGCGCTGAGGGAAGCGTGGTTATTCTGGAATGTTTTACTACCTCGTCCCTTGTATGTCCCACCAGGGCTTCAATGGCACTATAGGACATATTACGTGGTCTATATTCCTGGGGTAGCCATAAAACCTTTTCTAGGTCTGATCCTACCACCGCTCTGTCCAATTCTCTCCACTTTTTCCCCTCAGTCTTCTTTTGACCAATCCCTCAGGACTCTAATTTGGGCTGCTCGATAGTACGTTATAGGGTACGGTCCTCCCAGCCCCCCTTTGCTCCTATGGCAGCAGCTTCAGTTTATATGAAATTCTAGGGTTCTTCTGTTCCCATATGAAGGCCTGTGTGTGCTTGCCTAAGTCTCAATAAATGACAACAGTACTTTTGGAGGAATTGCCATAAATGTGTATAGCAATTTCGGCAGCACCACCATTTTTACAGCGTTTATCCTGCCTAGCCAGGAAATGGATAGTGGACTCCAGCTGGTCAGCGTTTTCTTAATGGCTTCCAGTACAGGGGGATAATTTGCTTCATAAATATGGTCTAGGGTTTTAGTGATATTTATTCCCAGATATTTCAGTTTATTACTAGCTCACGAATATGGTGTCTTTTTTTAACTCCCCTTCCCTCTCTGGTGACATGGGACCCCCTCGATTTCCTGAGTGGACCTAATCCTATTGAGGAGAGGCTCCAAATGTATGGCGTACAATAACGGGGATAGTGGGCACTCCTGTTTTGTGCCCCTAGAAACATCTACCGGGTCAGACAATTCCCGGTTTATAAGTAAACGCATAGAGGGTTTTTTGTAATTGGCTGCTATCTTAGATATAAAAGCCTACCCAAAGCCCATTTTGCGCAGTGTGAGAAACAGATACCCCCACTCCACCCTATTGAAGGTTTTTTTTGTGTCCAGCGTGTGCACCAGGGCCTCCCTGAGTGTTTTATTAACCTTCTCTACGATATGGGCAATTCTCCTAGTGTTGTCGTGGGTTGGCCTCACGCTTATAAAACCCAGTTGATCGGATCTATAAAGAAGAGGATCCAGGCAGGCTACCAATATCTTGGTATATATTTTAGCATCTAGGTTAATAAGTGCGATTGACCTGTATGAGCCGCATACTGTATGATCCTTTCCCCGGTTTGGGCAAGAGTATCACTTTCACTTCCTCCATTGAGGGCGTTATTCCTCCCTCCTCCCCAAATCTGTTGTATAGTCTTACCAAGCGTGGGGCCAGGGCCTCCTTGTATGTTTTATACAATTTCGACGTGAAGCCGTCAGGACCTGGGGCTTTATTGAGGGTGGAGATCTACTATTACTTTCAGCACCTCTGGTTATTTCCCTCTCTAACTCTTCCCGTTCCAGGGCCGTAATCTTCGGTAGGCTACAGTTTTCCAAGTATTCTTCCTGGCCTGTCTCTTTAGGACCGTCTGATTTGTAAACTTTCCCATAAAACTCAGTGCATTCCCTCTTGATGGACTTAATATCTGTTCGTACTTCCTCCCCCCGCCCCCATCTTAATTTTTAGGATGGTTCTATCCATTTCTTCCTTTCTTAGCATTCTCGCTAATAGTCTATACGCTTTGTGCTTTAATATAATATTTCTGTTTCAGATGCATCAGGGCCCTCTCTGTTGTTTATTAATAGTGTTTTGAGTTGGCCTTTCACTGCCCTGTACTCCCTTTGTGTCTCCCCAGAGGGCCTCTCCGGCATTTGGAGCGCGAGTGCCTTCAATTTTTCCTCCTGATCACTTTCCTGTTGCCTCATTTCCCTTTCCCGTCTTACCTTGACCGCTATTATCTTCCCCCTAATAGTGGCCTTAAATGCGTTCCAAATCATTTGTGGGTCTAAGTCATGGGTCTCATTCGATTGGAAGTACTGGTCTATCCCCTCCCTCAGTTATTTCTTCAGTATTTCATCCTTGAAGATGTGTGCTGGATATCGCCACTTCCATAGGGCCGCTATTTGAGTCAATAGCGTGAATGACATTGTGATGGGGGCATGATCTGATCGGGTGAACGCTCCCACCTCCACTACTTCACTCTCCCCAACAGGGGGCGTGACACCCATATATAATCTATCCTTGATGCTGATCTATGTACGTGGGAGTAAAAAGTGTATCCCCTAATATCCCTCCATGTGTCCACTAAGGCTAGCGTTTCCATTTTCCCCTTCAATTCCTTAAAAGGCTTATTTTGATTGTGGTATATCGTAGCACTTTTGTCCCTCTCCGGGTCCCATGCGAGATTGAAGTCTCCAGCTAATAATATATTTCCTTTGGCAAACCCCTCCAGTTTATGTACCATTGATTGTACGTAGCGGACGTGGCCAGTGTTTGGGGCGTACAGTGCGGCTACGGTCATCTGCCCTCCCCCCTGGAGCGTCATAGCCATGTACCTGCAGTTAATATCTCTACTTACCCTTGTTATTTTAAGTTCCAAGTTATTTTTCATTGCTAGAAGAGTGCCCCCTTTATTCCGAGAGTTGTTTGACTGCTGTATGTTAGGGAGAATTCTCACTTATGGCTAATTTCCCTTACCTATAGAGTCCCCCAGCAGCTTTGCTGTATCTGAAGGGTCTATTTCGTTTTTACCTGCTAAGAGTGAGACTCTTTTTCCCACTCTTAGGCATCTTTGCTATGTGTGTTCTAGGCTATTTTTGTGTTTAATGCCTATGGGATCTTTTCTCTCACCCATAGGAACCATCTTTATGCACATGTGTTACACAGCACCCTCAGTGCAGTGACACAGGGGTGTCGTAGTGACCCCCAAACATAGACTCCATACCCTGGGACTTACTACTGTCTCCCAGGGCATGTAAAGTCCCCATTGACTTTACTAGTCAATCTCTATGAACTAAACCAGTACAACCCATCTTAATATGGAAGTACTGGAAGGGGTTAATAGTTTTTCCCCTATGTTCAGTTTCGAGAAGGTACCTTAAAGTCCCCCTCTACAAAGTTTCTGGCTGGTGGCAGCGGTTACTACCTTTTATATTCGACTGCGAATATTTCCCCATGGGATTTTCCCATTGTTCGAGGCTACCACTTTACTGACAGCCTCTAACATACCGCCTTTTTAATTTTATTATTAACTTTACTCCGGTAGGTTTTATATGCCAGAACTTTGATACAAATTCTTTCTCGTGTCTTACTCTAAACTCCTAACCCAGGTCGGGGATCCTTTGTTCGCTCATTTGGCGGGCTTCTGCCGAGAAGCCCTCCTTTCGGCACCTCGGAGTCTGGGGTGGGTCTGTTTGGGAGGGGGAATGGAACCCCTGGACAGTGTTGCCGCAGCAACTCAGGTCGCACTCTAACCTGATAGGCTGGTGCTCCCGCCAAGAAGACCACTCCACTGTGTGAGTGACAGCTAGGCTGTATGAATGGGTCTCTTTCTGCAAAAAAGCAGGGTCCTGAGGACTGGAAGAGCAAGACGTTGCCACTGGAACTACGGAACCGAAGGGGAGAGAAGCCACAGACATCTTCAGCATCTACACCACCGGTGAAGCCCTGCCGGATCGTCTCACCACTTTTCTTCCACACGACGAAAGTAGATCTTCAGCAAAAGAGCCTCCTTCCCTTGAGCTGGTGGGGTCAACCAGACCGGATAGCCAGGGAGCTATCGACCCGGACCGCGATTAAAAGGAGCGTACCTTCTAAACCTCATTTGGCAGCACCGCGGCTGGTTTCATCCCTGGGTAGTGCAGTGGCTCGAACCTTCCTCCACGACGAGAGCCTCTCTTCCTCTGTTGGACCCCTCGACCTGCAGGAACTACCAGGAACAACTGCCACCGCAGGAGCCACTTCTTCACGTTTAAGGTACATTGTTCCGCCAGGCCGCCCTTTTTCCATGGTAGCCCTAGAGGTGTTTTAAATCCTTTATCTACTTGTGGGGTCGGAGGCCCTCTCTCAACATTGTCTTTCGCCTCGCATCTACCTCTTCAATATTTTTCTACTAAAGACTTGACTGCAGCTACAAGAGCATTTTTGTTCCTAAGATCTTGGTCCTGTACCACTGACTCGGGCTCAGGCCTATTGACTCTGGCTGATTTGTTAGATCTGGTCTCACTAGATTGGTTTTCAATGAGAAATGTGTTGATGCACCTAAATCTTCTAAACCCCTCTTCCTTCCTACTGTTTTTACTTGTGGAGTGCCATTTTGCTCAGTTTCCATTCACTTATCTTTTGGCTAAAGTGTTACTGTGCATTACTTGTTCACAAAACTTCAGGGAAGTGTTGCTAGCGGGTGTCTGAAGATATTTCGGTTTAACTTGTGCTTTCCCTCCCTTTCGTTAAATTGTTAGAGTGCCATTTGTAGTTGGTTTTCACTCTGCCGTTTTGCTCAGTTTTCACTCTACCGCAAACTTGTCTACAATTGAATAGGGAGTTGTATTTACTTTTCCTTGACTGAATTTTTACTTACTTTACCAATTGTGATTATGTGTTGACCTAGAAGTGTATAAAAGAAATATGTATTCTCTTTGTAATACAAAGCTTTGGTCAGTGTTTCCTTGCTCCATAGTGCTGTACTACCTATTGTGTAAACCCTGAATACTGCTCATCTCCCTCTTGAGATAAGTCTGACTGCTCAGCCACAGCTACCAACTAAATCTTTGTGGTACAGACTGATACCAAAGAAGATTTATTGCGCTCACCTGTAGTCCTAATCTGGTGTAGTGCTCCCTAAGGGAACTGCACTCGATTCTAGCTAACACTATTCAGTCATACCCTCTTATTCTAATTCTATGCTCATCCTCCTCTTGTATGGAAGTCTCCTGCAGGGCACACATGTCCGGATTCTCCCTTGCTATATAGTAATCCAGTTTGTTCCTCTTTACAGGTGAGTGGAGCCCTTTATATTCAGCGAGATAATTTTTTATCACTTTTCCTTTAGCCATTCTTTAATGTGTAACTGAGTGTTTTCCCTCCCTGGATGTGTTCTCTCCCCTCTATCATAACTAACACCAGATCGGTCCCCCCCCCCATGCCACCTCTCCCTCCCCCCTAGCCCTCTACCTCCCTGGGGTGACTCAACCGGCCTCTAACCCCTCCCAACTCGCCTATTCAGGTGTAGCGCCCATTTCCTCCCCCAGTGGTCCCTTTTGCGGATCTACCCTGACCCATGTGTTACTTCCAAGAGTCCACCCCCCAGTTTTCCCTCTCCCACTGCTTCTATTATGTTTACCCTTCCCCAGGAGCTCTTATTTTGTGTCCCTTGGCACTATGGTTATCTTTGCTTTTAAGGACTCCTTTCTGAGGGGTCAGTTTCTTGTGGTGCATCTCTCTCCAAGAGTCTCGGGCCTTGCGGTCCCCACTTTTTCCTTTGATCCCTGGGTTGACCACTCCCATGTCTTCCTTTTCGGATGCTCCTTCTCTGGGCTCTGACTCTCTCCATATGACGGGTCTATCTCAATGCCCAGTAAGTCTGCGCCTTCTTCGACCGTTGTGATTCTTCTGTCTCTTATCTACTTCGAACGAGTCCAAATGGGAAGGTCCATTTGTATCTTATATTTTGTTTCACCAACTCTTGTACTATTGGGCGCATCTGTCTGCTTTTGGTCAGTGTAATTTGGGTAATCAGTGTATAGTTGCACCGGCGTACCAAATGTATTTAAGCTCATCGGACCGTCTGGCGGACGGTAATATGCGCTCCTTCTGCTTGTATTCGTGCATTGCTACCAGGACGTCCCTAGGCCTGACTCCCGGCTCATTTTTCTTTGGTCCCACCCTACGTACTCTGTTTACCAGAATTCCTTCCAGGTCCGATAGGTCAACCAGGGATGCAAAAATGTGTTGAATTATTTGTTGCAATTCCGCGTCTGCCACTGTCTCTAGAATTGCTTTTACCCTGATGTTAGCCCTTATTGACCTGTTTGAGGTCCTCCGTTTGGATTTCGAGATTGTGTATCCCTAGCCAGGTGGTCCATCATGTCGTCTATTTTATGGGTGTCTTCCGCCAGCTCCTCCAGAGCTTTTTCGTTAGTGTCTACTCTGGATTCCAAGCCATGTAGTTCACTTTTGACCTCTTATATTTCCTGTTAGGTCCTCTTTCATTTGGTCCAGTTGCGATTGCATAATGTTTGCCATCCTGTCTCCGAAGTTCTGGAAGCATTGCTCCTTACATTTTTGTGTGACCCCTTTTTCGTTCTGGGACTCTTCTTGGGATGTTTCCTCCTCGCTCCCGTCATCTGCCATGTCACTGTCCTGAATGGTTCCTCCCTCTTTCCTCCACATTTTCGGAATTGTCCCCTTGATGCCCTCTGTTTCCGTTTCGCAGGAATCTGGGGGTCTTTCCCCCCTGCTTCTCGACATCCTGATTTGATTTCCGCTCCTTGCCCTCTGCCACAGCCCTGCTCCAATCCTCCTCTCTATTGCCCCTTCTCAGTCTTCAGCTTCCCTTGACGTCTTGGGCTGTTTGGGGGAAAGCCCCATGGGGCCCCTTGCCTCTGCGGGGCGCTTCTCTTACAGGGTGTTGTTTTGGGTTTCCAGACGTGCAACCCGGTCTGGGGGAGGCCTCCGACTTTTCCAGCTCTGTGCTTTTGTCTCCCAGCTTACTCTGTTCTTGCCTTATCGGCCGTAGACGTATAGTGTGAGGCTGGGTGTTTTGTCTCTTGCCCCCTCTATTGTTCTGGCTCAATCCTTTTTTAATTTTTTTTTTAAGTTCCTGAGCCAATGGGCCTTTCGCCTTGTGGGGCCGGGTGCTGACCATGCAGTGCCTCTGGAGGACCTCTCTGTGTCCAGGGGAGTCTTCGGCCCTTCTATTGGTGTCCTCCTGGGGAGCTCTTTTGTACTTCCATCCCCCCACCCCGCCTTTAATTTTCTTCTGTCGAAGGCCGGAGTTTGTATCGCTGCGGGTCTCTGACCCCCTTTACTATCCCACTGCTACTTAACTCTGGTGGGAAAGATGGTGTGCACTTTGTGCTGGGGCCGGTGCTGGGAGGCGGGCACACCTCTTACTGTGTGTTCGCTTGCTCCCTCTCCGCCGCATCTGCTTCATGGCTTTGTCCTTGCACCCATGTCCTTTGCCGATTCTGGCCCTGGTCCGTTCCTCCTTTCCTCGCCTGCGCTCCAGACTCCTGTTCCACGGGGGCGTTCTCGTCCTTCTCTTCCCTCAGCTGTTCCGACCCACTGCCTTTCTACCCCTGCTTCTCCGACGGAGCTCTCACTTCTTCTCGCCTGTCCTCAGCACTTTGCTGCCTCCTTCCCTCACAGCATTCTGTTCTTCCGGGGCCTCTGTCGGTCCAGCCCTCACTCCAGCGGTTCCGCACCAACGGTCTTCCCAGTCTTCCCTCTTCCTCTACTGCGGGGCACCTTCCTCTCCCGAGCTGTGCCCAGTCCTCGACTCAGATCCCCTTCAAATTCTCCTTCTGTACCGCTCAGGACCTGGGCTCCTTACTCCGGTATCAGCCCCCTCTGCCTTGATTTTACTGATATCCCTGCAGGTCGGCGCGCTCTTCCCACCCTCTCTGTTTCAATCCCTCACTCAGCGCTCCTCTGTCCCGGGACCCTCCTGGGTGCACTGCTGGTACCCCCGTGCTTTCCCATGCTAAATCTTGCCTGGCGAGGGGATTTTAGCTACATTTCTCTCCCATTGGGACGGTGGGGGAAGGGAGCTCGCTGGTTCACCGTGCCTCCACCACGGCGGCCATCTTGCAATCGTCAACACAACATTTTGTACCGTGCTAATGACAAAAACACGTACATAAACCAACATTACCAATAATTAGTACACCCCAAAAATACATCTACAAATTAAACCTTTCCAAATGAAAACATTAATTTGTGATTCGGCACACAATCTTATGGAGCATACCAAACACAAAGCATAACTGTACACCTCACATCAGTTCATTGCAGCTCTTCACACACACTGAGAAACAGCAACCACACAGTGAAAAACAATCTCTCACAAAATAGTAAGTAAACTTTATTTTTCTATTGTAACAATTCACTATATAAACATTATTCATGAACAGATATGACCATTCTATATTTTGACAGAAATGGCAAGCACACTTGAGTGGCTGGAGGAGTGCTTCCCCAAAGATTAAATAAGTGATGACCAAGTCACCAACGGTGAACAATATATGTCATAAAGGAAGCCAATAATGTAACTTATACATAACATATGTAAATATTAAATGTCTTTTTTAAACTGCTTAATGTAGAAGAAGAAACCACACCCTAAACAAACTATTAAAGAGAACCCCAATTACCAAATCTACAAAATCAAATCACCAACTCGTCTTTACAACTTAGTAATCAATTTAAAGAACTTATGACATGTTATAAATCATGTAATTTGAAATATTGATTTTCACTACCGTACCTGTTTACCCCTTCCCCCAGCAATCACCTCAATCAATTGAAGAAAATATAAATTATAAAATATAAATTACAGATGTTTTGATGAAACCTCTCTCCCTGCTTCACCTGATCATGACTATCTACAACCCCCAAATACCCCTATTTACGTATTCCACTCAGATTCCTCATCCCTTTCTTAAATTAACTTAATGTTCATATTTTGCATATTATGTACAAGTTTTTTTTTTAAATGCCATTTAATAGTTTGCGGACTAAGCACATGTTGTACCTGCATACATCCGTCTCTGTGACGGAACCGTTCGTGGACCTCCTACCTAGTCCGGACATGTCTGTTCCAACATGATGCACTTTTAATTAGTCCATGAAAGCCGCGCTCCATCACGGTCGCGCCGCACATGCGCACGTCCTATTTGTGCATCATGGTGGCAGACATCACACCTTTGCCGCAGATGGTTGCGAATGTCATGTGACAGCGCCTGTCCGGAGTAATGTGTCCACGACCGGTGTCTGTGCTCTACTGATGTTTTGAAACCACAATCTTGGCCAATCTAGCAGTTTGAAGTTGAAAACGTACCATTCCCCTCCTGCTAGTAAAATTCTTAATACTTCTATAAACTTATTACAACTTTTCATGCTGTTTGTTCGTCTTCGAAGTTCGGGGATGTGGCGACCGCGCGGATGCTCGCAACGTCACCACGGGACCCCGCCCATGCGGCATGAAGGTATGTCTGTGCCCGCTGTCCGTGTATGTTTTCAAATTTGAAACTCCAACGAATCTAGCAAATTTGAAGTTGAAAATGTACCCTTCCACACCCCCTAATGCCATTCTTAGTTGATCTCTTAACTTTTCACAACTTTCTAAGCCCTATTTTAGACTCCAGAGTCAACGGACAGGAGAAATATCTGCAGACGGATCCTCCAAAGGGACCCAACCATTTCTTTTACTCATTCTCAATCTGGCAGACCAGGAGATAGCATCACTTGGGAGCTACTGAAGACTACCTACAGGAGACTCATAATGGCACCTGCCACAGCCATCCCTCCACCCCAGGGGCCACCACCTGGAGGACCAGGCACGGGAAACATGGGCACTAAAGCAGAGGAAGAGGTGCATGAGGTAGAGGTGGTACCTACTACCACGGGCACTCAAAAAGGAATTATGGGTGTGTCAGCTTTTTGCCACTGTGTGAGGGGCAAAAGGCTAGGGCACTACTCCTTTCATACTACCTCCATGTGCTGCCACACCCGCACATTCCACTCGGCTGTCCTAAGAAAGGCTGTTCCTTTCTCAGGTAGTAGACTCGCTTCCTCTACCCCCATCTTTCTGAAACTGCTCTGCCACCACACAATCTTCCGCTGTGGGGCAGAGGATTATTCCTGCTGCCTCGCAGGCCATTCAAGAGGCTGTTGATCTGTCCCTTTCAAGGACAACAGTTCTCTGTAGGGGGGAGCAGCTTCATAGAGCCCTTCGAGGCTGCTGTGAAGGAGCATGTAAAGCGCCGCCCCCTACCTTAGATTTAAAATCGGGCCCAATATCTTCCTCTGTCCACCTGTCCCTCCCTATGAGTGGTTGGTCCCCCCCCTTGCCTCTCCCTACCTCGAGAAAAACATAAAAAAAAACCACCTTTCACAGTTAAAAGATAAAACTGAACAAAGTGATCTTATAGCCTCTACTTTACATGTGTGCATAAGTAGTCGTGCTATAAGATTCTGCAACTTTTTATTTAGCATTATGTTCTATGCTAATGGAAATTATAGAGCTTTTGTATAGTAGAGATAAAGAAAAAAGTGACAAAGAATTTTCTGTCCCAAATATTTTTCTGTAACACAAGAAAACAAAGTGTAGTGTGCATGGTGTTTCAGCCATACTCAAGGCTTTTACGCTTCGCATACACATTACACCACACAACACCATAATTTCCCTTGCTTTTCTGTCCCTAGTTAGTCCGCGGGTGGTAAAATAGTCTACAGACTACACTGTGTAAAAAAGGCAGGTATTTTTACTTCACATTACTACTTTTTTCCTTAATATATTTGTGGCTCTTAAAATAGCCTTTTTATCTTTTACAGACTTTATGTTGTTTTTTCTCTTATTTTTACTACTACCACATGTTTTTCTACATAGTCTTCTTTCTTTTTGAATGTATTCACAAAAAACTGTTTTAAAGCATTCTTGATATTAGACATAAAAATCTGATTTCCAACATTACTTAGATGTACTCCAGCTCTTTGAAAAATGTTCACTCCATCATATCGTATATTCTCACTGTGAAAAGATGCCATTCCTATACCTTGTAAAAATGCACATACAGCTTTATTAACATTCCGTCAGGCTTTTTCAATTTGGGGACAAAACGAGTTTGATCTTTTCCACATTTGCCTTTGAGTAATCCGTGAAAAAGTTATCTTTGTAGCTGGAAACAGTTCCATTAGCCTTCTAAACATATATTTCACAGCAAACTGCAATGATATTCCAGTAACATATCCTAAACTGTTGCCTCCACAATGTAATATAATTATTTCTGGATGTTTGAAATGCACCATATTTGCACACAACAGTAATAATGCACTCCAGTTCATTTCACGAACTCCATACCATAACAACTCCACTCCTTCAAACTCAAGATTGTCAAAGATGCCAAGGTGCTCTGCATATACCTTGACCTAATGAATCCACGAATATCCTAACATCCAAACAGTCTTCTTGTTCAGAGCTATGCTTCCAGCAGTTCAAACAATAAATGAAAATTCCTTCCCTGTGCTTCTGTACACTTCAACTCTTCCTCCACAACCAGGAAACCCGATTGGCTATTCCCTCCGCCGTCCAGGATGGCAAATGCGCGGACATTGTCGCACTTCTGCCCTTTTTACTTTTATCTCTGTAACACTCTCTCGTTGGCCACTTTCAAACAGTCACACATCCATCCACCAATCACATCCAAAAACTCTACATGTAACCCTGTCACACCAATTCAGCCCTTCAGAAGTACCTTTCAACTCAGAGTACATGTGAGGGGAGTGCGGGGAACATGAGAGTCCCCCGCACCCCTTAGTCGGTGTAATGGTGTCGGGTGTTGCGGGGGTGTCCCCCGCTTACCATTACAGTAAGCGGCAGGTAGGAAATAAATCAAATCTTTTTTATTTTTAAAAAGGACCCAGCAGCACCAACTGAACTGACCCTGCAGGGGTACAAAGCAGTTGGTGGCACACACAGTGGTGCGCCGCAGTAAATGTAAGTGGGGGGATGCAGGTTGGAGGGTTGCGGGCCGGGCCTTGCAGGCAAAAGTCATCTATCTGATCGCTGCGCCGTAATTGGAGTCGACATTTTCGTCGGCGGAATTACGGGCTGCGCAGTGATCACATAGATTCGAATAAAGAAAACTCTTCAGGTGATGCAAAGTAAGTATTTTAGCATGTATGTCTCTCATTGGAATAACACAATTTCACTATGTATTAGCTTAAAGCATTATTTTCCACTCAATGTTATTGTATTAGAGTCCGACTCATTCCATTGCACCACTTGCATCCCATTTCAACATTCCTACTTATTCAATAGACCACCTGTCCCGTATTAACTAACACCACACCTTTGTCTCAAACCATCTGTAGTTGTTAGGGAGAATTCTCTTATAAGGCTAATTTCCCAAACCTAGTGAGTCCCCCAGCAGCTTTGCTGGATTTTTGGGGTTTGCTTTTTTCTCCTGCCAAGAGTGAGACTCTTTTCCTCCCACTCTTAGGCATGATTTGAGTGTCTTTGACTCTTTGTGTGCTTATGGGCTATGGGGTTTTCTTTCTACTCCATAGGGTATCATCTATTTTTTATGTGCGTGTTACACAGCACCCTCAGTGCAGTAACACAGGGGTGCCCTAGTGACCCCCAAACAGACTCCATACCCTGGGACTGACTACTGTCTCCCATGGCATGTAAAGTCACCTTTGACTTTACTAGTCCTAAATTGTGAACAGAACCAGTACAAACCATCATATTGTGGAAGTACTGGAAGGGGTTAATTATATTGCCCCGGGGTCTGTTTTCAAGGGGGCACTGTCCAGTCCCCCCTTGTCAAGTTTCTGGCTGGTGGCAGTGGTTACCATGCAAAATATTCCACCTGAATATTCTTTATGGGATTTTCCCATTGATTTTAAACGCACCACTTTTTGGTGCAATGTTAAAGATACCGCCGGTTTATTTATTTAATATTAAATCCCTGCTTGGGTCTTTTTGCCAGAACTCTTTTCTAAAATGGCGTTTGTGTCCGTCTCTGCAACTCTGACCAAGGTCGAGCCCTTTGTTCCACTATTTTGGCTGGCTTCTCCACAGAAGCCCTCCAAATGGTGCCATTCTGTCTGGGTTCCACAGGAAGGGCGGAGGGGGGAATTGGCACCCTGGACGGCGTTGCCTCGGCAATCCAAGTCGCACTCTACTCTGATTGGCCCAGTGGTGAGCCGCCCGGCTCACCACTTAGCATGTGTGATTGACAGCTAGGCTGATGAATGGGGGTTTTTTCTGCATAAAAGCAGGGCCTTTGGGACTGGAACTTCAGAAGTCGCCACAGGACCTAAGAATCCGAAGAGGGAAGAAGCTGAGCCATCTGCATTGACGACACCACCGGTGGAGCCCTGCTGCAACGACCTCACCACTTTCCCGACGACAAGAGAAAATCTTCTGCTGGACGAGTCTTCTTCCTCTGAGCTGGTGGGACCAACAAGTTCACCCTTTTCGCCTTACAAAGACGTCTCTTGGTCGAATCACCCGTGCCAAGCACCCCGGCGGCCGGATAGCCAAGCTTCACCACTTTGACCGCGAATAAAAGGAACGCTCCTTTTATTGACTAACTCCGCGGCTGGTTTCATCCCTGTGCAGTGCAACGACTCCACATGTCGTCCTCGACGAGATCCTCTCTTCCCCTGGTCGAAACAACTAACTGCAACCACTGCCAGGAACAACTGCCACCGCTGGAGCTTCCTCTCTGTTTAAGGTACTGTGTCCTACCTGGCCTCCCTATCTTCGGTTTGCCCAAGGTGACCGTTAAATCTTTGGCTTGCCAACTGGGTTGGCCCCAGACCTTCTAACTTTACCTTCTTGAATCGCCCCAACCCCTTTTGAACATTCTGCAAAGACTTTTAGTGCATTTTTAAACCGTGTGATCCTGGGCACATTTCGCTTTGCTCCCTTTTAAGTGGGCCTGGCCTATGAACTTTGGCTCTACAGTCTATACTGCCTTTATTCCCTTGCTGAGAACTCCTAAAAGTGTTGGGACCCGTTTTATTTCTATGCTCTGCCTTTTTCTCTCCCTTTAACTGAACTATTGGAGTGCCATCAGGTTATGCGCTCACATCTGTTTAACAAATCGTGGTGTTTTAATTCTGACGTGTCTAATAGTTATTAAGAGAGGTGTGTATACTTTACCTGACTGTGTTTTAACTTGCTTTTGATTTAGAGTGCTAGTATATTGCCTAAAGTGTGTGTTAAATAAATAATTACATACTTTTTATACAAAGCTCTGGTCAGTGTTTGTTTGCTCTACTGTGTTTGTAGCCCTATTGCGTATACTCTGTATACTGCCCCTACTCTTCTTGAGAGAAGTTTGACTGCTCAGCCACAGCTACCAGGTAAATCTGGGTGGTGCAGACTGCTACCAATTCGGTTTACTGCTTACTCCTGTGGTCTTAATCTTTTTGCAGTGTTCCCTAAGGGAACTGCACAGGATTCTGCCTAACAGTAGCACAATTGCATTTCTTTATTCTTATTAAAATCAGATTCAACAATGTTCACACTCATACCATTTGAAACCACTAACACACATTTCCACAGCACACATACACACTATTCCTCTCCCTTTTACAATACTCACACTTGTACAGTAAATCACAATCATCTTTCTCATCACAGCACAATATTCCTCCTTATTCAATAACACAACCACTCCCTTATTCACTAACTCCACTACTGTGCAAAACATAATAGTAAAAACACATTATCATCCTTTCCCCATCTCATACACATACTTATTCCACACACTTCCCAATTTCAATGTCATATTTACCCAAACCTATACAACTACTCACTCCTACAACCTTCCCAACCACACCAATCATCCCACTACACAATCAAACAGCAGTCTTACTCAACCCACCACAATTACACTCACACACCCATCATCTCTATACAATAACTCAGGCCTTAACATTCCACAACTTTAAAGCACACCCTTTTTTTTTTTTACAACAGAATGCCTACTAAAAGCCAACTCCACAGAAAAAAAAAGATAGGGCAGATAAAGATAATCCATATAAATTAAACCAGTCCGGAATAAAAAAAGAAGCACCCCCCCCCTGCTTCGAATAATAAATAAATATATATGTAGTAAGGAAACTAGACCTGAAGATGAACCACACACATCTAGCAATATTAATATAGCCACAGTACAAGTCTAAAAAGAACATTTTTCAAAACAAAAAAAATCCCCCAAAAATCTGCAAAGTCATGTTCTGCACTTAAAAACTACCACAGAAAATGAATCCTTAAAGCTCTGATTGACAGCGCATTTAAACGAAAAAAGAGAACTTTTGTCATATTTTTCAACCATGCTGGGTTAGACTTGCACTAGTCACCTGCAGATATGGACTACACCCTCCCCCTACCCCCCAATCCAAGGAGCATTCGAGTACTCGCAGCTCCCGGAAGGGACAATAATGCGATATGTTAGGAAAGATTTCATTTTATTTGTAATTTTCCCTCCAGTTGTACACCCCCCAACTTTTTGCTGCTATTTAGACACTATAGACTGACTTTGCCAGAGAAGCACAGCCTTCAGCTGCACTTCTCTAGGCTTTCGCTCACTTTTAATGGGGAAACTGACATGCCCTTAAGACAGTCAGTACTGGGAGACTTTGTTTCCCTTATTCCTTTTCTAATGTTGCAACTTTTCTGCAACATGTAAAAAGTGCACAATGTACCTTGCAGTACAATGCACTTGGGTCTCATAGTCAATTACAATGACCCTAGATAATCTCCTAGGACTTTTTTTAGAGATGTGTCATGGACAGGGCTGGTGGCAGCTTATCTTTTCATGTAATTTTAACCCTTTCCTGCCATTTTTACGGCGCTTACCGCGTCTGGCACGAATAGGTGGCCTGACTCCAAAATGGCCATGCCACAAGGTTCTTTGTCCAGTTCTTTGGCTATCTTGCCCCTTTGCCTTTCCCAGGTCGACCCGACCCAGGTCAGTCCTTATTTGGAAATGCAGTTTCCAGCAAAACGCCAAGCTTTCGTGGGCTTCTGCATGCCTTGTGTGTGTGCCTCCAGGATGTGGGCTGGGGTGTCTGTCCCCGAACACATGCTGGGTGCCAGAGTCTGGAGTGCTGTGAATGACTGGGACCACCGTGGTCCATGATTGGTCCATGTATGAAGTGTGTTTGTGAGCAGATCTCCCATTGGGTCCTCTCGGTTTTGGCACGAAGGGAACTTTGGATAAGAGGAGGCTGAAAACACACATACCATGTCGATCTCTGGAGTTCTCACTGAACGAAGGATAGGATCCAAGTATCCTGAAACTAAGAAGCCGAGTCGAGGACCCGCTGGTGGACCGTTGGAAGGTTTGGCAACCTGAGCCCGCTGTCGTCCCGTGGGATCCCTCTGCATCTGGTCGTCCTAGAAGGTCTGCGAAGACGCTTTGACCCATTAGAATAGTGGGACCAACTATTCTCGGCACCTTCAACAAACCCTGCAAGTAAGCCTTCTCGGAAGTGTCCGTGGGCCAACCAGTGGGCTGACCAGTTTACGCAGGACATTTGCTCTGTCTCTGCTGTCGATTCGAGTAGGCCCTCGAAACTTGGTATATTGCTAGCTCTGTGTCCCCGGCACACTCACACCGAATTTCGAACACTTGGCATTCCCAGGTCTGAAGTGAGACGAGTGCACCAGGACCGGAGTAAACGCAGTTACCGTGTTGCCCTGCCGTGGCAACAACCTTTGCAGGTGCGCTGCATTTGTGACCCTCTTGCCCCTGGGGCCTGCTGCAGTGAAACTAGGGCGATTCGTCCACCCGGAGCGGAGAAATTGCCACTATCCCGTTTGGGAATCCTCACTGTATCTTTGGAACTAAAAGCCGCAGAGCCGTCATATTGCCGCAGTAGAACCCGCAACCGAAGTGGACTCGACTGGCGAAGTTTGGTCCGGAGTGCGCATGGGGCCCGTGAGTAACCCTAACCTTATCCGGTGGCCCCTAGCACCTCCATCCATTACTATGCACGAGTGGCCCCTGGGGGTCCCTCTCCTTTCCACTGCTGGTGCGAACTAGCGACTCCATCCTGCACTCAGGAACTGCCTCTGCCTTCAAGTGGCGGTCCTCCCTGAATAATGGGAACTTATTCTTCTTCGTCTCATCCACCTTCCTGAGCTGCTAGAGACCCCTGAAGAGACCCCGTTTTGCCCATTGGAACAACTGCGTGCACTTGCATTGCATGTACTATTGAGCACAAGGCTCCTCTCTTCTTAGGGCTTGGACTGCCTCTTAGTTATGTGTGTTGTCGATGGGCCCTAAAGACTATCTACACTGCCTATTTTCCTTCCCCTCTATGTTGTGAACTAATTTCGTGCTTTTAACCCTTTAGACCCAAATGGTCTTGTATATATCTTGTATTGATTGTGTTGTGTTGGTTTAGTAAGATTGTTGTGATTCTTTTACTGTGTGTTGAGTTACAAAGGCCTTGCAATAAATGTGTTTATATTTTTGATATATACACCTGTCAGGGAGTAATTTGTAAGTGTCCTTGCTCTGTGTGCTCATTGAGGTCACCCTCACCCCTCTTGAGACTTAATCTTGACCGCCTGCCATAGCTACTTTGATTGGTCTGGCTTGTCCAGAGGTTACCCTGTTCCAAGAAACTAGACCTCAGGGCAGAGTTCAGAAATCCGCCTTACCACGATAGAATGCCACAATTCAAACCAAAAACTCTGACAAGAATACTCACCCACCTGCCGTAAACTATTTCCCAGGACCCTGAAAATGGACCCACCAGCACTTATAACCGAGCTTCAGAAACAAACTGACTCTGCCCCACCTCATGGGAAGACACTCTGAAGCAGGCGAGGAATCTGATTGAGAACTACTCTCAGAGAACCAATGCTCCTCTACCATAGACATGGTCAGCTCAGCGAACACTGGATGAAAATCAGAATCAGGGGTCTCCAAACAATCCGCACAGACACTCACACATAACAACATGCTCACTCTCTCCTCTACAGCAACAAACAAAGCCACTGCACCATGCCTACCGTTAGAATGCAGCTACACACCGGACTGACTGCACACATATTGAGTCTACCCAAGCACATTATGCTACCCTACTCGCCACGGACCTGGACTACAGAACACAGGGGCGTTCAACCCCCAACGCTTTCAGATCATAGCAATCGTATATAAGGCGATATACAAATTGTGAGAAACCAGACGGTATTCTCCCACCTCCTCCCCTGCGATCTTCCATTCAGGTTGCCTGGTGAGGGCCATCGCTTTTGGATCCTGAACCTGGGGGAGGGGGAAGACAAGCGAGGGAAGATCACCTGATTGTAGGGTCACGATTGGGAGGGGAATACCCATGGGTGAGACTTGGTATTTCCCCTTTTCCAATTATACACCAACCCACTCTGCCTCCACCATAAAAGGGGTATTTCGAATCATACCCCATCTACCCTGCCCCATTTCCAATAAGTACTGGGACGAAGAAGAGGCGATCTGGAGCAATGAGGATTACCCATAGAAACAACATAGGAATACAAAGTGGGGTCTACCATGTAACCTTCCACTCATCACTTTTGTGTTTACAGTGTGTCTCAATATGTGAGAGAGGCTATGCCCAGACGTGGGTCCTTTGCTCGCTGTAGCATAGGGAACCAAGCTGCACCTCACTGAGGAGGCCCAACAAGGCCGAAACATGTGTGGAGTTGCTTGCGTTTCCTTGCAGAGGAGACCTGGCGTAGCGGTTCCGGCTGGGCTACCACCATTGGTGGCAGTACCTGACCGATTTGCATATGGCTGGACCCCTTTTTCAATGGCGTAGACAGGCTAAAAAACTGGTGTGGATGGTTGCCCAGAGCAATTCTAGTGATTCAGATTCATTCAACATCTTCCACCCATCAGTTTTTTGTTTTAAGTCTACCATGTAACACCAGTAGATTTTCCCACTGATTGAGTCAGGCATAGTCAGGCAATCAACCCAAACCATTTACACCAGACTCCACTTGACAATTACTTCAGGTATAAAAGGTGTGATTCTGCCAAGAAGTACGAGCAAGCTGGGATTACTGGTTGGACTATGAAGGAAGCAACACGAGAGGCCTGGGAGGATTGCAAGAGAACAGGACGCTGAGTGGCTGGCCAGGTGTACCAGAGGGGTCACAGCCTTGCAAAGGAGCCTTGTCTCCTTGAAGCAGGAGGAAGGTAAAGTGCTGCTTATTGGCCGTTTCCAGGCCAGTGCTCGTTCCTCTGGGACATGTGTCTGAGGGACAGGTTGTGAGACCTTGACCTCAGGCCCGTATCCCGGGGAGCTGCTTGCCACGCTGTCTGGGGGAGTCTTGCTAAATGAATGAGAGGAAACCAGGTGCGTGAAGATGGCTGGAGCGGGAGCGGCAGCTTGAAAACAAAGTAAAGCAATAACGGGAAAGGAAAAGAAAGCAAGCACAGTGTGGAAGGGGCGCAAAGCAAAAGACTTTAAAGTGAGGGTGCAAGTAACAAGAGGCAGGAAAGGGGGTGCGAGCGACCCGACAGATTGAAAATAAGTTAAAGATTGAAAACGAGTGAAAGAAAGCAAAGCAAGGGTGCAAGCGACCCAAATGCAGGAAAAGGGGGTAGGAAAGACCCACAGGTTGAAAAGGGAAAGTGCAAGAGGCACAATACAAAGAAAGGAAGGTGCAAGGGTAAACAACCAAAGAGTACAATGTGCAAGAGCACGATAAACTCAAGACGAGTGTGCATGAGGCACAGCAAAGAAGAGAGAAGGGTGCACGTGTGCACCATAAAAGGAAATAAAGTTGAAAGAAGGTGAAAGAGAAACAAAGCCCGAGTGGAAAAGAGCACAAGAGGGAAAGTTGCCCAAAAGGAAGAAACAGTACAGAGAGGGGTCAGGAATGGACGCGCAGGGGAGGAGCCTAAGCCCAGAGTTTTCTAAAGTCTCTGACACTACCCCCATGGAAAGAAATGTGTGTTAAAACGGTCCATCTTGACAATGTGAACTTTTGTGTGAAACCAGGTGGGGCCTAGCCTTGGGTAAGGGAACCCTGAGCAGCCCGCCAGAGACATTGTGAAGAGAGGCCTAAACCTTGGTGAAGGGAACCCTGAGAGGCCTAACAGGAAACTGTCTTTTTGTTTGGAACTGGAAGGATCGAAGCTTGGGGAAGGGAACCACAAGAGACCCAGAGACATTGTGAACTCTATTGACTTTGGGCAAGGGACCTATGTGGAAGGTTCTAAGGGCAACACTTTTGAGTTGAAATATTTTTAACTGGCAGAACTACAACTATTGGGAAGACTACCTGAAACCAGCTGTGGTTTGCATTTCCTATTTAACCACCATTTTTTCTTTACGAATATCCTTGAACACACTTTGTCTAAGAGTGAGGGCAAGCATTTGTTTAGACATAGATGGTCTTTGGTTTTGGACTTACAGACATTGATGGCCCTTAGAAGCATCAGTTGAGGGAACCACCTGTTTAGAGTTAGGGCCAGTTAGGCATTCCACCAACCCAACAAAGTTTATAAATAAAGGTTTTCAAACTGTTAGTTTTGAGTCCTTTGACCGCCTTCCAAATCTGGCGGTCCAGAAATAAGGGTGCCGGTAGCAACTGACCTGCCGGGAGTACCGGCCCCTGGTGGCATGGTTTCCACAGAACCCCAACCTTTTCTATCCCCATTGCAGTGAAGTCCTATGGGACTCTACGGGAATGGGGACTTAGTTTCCGCCGCCTGGCATCCCGGTCTGGCATCCCGGTCTGGCACCGGTCGTAATATCCTGTTGGGACCGGGATGTCAGGTGGCAGAAACATTGTTACAGGGTTTCCTCCAACCTCGAGGCTCAGTGTCTCTCTGGATACCATGCCCGTCTCACAAAATGCACAATAACATAACAGAATAAAACCACTAACAAAATGAATCAAGAAACTACAAAGACTACTTGTTAACATGCGCAATATCAATATAGATATCTACCTTTTCCAACTTCTGTGCAGGTGAATGTTTCACACCACGAGCACAGAACCATACTTAAATGAAGACGCTTATAAACAAGAACAAAGGAACCCAATTGCCATAAACAAAAAAGGGCAAGTCTGGCAAAAGATCCCAGAATAGAAAAATCTTCCCCAACACATTTTCCACCAAATGTTCCTTTTGTCCAAACCAGTCATCCAGTGAACAAATTGACATGCAGCTCAACATGTAACATGCGGCAAAACAGACGTTCAAATGTTTATGACAATTCCTCAATCACTATGTCAAACTAAAAGACAAAAGTAGAATTAAAATGTTACAAACCATGGACTCCTGCCCAGTACGCATCCACACTGGACTGCGAGAACATTAATTTGCCTGCATTTCAGGAACTGCTTGTAAAAGCACCTTCCATCAGATCAAAATATTAGCAACACAGCATTCTGCTATGCGAAACCTTGTCCGTATATTGTACTATGCAAAATGTCCTGCTCTACAACTCCAAAAATTAAATAACACTCTCCTTAATGGAATCGCCGAAGAACTCGTTAGAGAAATGGAACACGTCCAAACTAAATATGTTGGAACTGAAGTTGACTTCAGTTACTTTAGGAAACATTAGTAAACACATTACCAACAGCAAACTCCTTACAAACATACAGACAAAAAAGAAAAAGTTTCATAACACATCTGCTGAAATACCAGACAAAGTAGGTGTGTCTGTTATCGCAGAACTTCTTATAAAAAGGAGTACAAAAATTGTAGATATGGCCTACAAAGTACAAGATCATGAGGAATCACTTAGCTTTATATCTAACAGCAGAACATACATATAAAATAATTAACCCCTCAACAGTTTGCACATAATGCAATACAAAGCTCGTCAATAACCAAATGCCACCTCGGGCAATCACTAATAAATCTTCCCACTTCCAAAAGCTTGCCAACAATTTAACTTGTATGAAAGCATCATAATTCAAACAGTATACCCATTTCAAACTATAATACATCCTCAACCCAAAACTGCCAACTTGCCTCCATCTGAGTTACTCAAAGGCATTTGTGGCAAAGTAGTATATTTGCCATTAGATCTTAACCCCTTAACTGCTGGGCATGTCTATGCAAATAGGACGAGCATACTCGTCATTTAGGAGTACGAGGCCAATAGAGCAATCGTTGATTGTACTAATAAATGGTGTACCAACAAAAAGACAAAGATGTGGCAACAACTAGTTGACTTGAACAAAGTTAGACAAGCCCTATAATATCTTAAACAAAATAATGAATACTTCAGGAGATATAAACATAGAAGAAAACTTAAAAGAAACCATGCAAGGAACAAAATTGCTCAAGAAATAATTAGGAGGTGTTAAATTCCCAGACTTTGAATCCCATCACAAAGCTTTTGTCTTTCAAAGCAGATTTTAAAATCATTTACAGATGATATACTAAAGATATCTCTTATGTATTCATCAGATTTTGTACTACAATACTAAAATCCCCTTCCATACTCTAGCCTATATTTTCAACCTGGATGATTCAGGCTTTGCTCTGTATAAAGAAGTTGCTAAAGTAATTACCCTGTCATTGCCAAATCGTTCACAATGGACCCCTTCCATGCAATTTCAGAATCCTTTTGCAAAAATCTCCACTAAGGCTGCAGAAATTTACAAATTCTTTAGCACCGATTCCAACGTGTCAATTGCTAATCAGCATGTCGACAAATTGATGATCAATGATCTTTCTAGCCAATATACTGCTACCATATAGGAAAGGTAAGACTGCAAGTCTTTAAGGTATCTAAAGCCACAAATCTAACAGACAGCTTTTTGATTTTCAGTAGAGCTTACCTTACTCCTAAGGGTATTTCTAGATTTGCTACCAACTTAACCTTATGCTGGTCTTGTAAAGAATGTACTGCCGATTTTAAACACTATTTTTTACTCCAAATTTGTATTTTCATTCTGGGAAATAATTTGGACAACACTACAAAAAGTTTTCCATTTACAGCTCAACTCAATCTTGACAATCTAATTGTTGAAGCACGTGGTTACTCCAATGTAACCAACAGTTTCTCCCCCAGGTTATTCCACCTGAAGGTCTTCATTGGTTTCCATCTAATATCTTCTAACTGGACATTTTCTGATTGCTTATCATATGGTACTTGGTGAATTATTTGCTTTATTCGTAGAATAGAAAAGGGTTGTGCCACTTCTTTAATTGATGTGCATACATATAATCAAAAGTGGTGTACACAGATATCTTAATGCCTCCTCAGTAGATTATTTTTCATGTATTGCCTCAGTTTTAGCTTTGTTTGATCTTCCTCTCCTCTTGCGTCTTGTATTGTCCGGTCTGTTTTGTTCTTCTTTTGTTTCCATGTTGTCCTTTTAGGTTTCCATGGCTCAACTATTGCTTCAATGAATGTTAATGTTAGAGCTTTGCAAATAACATTTTAATTGATTATCTGCATTTATCATCTGGGTTGGTCTAGTGGGCACTCTCTTCCATAAAGTAAGTGCCAGTTCTTAATGATCTTGCTAATGTGAGAAACCAGAAAGTGTCTCACCCGCTAGGCCCCAGGGATCTGTCATCCAGGTGGCCAGGACACGGCCATCGCTTTTGAATCCAGTTCCTAGGGGTGGACCAGTGCAGGAGGATCTTCAGGGAGTGGGAGTGGGACACTGGATGGTTGAGACGTGGTATCCCCTTCCCAATAACCCCTTTTCCTCAGCCTACCAGGTAGGATAGCTGGAATTCTACCCCCAGCTCCCCTTTTCCGACAAACACTTCCTCAAGGACAGTTCACCGTGAGCGACAACAGACTAATTACCAGAGCTGTGTACCTAACATGTCCCAACATCAAGGACAGGCAATGTCAGGCAATTGCAGATTATTACAAACACCTGACTTCACACTTCCCCATATAGATAAAAGGCAGAGCACGTGTTTGCGGGGCAAACCACACGAGGAAACAGCAGTTCAAAGATGGCAGTTTAGTACAAAGAAAACCATGGCGAGGCCAGAGAGAGTCACCACGAGGGAAGTACCTGTGACCTCTAAAGACAGTTATTTTTGTGAGCCTTGGAAAGTAAGAAACCGAACACCAGTAACGAAGGCGGATCAAACATGCACAGTGAGTCGGAGGTACCCGGGGCTCTCCCGTGTCGATAACCAAGGCGGGGAGAAGAGATTGCTGCTGTGGTACTGTCCTTGGCTCCTACAACAAAGCAGCGTTAGAAAAGACAGCAGAGGCCACCAGGGGTCGCGCAGGTGGTGGTAGCCTGAACACACTGCTCCCGTTCGACTGGTCCGTTAAGGGATCTGAGCCCTCCCCCCCCCAAATAGACCCCTCTGAGCAGGGAGGAACTGGGTGGGACCACCCACTGACCACCCAGGAGAAAAAGCAAAGTGCAGGGTCCCCGCAAAGAGGAGAACGGGACGTCGCAAGTAACGAGGAGGGAACGAGAAGAGCCTTCACTAGAGACGCCGGGTGCATCCAGCTCCAAACAGTGGACCGACGGTGGAATCAGCCGTCGTAGTGGGCGGGAGGGGCTTTCTGCCCTCTCCCATCTGAGATCTGGTAGAGCGGGGCGCCCACCCTCCCGTTAACTTGAAGACCCCAGAGGGGGAAACAGACGCGGAAACCGGTAAACAGTGTACAGGTTAAGGAAGGCCCAGACGAGGAGACACAGTGGAGCGCCGTGGGGCTGGGTGAGGTGAGAGGTGGTCCTCTCTCTCTTTGCAGTCCGCCCCCCTCTGCAGCTGTTCTCGCGCCCACCGAGCAGCAGGGGTGCATGGAGAGGACCACTTGGAGCTGGCGTGGGCTGGGAGCACACGCCGGGTTGTGACTCCACAGTCCGGCCCCATCCGCGTGAAAAACACGTGGGGTAAAAGGCCCGGACACAATCTAGACAACGAGCAGTGCCGGCGATACTGCAAAGGGATCAGCTACGTTTCACACGATCCCTCAGAGCAGATAAGAAAGAAGACAACGTGGGGCCATTGTATGGGATACAAGCCAGGAGGAAGAATGCTTACACTACGGGCTGAACAATGAGCTTTAGTGTTACAGGGAACATTATATGAAGCTTATACCAAGTGCTCCCTGCAACGGCAAGACAAGGAAGAGATGTTGGGGAGAATTCTCTCTTTAGGCTGAATTTCCTAACCTAGTGAGTTCCCCAGCAGCTTTGCTGGATTTCTGGAGTTTCTTTTTTTCTCCTGCCAAGAGTGAGACTCTTTTTCTCCCACTCTTGGACATGATTTATGGTGTTCCTTTGACTGTTAATGTGTTTTATGGGCTATGGGGTCCATTACTCCATAGGGTCTCATGTGTTTTTACTATGTGTGTTACACAGCACCCTCCGTGCAGTGACACAGGGGTGTCATAGTGACACCCCACCATAGACTCCATACCCTGGGACTGACTACTGTCTCCCAGGGCATGTAAAGTCACCATTGGCTTTACTAGTCCCAAATTATGAACAGAAACCAGTACAAACCATCATATTGTGGACGTACTGGTCGGGGCAATTCGATTGCCCCGGGGGGTCTGTTAGTCGAGGGGGCACATCTCCGTCCCCCCTGATCAAGTTTTGGCTGGTGGCAGTGGATACTACTTTTTATATTCGACCGCGAATATATCCCTATGGGATTTTCCCATTGTTCGAGGCTACCAACTTTAATTATTTAATTCCCATAGCCTCGAACATACCGCCGGTTTATTTATTTAATATTAATTCGCCGGTTGGTATTTATTGCCAGAACTCGATTCTAAAATGGCATTTGTGTTCTCTTCTGTGAATCCAACCCAAGTCGAGCCCTTTGTTCCACGTTTTGGCAGGCTTCTCCACAGAAGCCTCCAAAAGTGGTGCCACTCTGTCTGGGTACCACAGGGAGTGTGGGAGGGGGTTTAGGCACCCTGGACTGAGTTACCTTGGTAACTCAAGTCGCACTCTTGTGTGATTGGCCCAAGTGGTGAGCCGGCCGGGTCACCACTTAGCATGTTTGATTGACAGCTAGGCTGAGTGAATGGGGGTATGCTGCATAAAAGCAGGGCTTTGGGGACTGGAACTTCAGAAGTCGCCACAGGACCTGAGAATCCGACGAGGGAGAAGCTGAGCCGACCTACCACGACACCACCGGTGGAGCCCTGCGGAACCCACTCACCACTTCCCGACGACAGAGAAGATCTCCCGGCTGGAGAGGCTTCTTCCCCTGACTGGTGGGCACAACCAGTTTACCTTCTTCTCTTCGCACCCCAGACCGGCTTGTGGTCGAATTGCCCGTGCCAAGAACCCCGGCAACCGGATAGCCACTTACCACTGGACCGCGAACCAAAGGACCGCTCCTTTTACCTGAGAAACTCCGCGGCTGGTTTCTTCCCTGCAGTGCAACGGACTCCTGTCTTCCTCCCCGACGAGATCCTCTCTTCCCCCGGACGAAGCACCGACTTGCATCCGCTGCCAGGAACAACTGCCCCCGCTGGAGTATTCTCACCACTTTAAGGTACCGTGTGCGCCAGGCCTCCCTTTCTAAAGATTGCTACAAGGTAATAATAATCCCTTAACCTTCTGGACTGGGCTGGCCGCCTTGACCTTCTAACTGGTCCCTTTCTTTGGTCCAACTCCTTTTTGAACCTTTTCAAGACTTTTGTGCACTGCAACTGGGACCTTGGACACATTTCGTTTGATCCTCTTAAAGTGGATCCAGCCTATTGAACTCTAACTTCACGGTTTTACTTTGCCTTCCTCTCTTGTTGTGTTCTTGTAAAAGTGTTGGGACTGTTTCAATTTATTCTCTGCTTTTCTCTCCCTTTTAAAACAAATTATTAGAGTGCCATCTGCGTTAAGCGCTCACCGCGGTCTGAAAATAAGTGGGGCTTTACTTAAGACTTGTCTAATATTCTTCTAAGGGAGTGTATATCTTTTAGTGACCGTGTTTTTGAATTACTTACTATTAGTGCCTGTGTTTTTCTAGATGTGGTTTTAAATAAATAATTATATCTCTCTTACACCAAGCTCTGGTCAGTGTTTACTTGTTCTACTATGTTCTTTTGACCTATTGTGAATACTCTGTATACTGCCTAACTCTTCTTGAGGGAAGTTTGACTGCTCAGCCACAGCTACCAAGTGAATCTGTGTGGTACAGACTGCTACCAAGTGGGTTTACTGCCAAACACCTGTAGTCTTAAATCTTTTGCAGTGGTCCCAGAGGGAACTCCACAGGTTTCTGCCTAACAAGGGGTAACCTACTATTCTCACTGTTAGGGAGAATTCTCATAAATGTGCCAATTCCTCTCTACCTTAGAGAGGCTCAGCTCTTTTGCTGACCTTTGGGACTTTGTACTTTTATTTCGGTTTGTTTTCGGTCTGTATTTTCTTTGATTATGGAGTTTTAGATAACTCGATAGGCATCATCTTTCATGTGTGTTACACAGCACCTTCAGTGCAGTGACACAGGGATGTCTTTTAGACTCCCCAAAGGTTTAAATACCTTCTCTGGGATAAACTACTGTTTCCCAGAGAATGTTAAGTGAAATTGACTTTCATAGTCTTTCCAAATTCCTAGACCCAGCACACACTATCTTACAATAGAGTGCTGGAGGGGTTACATAGTGTCCCCTGTATCTAAAAACTCATGTAGCCATCAAATGCTACCCTTTCCTATCGAAATGGCTGGTGGCAGTGGTTTTACAATGAACTACAATGATTTTTCCCCGACTGCAAACACCGATAGCTAATAATCGCAGGAGCCAGTGTTTATCAAGATGGCGCCTTAAGCCCCTTTGTTTAAATAGGTCCCAGTCTTATTTTTTTGCCATTTCTTTTTGGAAAGGTCCTTCTAGTGTTTTTCTCTGCGCGGCAAACTAGGTTTGATGCCTTTGTTCGTGTGCCTTTGGCGGGCTTCAGGACTGAAGACCGCCTCTGGCGTCCGAGTGTCTGGGGTGGGCAGGAAGTGAGGGAGGTGCCTGAAACTCCCTGTGCTTAGTCTCATAGGAGACCCAAATGCACTCTGGCGTGATTGGCTGGCTGACTATCCGGCAAGGACAACCGCCCTGCTGGGTGAGTGGCAGCTAGGCTTGAATGAAAGGGAGAAAACTGTTTAAAAGACGAGCCTCGTGGACTGGAAAGTAGAGTCGACCAATGGAACGAAACAACCAAAGACGAGCTGGAAGAGGACGACTGCTGCAACCACTGGACCGTTGGTTTGCCCGGTGAAGCCCTGCTGCAGGTCTGAATTGCCAGGTTCATCTCGACAGAGAAGCCCCTTCAAGGACGACTTCTTCCTTTGAGTTGGTGGGACCAATCAACTCGTAAGTCACCTGGATACCAGTCTCAAAGCTGGTTAGGATTAACCAGGGAGAGGGACACCAGCTTGTGTGCTTAAATTACAGCTACTCGAACTGAAGTGACTCCATTTTGTCTGCGTTTTCTGACGATCCCGTGAAATGCAGGAGTCCCCAGACGTCCTCCCTCTTTTCCCCACGACTGAGGCTCAGGAACAGTGAGATCTGCAGGAACTTCCAGGAACCAACGACTTCAGCTGGATTTTTTTTCATCATAATAACCTTGCAGTGAAAGTTTGTGAAACTTTCCCAACTTGCAGGCCTAATCAGCTTGTGACCCAACATAAGAATCTTCCTTTCGCAAACTACTTCTGAGAACTTTGGCAAAGACTTTACTGTGTACTACCAGAACTGCTCTTTCCTATCAGGAACACTAGCCCAATGACTTTGACCTAGGCCTATTGACTGGAATTGACCCTTCTGGTAAACTGAAACCCTTTGCACGGTCTAAAGAGTGTTTGAATTGCATTTCTATTAATGTATGCCTTTTTGCTATGCCATTTAAGCTCCTATTTCAGGGGAGCTTAGACTGTCTCAGAAACCTAATGATTTGTATTGTAGTATATAATATTAAGTTGCCTCCTTCTAGTGAAGGTTTAGGATTGTGCAATAAATGTATAAGTATTTTACCAAGAAACCAAGGGTCTACTTGAACCACTGTGAGTCTAAGACCTCTGTGTAACCTCTTGTACTGCTCACATTCCCTCTTGAAATAAGCCTGGCTACTCAGCTCGCTACCACAAACTGTGTAGTACAGACTTATACCAAAGGTTGGTTTTTGCTTACACCTGTAGTCCTAATTGTATGTGGTGGTCCCAGAGGGTACTGCATGGAATTCTGCCCAACACTCACCACAGCGGCGCCCCCAGGGTGCAGAGGAGGGCCCACATAGACAAAATGAAGGAATACATGAGACTACGTGTACCCAGCCCCCTTAACCGATCGAGGAAATAGGGTCATACAGTTTTGATCCAGTAAAACCTATTTTCTTCTACTAACAATGGTGTTTTGAAGAACTATATACACAGTCAGTTCATTTGGGATCACTTTTTTGCCATAAATGTTCCACTCTGCCTGAGACATCACTGATTGAGGCAGCAGCTTGGCCCCAGGGGTTTTGAGAGGAGTGCGCACCAATGCCATTTCCCTTTTTTCCATAAATGAACAGATTCACATGAAAATCAAGTGGAGGCAAAGAGTGCAATGTTACATCCGGTCTTGCTCCCATGACCTTCAGCGGATGAGGTAGACTCTTGCAGACGGCAAAGGGGGGTGTGGGCCCCCAGTATTGGAGCGTGTGCCCGCCTCCCTGGCACAGACTGGGGATCGGCAGCCGCTCCCAGAAGAGACTCTAGGACTGCTATCGGCAGGGCATCAGGCCACAAGCTCCACATAGGGGCACACCCAGAAAACAAGAAACGCCACCCTGAAGTCGGAGGTGAGTTGGAGGAGCCTACTCAGCGGTCGACCCAGGGTCCCGCACACAAGGGAGAGAGACACAACGGGGCACAGAGCATACTGAAGGAAGACCCCAGGGTTTGGACAGGTGGTAGGGATGCTGGGCTGAGCCAGCGATCGCTCAGTTGGGTGTCTTGGGGAGGCTCCACTCGCAGGCGCCCCCCCTCTCGAGCAGTAACACGACTGGAGGAGAGAGGTGGTTCCCCCATCCCTAAACCGGACCTTGGTGGTGTGGACCCCGGACTCTGGGGCATGTGCCCGCCACAGGGGAGCAACGGCCCATGAGGAGCACCTGACCTTGAGGAAACCGACACACAAGAGGTGACATTTACCGCCCACAGGGGTGCACAGGCGGAGAGAGCGTAGAAGGGGCCACGCACTGGATAACGCGCTGCAGTACAAGAAGTTGGCCACATAAAAATATATATCGAACCGGCCAGAGACTCAGGGGTACAGCAAAATGGCATCAACATTGCAGGAATCAGCAGCAACCAAAAAGGACATTGCGGCCCTGATGGAAGAAATAAGGAACATGAGGGCAGATATTGGAAGCAGGGTGGACAAGATTACCCAGAGGATAGATAAGATGGAGGATCGAGGAGCGCCTGGAGGAAGTTGAAAACAATTAGACCTCCTTGGACACTCTAGAGACACAAATGGACCCAAGGATAACGGAAATGGAAGGCCGGGAGATGGAATTCCGAATGAAGATGAACGATTTGGAAAACCGCGAAAGGCTGAATAACGTTAGGCTTTTCGGAATCGGATAGAGAGGGGGAGTCGGAGCAAGACCTGAAAAGAATACTTCATGAGATCACAAAATTGCTTTTTGAAGACGACACCATTGATGAGGCTAAGATTGAGAGGATAGACTGGGTGGGAGGGACAACTGGGGGGCCCAGGTCAGTCCTAGCCAGGTTCCATAATTACACAGACAAAATGAAAATCTTAGAGAAAGCAAAACAGAAAGGCCTGATCACCTATGACTCGTCTACAGTTACGAATTTTCAAGAGGTATCCTCACTGACCCTGGCAAGGAGAAGGATGTGTGTGTCTGTGATAAAGTGGCTACAGGAAAAGGGAGTGCGGTACAGATGGGGTTCCCGTTCTCCCTTACATTTGAGCTGGACGGTCACAAACACAGGCTGACGACAGAAGGAGACAGTCGCAGAAACATGAGCGAGTTGCTGGGTGGATCACCAAGCGAAAGATCGGATGGCGATAGACAGTGGCGCATCAAATGGCAGAGAAGGAGGCGCATGCCAGGATCCAGGAAGTACAGGAAGCTGAACGAGTCGCCCGTGGTGGACACGTGAAGCACACCATAAATACAGTAATGTTGAGAAGTGTGAATGTGGTGGGTTTAAAAGGAACTTATGGTAGTGGGGGTTCCTGGGGTGCTCCTGTTGGTTTGGGGTCTTGTAATATGATAGAGGGTTTGTGCGCGAACCACAGGGGCCGCGGCTAGACTGAATGGATATGGCCTAGTCAGAGAAGGGGGCTCAATGGCTATGAGGAGGAGTAAATGACAGACTGGAAGGGAAACAGTCCCAGCTGGTGGTTTGATCTCAGACCGGTGATGACAACCGGGAGGTGTCGGGCGCCTTTGAGGGGGGGAAGTGGGAAGGGGTTATGAAAAGGGTCTTTACCGGTTGTGGGGAGTTGGAGTTTTGGACCTGGTCGCCCGGGGAGGGTAGAAGAGATAAGGACTCTAGGATGTTAGTATGGCAGTAAATCTAGGAACCCAGGAGGGTGGCCATCTTAGGTGGGCACATTGAATGTCAAGGGGATGAACTCACCCACGAAAAGGTTGTTAGTGGCCAGAGTTTCATAGAGCGGGCCTGGACGTGATGTTCCTTCAGGAGACCAAATATGCCAGAGGGGAGGAACGGAGGGTCCCGGGTCAGGGATTGGGCATGAATACTGGGGCTTCGGACCCTTGAGGAAAGCGGCGATGGGTATTCTCATCGGGAAGGGGCTTAAAATGGAGGTGACCAAGATATGGCCAGATGAAGGTAGGGCCCTCCTGGTTGTTGGTACTGTACAGAAAGTGTGTTTTATGTTTGCGACAGATTACTGCCCCATCCAGGGTCAGCTGAGATTTTTGTTGAAAACTCTCCCGAAATTGATGCTGGAGGCTTTGGGCCATATAATACTGGGAGGTGGCTTTAACGTGTGGGCCGATATTAAATTGGGACAGACAAGTGGGACATACAGGAACACAGGACCCCACCTGGGAGGAACTGCTGGGGGTTTACGAGCTCAAGTATGAATGGCAACATCATCACCCGAATGAAAAAGCGTATAACTTTTACTCGGCCCCACATGGCACTTTTACCATAATAGACTACTTGTACATCTCGAGGGGGCTGTGAGAGGTGACGCTGGGTTCGGAGAGCTCTCTGGTCGCATGGTCAGACCAGGATGTGGCAACGGTGGAGCTAAACATGCTCAGCCTGGCACAAAAAGGGTCAAAATGGAGATGTAATGAGTCATTGTGGAAGGACCCGGTGCTCCACGCGGAAATGTCCAAAGACATTTTTGAATATTTCGAAATAAACAATACAGGAGAGGTCCCAAGGAAGACAGTGTGGGAGGCAGGGAAGGCGACATGGAGGGGGATCCTGATTAGAGAGGAGGCTAGGAAGAAAAGGGAGCAGATGTTAATTAAGAACAGGCTGAGAGAGGAGATTCTGCATCTTGATAGGTGGGCAAGCAACGCCACCGAAGAGAGGGAGGACAGAGTCCTGGAGGCGAGGAAGAAAAGGGAAGAGCTTAGGGTTCTTGAAGAAGGGCAAATAGTTAGGAAATGACAGTTCCTGAAATAAAGGTTTTACGAGAAGTGGGATAAGGCAGACACATTACTGGCTGCCAGGTTGCAGGGACAGCGGTCCGAGAGATGGGTAGTGGCCATAGAAGGGGTAATGGGACAGGGGACCCGGGGAAGGATGGGACACAAGAAGCATTTGCGACATTCTATGAAAGCCTACACAAATCGGAGGCCAATCCGGTGAGGGGAGACATGTCGATGTATCTGGCCGAAACGCAGATGCCAAGGCTTTCCCAAGAGGAGTCTGAGGCACTGGAAGCCCCAATTACGACAGAAGAAATCAAGAGGGCAGTGTTGAGGCTGCCATTGGGTAAGGCCCCGGGCGAAGAGTACACGGCAGGCTTTTACAAGTCATTTATTTCCCCCTCCTCCCCTTTATGGTGGAACTCTTCAATGATATCCTGGAGACGGGGGAAGCCCCAGAGTCATTTTCCCGTGCACTAATAACAGTGATTCATAAGGAAGGTAGAGACCCCAGAAGATGTGGGTCTTACTGCCCCATCTCCCTCTTGAATATCAATGCCAAGATTTATACAAGGGTACTGTGCAGCAAGATTGGAAACATACATGCCCCACCTGATAAACTCGGATCAAGTGGGCTTTATAATGGGTTGGCAGGGAGCGGACACGATGAGGAAAACCTTGCATCCGATTCATGAGTCGCGGAGGATGGGGGCGGGCCCTGCCTTCTCTCGGTGGATGCCGAAAAAGCATTTAATAGGATGAAATGTGGCTTTCTCGAGGTAGTGCTGGGCAAGGTGGGACTGGGGTCGAGGTACAGGAGGGGCATAATGGCGGTGTACACTTCCTGCAGGGCATCAGTGGCAGTTTACAGATGTTACTCCCATTGGTTCACCTTAAGTAGGAGTACGAGACAGGGCTGCCCCCTCTCGCCCATTTTATTTGCCCTTTCCCTGGAGCCTCTGGCTCAGAGAATCAGAGGGGACCACCAAGTGGAAGGACTCACAGTTGCTTTATACGCCGATGACATGCTTCTGCATATCAGGAACCCCCCAACCTCGATACCAAGGGTAATCACCTCATTGAACAGTATGGAGAGCTATCTGGCTTTAAGATTAACAGTGCCAAGTCGGTCTTATTTCCTTTGAAGGGGGATGGGGCCAGGAATATATATGCCCCACTGGGAGTAACGGTTAATTGGGACACGCTGCAATACCTGGAGATTAATCTTACAAGGGAGGTGAGAGCCCTATTTGAAGCTCATTTCCCTTCCCTCATTTCTGGATTTCGAGCAGACCTTGAAAGATTGTTTGCCTGCCAAAGTTCTTATATGCATTCCAGATGCTCCTGATCGAGTCCCGGAGCTCTTTTTCTCATGAAACAGAGGGGGCGATGTTTAAGTTTTTGTGGCAGGGAAAGAAAGCAAGAGTTGTGTACAATATCCTCACATTGCCAAAAGACAAGGGGGGGTGGGACTTCCGAATGTGAAACTGTATTACGAAGCGGTGCAACTAAGGGTCCTCATACCCCCATCTTAGAATGCAGAAGGGACTCCAGTGGGTTGAGCTTGATAATCGTAATTTAGCTACAGCCACTATGGCAGAGTGGCTGTGGGTACCGAGAGGTAAGCTTCCGTGCAAAATCAGGGACCATCCGATTTTGGGAACCATTTGGGAGATCTGGCAGGAGAAAGCAGATATGCAAGGAGTCACCACATGGCCATCTCCCCTGAGTCACATCTGGGCACCCGGTGTCCGGGATGTGATCCCAAACCCTGAGAGATTCCAATCATGGTTTGAGGCAGGCCTGGAGAGGGTGGGCCAAATGTGGCAAGCGCGTGCCTTCATTACGATCACGGACCTGGGAGGGGAACTGGGCATAGGCACTCTCTCGGTCTTCTCGTACCTTCAACTAAAGGGAGTCCTCATGAGCGAAAAATGGGGAAAGAGGATACAGAGACTTCACCCCCATTTGAAAATCTCCTAGATTAAAGAAGGGAAACAATGGGCTTGATCTCTGCTACGTACAGTGCATTGGTGACTGCAGGGAAGGGGTCCACAGAGAACCTGAGACGAAGGTGGGAGAGAGATGGGGAGAGGGAAATAGACCCAGGGCTCTGGATGAGACTGTAAGGGGGCCTGGCGGACTTCGATCTCTGGTCAGTACAAGCTACATGCCATTAAGCTTCTCCATAGATGCCAATATGACCCGGTTAGGCTCTCGAAGATGATTCAGTCGGCAAGTCCCATGTGCTGGCGCTTATGTGGGGGAAAGGGTCGATTATTGGCATATGTGGTGGGGATGCCCCCGTATCTCTATAAAGGTGTTTTGGGACGAGGTGCTGGGTTGGGTCAAAAACTTAGATGGGATTCACTGTATTACAACACCGTCCCTGATACTATTTGGGATGGAGGAAGTAGAGGGAGATCTGAGAAGGTTGACAGGAGTGGCAGCGCCCCTGCTGCTCGCAGCACGGGCCTGCCTAGTCATGAAATGAAAATGTACCAACACTCCAGCGACGAAAGAGTCGATTAATGTTGCCATGAACATATGCATAACAGAAAGGATAACTGCAGCGCTTCATGGGAAGGCAGCACCACACGAGTAGATATGGGGTGAATTTATGGCAAGATATTTGGGAAATCAAGGAAAGGGATGTTATGTAAAAAAGGCTGGTATAGGAATTGCAGTACAGAGAGACTCATAAAACGAGAGCATGATCAGTCTCACCCCCTAAAGAGACTACCCCAGCTGGACAATATCCCAGGAGAGGGAATACCTCTCACGAGGCGGCCAAAGATATTAGCTAAAAGCAGGTGATAAGACTCTCCATCAGGCCACAACCGAAAGTTAATGTTTGTTCATATTGTGCTGAAGAAGACAAAGTTCAAGGAAGGGCAGGAGGTGGGAAGGGTGTAAATCAGTCAAGATTAAAGGAGTGATTTTGGGGGGCAAGAGGTGATAAGAGGGTGTTTCTGACCGTTCAAATGTCATATTCTCATTGTTAATGATTCCGATGTACGAAACTTACAATAAAAAGAAAAGACAGCACAGCCGGTGAGTCGGATAGACTGATACCAAACCAGCTGCAACATTGTACACAGAGAACAGTGTGTGAGGCGTTTGCAAAGAGCGATGCAGATATAATTGGAAAGCAAAAAAGTAATTGAACTTTGTGAGGCAACGCAAGATACCATACACACAGTGGTCCGGCACCACCTGGGCGCTCAGTTGAAGGTCTTCGTTAGGTATCCACCTGATGCGGAGTGTGAGAAAAAGGAATACTGAAATCGAAGTGGTCATGCAATGGGTCTTGCTAAATCCTGTGCACATTCGAAAGTCTTTGATAGTTTAAAGTGCATCGCAATTGGTCCGAGCACGGCTGAGGGAGACTAGTCTCCCTCAGCCGTGCTCGGACCAATTGCGATGCTAAAGAAAGGGATCTGAGCCGGCTAAGGGGGATCCGGGGTGAACCGCGAGTCACCCGAGAAAATTCTGAACATAGTTGAAAGGGATCTGAGCCCGGCTGAGGGGGATCCAGGACGATCGCCCAAATTGAATACTGGTAAAAAAGGAAAAGAACGTTTACGTGTTGTTTTGTGTGCACCAGGCCCAGAGTCAAGAGACTTGCAAGAAGCAAAGAGACTTGGACACCGGAGATCCTGAACTGTGAAAATAGAACTGTATCCTCCTGCTGCAGAAGCCAGTGTGTGCTTTGCTCAAGTGAACTGTGTTGTCCCGTGCTGAAAACGTGGGTAAGGGAGGCCAAGTCGGGAGGCCGACATATCATTTTGTGAACACTTTTCTTTTTCATGAACTTCACCCCACACTATTTGCAAATTAGTAGTAAGGATTGGCAATAGGTTTTTTAGTATAAACCCCTTTTTATTTGACAAGACTCCACTAGGACTGCATTCTTTATCATTTGATGTTCGTAGCTTGATCCCATCTGTAGATTTACGGTTAGATGGGCGTTTATATCACCCTTGTGAAAGTTCAATTAACACCCCTGTACTGTGGTCACTTGTGTATGTCTTACTGTTGATACCATGCCTTCCTTACACTAATCTCGTTAGACAAAGGATTGTAAGAACTCACAAACATTATTTCATCTTCCTTCTGATGTTTAGGCCTGTAGTCTATCAACGCTTCTCTATGGTTATTAGATACACGTGTGTAGGACTTTTTTTTACAATTTTCTTGGGGTAACTTCTGTTCACTAGAAAGTCTTGGCCTCGTGATCAAACTCTGTTTTAGTAGTGCTATTCCTTTTCAATCTTAGAAATGTACCAAACAGCCGTATGACTAGGATGAAAACTCGAATACAGTAACAGAGAGTTTCTATCAGTTGTTTTATTAAATGGTTTTACTTTTAAAGATTTTTCAACGTTGTCAACAAAAAATTGTCAAGTCTATGAAATTGATCGCACTTTTGTCATGATTGGCTGTACATTTCAAAAAGGGATTTTGATCAGTCAACCACTTGAAGAAAGCTTCAAAACTCAAAGTGTCCCAATGTCATATCAAATATAATCAATAAAACGCTTCCACAACTTGATGTGATGTTTATAGGGATTAGTGTCTGCAAAGATTATGTTATTCTCCAGTGCTTCCACATAGAGATTAGCAAGAGTAGGGGCCACTGCAGAGTCCATTGCCGTTCCATGGATTGGACGGTAGAATTTGTTATTGAACACAAAGTAATTCTCCATAAAGGGACATCTAAGTGCACAAGGGAATAAAAGAGATAGGTGTGTCTGCTGTTTGGGGAATTTTAGTGTACAATGATACAATATCCAGTCCAACCAGTAGCTCATCATCATCATTAATGGGATGGCCCCAAGTTATTCTAATGACCTCAGTCGTATCCTGGATATAGGATTGCATTTCTTTCCCCAATGGGTTCAAAAACAATCAGCATATTTCACCAACGGTTCTAAGATAGAACCAGTACCAGAAACGATAGGACTCCCAGGCAGATTCACTAGTGTTCTGTGGATTTTGGGCAACACAGAACTTGGGGATATTAGGGTTACTAGTCATGAGGTATTCAGCCTCCTGCTTAGATAACCAATGTCGTTCTAGAGCTTTCTCAATCTTATTATTATATGCAGTATCTTAGTGGGATCATCAGGGACTTCTTCATAGAAAGTTGTCGCTCAGTTGGCGGTTACAATATGTTATATAGTCCTGCCTATTAAGCATAACAATTGCACCACCTTCGTCTGCTTTCCTGAGAATTATCTCTTTTTTCGATTTAAGTGAATAAATAGCCTTGCGTTCTTGTCTGGTTATGTTCTGGAAACACTGCATTTTATTGTTATTCTCCAACGTGCTAATATCTGCTAGCACGCTTTTTTTCAAATGCTACAGCTTTTGCAGTATGAGTGGCTGTGGGGGGACAGAAGGTGGACGGTTAACGAAGACCAGTCAGATTTACCTCACCTTCGTATGTATTGTTCAGGAAATACTGTTTCAAACATATGTTTTGAAACAGTCGTTTTAATTCTGTTCGTGTTTTGAACTATCATCTGTTTCTGTTGGGACAAAACTAAATCCCTTTTCCAATACTGTTATTTCGGGTTTGGTGGGGGAATATGTAGACAGATTAATTAGTAGGCTGTTCTGCTCTGGGTCTGTCATGGCTCAAAGTCCCAGTTCGGTCTGTCTTGGTATCTTCCTAAAAAAGCAGCTTGTGTTCCACTTCTCCATCTGCCCCCATGGATTCTGTGGGTATTGCCCGACCTTTTTTTGTTTGTGTGTACTCTGCATCGTTCCTTGGGTCATAGTTATCTTGTGTGTATAAAAATGCTTTCTCATGTGAGAAGTTGGTTAAATCCTTCTTCATACTACGTATTCTTTCACATGTCGTGAAATCTTTAAAGTCATCTATCACCTTCAAGATTCCGTCTAATCTTTTTTTATATGTATCTAGGGAGGCTAGTTTTTTTATTTCATCTTCCAACACAATGAGCTCTGCAGTTAATTTATCGGTCATCTCTTTGGCTGTTTCTACGATTAGTATGATCCAGTCTCTTCCGCAATTGTTGGCTGCATAGCTTCATTGTACCACAAAGTTCTTATTATCAAAGAAGAAACATGGTTCGTTTCTAACCACTGGTTCTTGGGGCAATGTGCCATTTCACAGGTATTCAATCATGATCGTGCCATGGAGTTCTGTTCTGATAATATGTTTCTTCACTTGTGCTAGCTTGTCCCAATTACTGACATTAGTGAGCTGTCTGATGCAAACGCCATAGCGCGAGACAATAGTTCTAGCACATAGTGGTCATCGTAACGTTTTACTTTTTCAGCAGCCATCTTCGGTTCTCAGTATGTATTTAAATGTGTGGCTTTAATACATGTACAATACAATACCTTTGTTCTCTGCTATGGGTATTCATTATTGTATTAAGTCCCATGACCGATAGCCATGCTCAAAACATACCTAACACTAATGGACACCAGGAAACCAGGACAAAATGAGGTTAGAAAGCACCCCTGGTTTATAAAACACTCCCACTCTAAAGCCAACAACCTCCAAGTCTCTATGGGAATCACTCTCTAGGTGTCCAGGTGCTATGGGTCTCCCAGTCCTGTACAAGATGTGCTTTGCCGTTAAGAGGCTGGATCTTGCTCCCACCAACATCGTCCCCAAGGTAGGTCACTGAACCCAGACCAATCTGGCATTTAGTAACATTTATGATCAGGTGGGCCTGTTGCAAAGCCTACAATGCTAAACTTGGGTGATTTGGATGTGCTTTTCCCCCGTGTTGGGCTGAAAACTGCAATATCAATAAGCCATGCACAATTCATCTTGCCCATTCAGGACATGATTAATCAGCCTTTGTAATGTAGGCGGTGCATCAAGGGCATTACCCTAAACGAGAAAAGCCCCTCATGTGTGGAAAATGGAGTCTTCTCCCTGGCACTCTCAATCAGGGATATCTGTAATAATCCTGAAGTGATATCAACTGTTCTTAGGTAGTTGGCAGCACATAGCTTGTCCACCAACTCATCAGTTTATGGTAAAGGTTGCAAATATATCTTAGTGACACCATTAAGAGCTCTGTAGTCCACACAGAACCTCAAATCAGAGTAACTTGTTTTTAGTAGCAGAACCACTGAGCTGGATTCCGGACTACATGAGGGCTCCATTACCCCAAGGTCTGTCATATTGTTTTTCCACACTTGATGTGGGACCCTATCTGACATCCTATAACTCCTTGATTTTGTAGATACACTATCTCCAGTGTCATGCTGACACCAATGTGTAAGTCCTGGAGTGAGTGAGGGCAAGGAGGCAAACTGCCCAAGAAACCTTTGGACCGCTTGATGTTGTTGCAGGATCAGGTGAGAGTACAATCAGACACCCTCAATCGAGCCATCAAACGTTCCACTCTGGAACAGGCTAAAGAGAGGCTCATACTCCTCTTCTACCCCATCTGCAGCCAGAAACATTGCTTCCCATGTTCAGTCCAAGGATGAATGCCTTCAGCCGATTTATATGGAACACTTTAGGAACCCTTTTGGCATGCCCGGGGTCCACCAAATAACTTACTTCATCTAGGTGATCTACAACATCGTCCAGTCCTATCTATTTATCATGTACGGCTCTAGCGCTTATGGGATCCATTATAATTACTTACTATCAAGGGGAGAGGATGGGGGCAAACAAGTGAGGACTTCTGGTCATACCAATGTTTAACTAGTACCTGACGAACCTGCAGCCCCTGTGAAGTTGTCATGTGGGTATTGGTGCCCCAATGCCTGCGGGCTTTGGCGCATTACAAATAAATAAAAATCTTGTCATTAGCCTCTGTCACCAGAAGAGACCATTTTTACTTCCTCAGACCTGAAACCTAGTACACTACCTTTAAGGTGGGTTTCCAGAAAGCAGGTCAAATGGGCTCAAGACAGCCCCTTCATTTGGCACCGGTATACAGGCAAATAAGAGTCATGGTAACAGAAGTACCCACTTCCTTCTCTGGGGCTCCTCAAGAGCTCCAATCATGCTTTTCAATGTCCTATTGAATCTCTCAACAAGTACATCGGTTTGTGGATGGTATGAAGAGGAACATTTGCAGGAAACCCACATTCCTTCCACATGGCCTGCACGTAGTTGACAAAGCTTGTGCCTCTGTCTCAAATAACTTCCTTTGGAAAACCAAATCTATTAAAAACACCAAGCAAGGCCCTAGCAACCGACTAAGCAGTTCCAGTCCTTAATGCGATGGCTTTGGGATACCTGGTAGCACAATCAACTACCACCACAAAAAACCTGCTGCTAGTTGATGTACAATAGTCAAGGGGACCAACAATGCCAATCACTATGCTCTGAAATAGTATAGCCACTACTGGTAGTGATATAAAAGGAGCTTGGAGTTTTGCACCAATTTTGTCAGATAACTGACAAGTGTAGCAACTATTACAGTGGTTCTCTATCTGGACCTCCAATTTATGGCATTAGAAAAACATTCTCAAACTTATCCTGGTCCTCTTTGTTCCAAGACAACCCGCAAGGGGGGTTTCATGTGTCAACTGTAAGAGGAAGGTTTGCATAGACTGTGAGACCACCAACATCTTATGGTTTGTAGCGGAGGACGATATGGGCTTCATATTCTCTCTTTCCAATACATTCTATATTTCCCAGTGGGCTCATCCGTCAACTGGGAACAGGCCTGTCTCCTTAACCTTCCAAAGATGGGCATTGTCTCTGAAATTTACTGAGTTCTTCCATTGAGAGTCCCCCTTCTGCAAGAAAAAAACTTTGCAGTCAGGATGCTCATTAGGGTTAAGCGCTTTGGGTTCAGGTGCCGGGCCAGGTACCTCAAATGTAGTTGCAGGTAGGGGTTGACGATTTCTTTCCCTTTTTAGGGATCTTTCCTCCATGGCCTTGGGTGTTCCCTTTGTCTATGGAGGTAAAGCAACTAAAAGAGACATATTTCCTAATAGCAAGCATCCATAAAAGACTACAAATTCTGTGATTGCTAGAGAATCACAAGAGACAGAATGTTTTCCAACTCTGGGAATTTAACAGTGAAATGCAGTCAAGCAAAGTTGAGCCGCACTCCTCAAGATGAATATGTAAGATATCAGATTTTCAATTGAGCTATATCAGAACTATCGCAAACACCATAGAAAAATATTTTTGCGATTGAATCATACAAGGAAATAAAGACTTTTTAGAAGGTGTCAGAAACAATCATAACCAGTTTAGCATCAAGGTACGGTTATCGAACAAGGATTGGCCCTTGTCCATGCCTGAAGATCAGGCAAATTACAGAGGAGTGCAGTATAAATACTAACATAAAGCCTTGCCTTCATTCATTGTAAAAAAAAATTTTTAAAAAAAGGAAACCAATATGAAATACATTACCACATTGGAATGTCTGTACAATCTTCTTATAATTATGGACAAATACTGGCTAGATCCTCCTTCTGATTTAATTAGGCTGCAAACTGATGTGTATTTAGAAAAAGCAGCCATTCATTCTCGTGCTCACATAAAACCAAAGCAAACAGTTAATTGTTTACTTGATAAAGATAGTACATAGGACGGTCTCCTTAAGAAAGTAGGATTATAAAGCATGGGACTTTGCCATCATCGGGTGATCTTCATCCCTTGGCAACCATAAAGGCCTATTGTGAGCCAAAGATTAGAAATGACACATGGAAAAGAATCACAAGGTTTTCAACAAGCAACTCAATGAAAGAATTCCCACACCAACCTTTGAAAATGCCTCTTAAGAGCGCCCCTGTCTCCTTCCCTTTTACAGCATTTCTCGTGATGACATCTGCAAGCTAGGACACAACAAACATATTATGCAAGCTCTGAAATAAAACTAGCATGGAAAATATATATTTTTTGACAACATGTGACTGTTCAGTGCAAAGTACTTTATTCTGTAATCTGCATTAAACATCTGATAAGAAAAAAATCCTTTTTTAGTCCAAAAAGGGATATAGCTGCAAATTGAATTAAACTGGTCCCACAGATGCTTGCAAAGCAGAGGAGTGGTATAGACAAAATGATTGAATAATCTACAAAAATAGGCAATATACATAGAAATTAAGTAAGGTTTGGGGAGAACAAAAAATATAATAATCGGTGGACCACTATTATTATGGGTGAGGAGCCTCTTGCAAATGTTAGGATTGTTGGAAGATGAGGGAATTAGATCTACATTCCTGGAGATGAAATGAATTTGCTTTTTCTTCCAATGGTGCAAAAATGGCGGGTGGGTTTGCTGGTCCGATTTTCGGTTTTTGTTAATTCTATTAATTGTTTCCATTTGGACCATCTATTGTTTTAGATTAAAACGTAATAAAGATTTTAATCAACAAAATATCTTGTGAGAAAGACACAATCTATTCAATTACACATAAAAGTAAACTTGACTACATTAATACAGAAAGATTACCAGATTTTAAAATGCCAAATAATGGAGCTTTTGAAGTTAAGATTGGTATTCTGTGAAAGGAGAGGATTTAGTTACAGGCATAGTACTCCCGGAAAGTCAATGCTTTGCTGAACGGTGGAAGCGAGTTGTGCCTTGCAGATACAGCCAAGAACAATGGGTGGAGGTTGTGAAGCAACATGGTGCTTGAAAGATAGAAGGCACAGGGATCAAGAGGTGCAGGTGTGTAATAAATTAATAAAAGAAGAAAATGGGTAAGCGATTGTATTCCCTTAAGTTTATCAAGGAGATAATTGTGCATACATTTGCTGCGTGTAGATGGTCTTATTTAGAAGTTGTCTCACCTCGTTGTCTTTAATGCTTTTCAGGCAGCTCTGCAACTGTGCAGTTTTTTCCTCTGCAGCAAGCAACAGTATTTTCTGTTCCATCATAATTCATGGAATGCTACAAGACAGTGAGAAAAAAAGGATAAATAGGTTGATGGATCACGTAGAGTCTTTGCAAATCAACTACGGAACCTGGCAATAAAGCTTTGAGTTAAAGTAACAATTGAAAATCTCTTCCACAGAACACAATTCCACTTAATGAGTTGGTGGAGTTGTATGTACTGCTTTAGTGGATGCCTTAGGTTTATCATATAACTTCCACGTTCTAGATTTGTTCACAAACATGAACAAATGTAGAAAGGTAGCACTTGAATGGACTACCAGTTTTATCCAAATGGCTGGTTAAACACCATGGCGTTCAGGCTTCCTATAGAAAAGCCTCAATATCTGCAAAATACCCTTATAGAGTTGCTGTCACAACTCTAGAGTTAAGGTTACATCATACATTCTATGTTAAAATGGAAAAGTACATTCCCTTACAAATTTTGAACACATGGCTCGATCATCACCAAATTTGGCAGGATACGGAACATGAGACATCTCTGAATGGCATGTCAACTTTGATAAGGATCCAGGCACTCGATCAAAAGGAAGAAGTTGAAAAAAGGCACATATTCACTCGGCTTGGAGATCTTGATAGGGAAATGGAAAGTTTAGAACCCGATTTCTCACGATTAGCTGCTTTGAGCTTCCTGATTGGGAGCAGACATATACACCTTAATATGACATTGTTTATGCTTTAAAAATAGATAGGAAGTTGAACAAATAATGCATCTACATTTTTGACATACGATCAACACTGGTAATGTTTATTATTATTATGAACAAGCAGAAGCATATGAATGAGCTAAACCAGTGTAAAGTTACCAGCAGATGACTAAGCAAATGTGACGAGATGCTTAAGTCATGTAAGAACGTTAATACTTTTTTTTGTTTTTATTATAACACATCATACAAAAAAAATGATTTCAGCGCCAAGTCTAAAGGTGGTCCCTGTATGCTTTCCCTCAATCTTGAAGGTATCTCCCATCCTCTAGCCCATGCTCGCGAGGTCTTGGAACAATAAGGATTCTATAAAGCCGGGGTTCCCCGGCTGTCAGGGCACTCATCAAGGGGCACCCTAAAGGCTGCAGCCTTATCTCTTTAATGCCTTCAGGGACATTTGGGGTGAAATAAATGAGGAAGTTCTATTGTCCGGTCGTGCCTTTACTCCAATGACTTTCTTTCAATCCTCATCTTCACTCTCCTCTCAATTCTGTCTCTACTCTTATCCACTGTGATGAATCGAGGGAATTTGTCCGTTTCCCCAAGAAGGAGCCTCGCCCTTTGGGGAAAAGGACTCCCGTTCCACGAAGGAACTTGCTAAACAATTTCCCATTATGGCATACATGGGACTGTCTGAAATGCCCTACAACAACAAATCCATAAACTGTGATGAAGACTGTTAGGACTGGTTTTCTATACTCTGGCCTGCTGGACAGATGTATAGAAGACCAACCTATATTGTGACAGGGACAACTCTGGGAAGCTGTAGCCCAAACAGTTTAGGTAGCAGCGACAGGCGGTCTAGGCTACGTTCTTCAGAGGTGGTGAGCTTGTAAAGGGTCCAAAATGAGGTCACACAATGGGAGTCACAAATTGCACTTAGACAGGATGTATAATAATACAGTTATTTAATTATGGCCAAAACACACTATAAGAAAATGATTACAAGCAGGTAGACTTGCACAGAATACTATCAAACTAAATACATATATACTTTCACTGGGGTGTAAAGCATAATGCAAAGCAAACACTCCTGCAAAGGAATGGATAGACAAGTAATATACACAAAAAGGTCCACAGAGATGATCCCTAGCTAGAAATGTCCAGCCCTAAGTTGCCAGGGGCCTTGTGGCCTATTGTTCAGGATACAGTTCCACAGAACTTAGGAAGCAGGAAAAAATGCAGGTACGGTCTCTGAGGTCCAGTGAAGGGTTTTTAAGAGTTAGGGTTCAATGTAGACAAGTGCCCAAAATTATCCCAAACAGTCAGACGTTTTGCCAAGGCAAGTAATGGCTAAGCCAATAGTGTTAGAAATTGGATTATTATAAACCCATTCACTTATAATGGGATTATAGGGGTAGGCTAAAAGCTCTAACGTACCACCTTTACTCCGAACCTTCCTAAGTCTTGGTAGAACAAAGGAAGGGTGTCTTGGGTTGCTTCTCCCGCTGAAATCCATGGGTCTCGATTTTCAGTGGGTTACAGGTTCGAGCTTCCCTCCGGTTGGTGTCTTTTGCTGGTGCAAGGAATGCAAAAACAAACGACGCAGCACCCTCTCAGGACTGGACTCGTGTAAGGTAAGCAGGTTTCAGACGGTGCATGTCGCACACAGCGATGCAACAGGACTCAGTAGCCGCAGTCGGACTTTCCGGTCTTTCTCGGATGCCCTTTGTGCTAGGACGTCATAATTTCGTAGAGGGTGTCATTGCACTGTCAGCTGAGGGTGTGCCAAGTTTCAAGCGGCGAAGTTAGCACGGTCAGTCACAGGACGGTTCCAGGTCACTTCCGAAGGCATTTTTTGTGCTGGGCACAGAGCAGATGTCGGGAATGGATGGTCCCTCCAATCCAGGGGTCGTAGCACCTTCGCAGGCCTACTGAAGATCATGAGCAAGACAGGGCTCCACCAGGGCTGCAGCAGAAGTTGGTTGCCAGGCCTCCTTCAGTCAGGTTTCCGGTTTCTTCGCAGGTCTCGCAGCTGGACAGGATACTTGGCTCCTTCAGGTTTCTCCAGGATCTCTGAGGAATACATGCAGGGGTCCCCTTCTCATCCTAAAAGACATGTAGGAGCTGAAACTCCCCTAGCCAATAGCAGGACTAGCCCACACACACACCCCACAGTGGTACAATCAGGACCAATGGCAGGAACATTCATACATACCACTCAGACAAACAGAAACCCGGATGTGGATTAGGGTTAGACTGACCCAACCCACACCCTGCCTGCAAACATACAAAGCCCTCCATTAGCCTGCCAAAAGCTGCTGCTTTCCCGGGCACTGGAAGGCCTTATAACGATCTTCCTGGACTCTGAGGCCAGGAAGAAGGCTCAACAAAAAGATGCAAAAAGAAGAGGCGAATTGCAGCACGGCCATGTTTGACCAGTAGCCACAGTCCGTAGCCAAACACGGTAAATGCGGTAAAGCTAAAAAGAAATTCCCCAAAACGTGGGGAAAAGTCACTGCTGCCACCAGCCCATCTTTTAAGCACATCTAGAGTAACCAAAAATCCTCTGAATGTTAGTCTAAAGCAAAACAAAAATGCACCCCTTGGCACTGCAGTGTAAGCCGCTTTGTGCAATGATAAAAAGTTACCACAAGTGATACAAAAGTAAACACAAGTAGCAACATAGTAACACAACTAAGGGAAACACCGTTTCCCATTACTGATAGCCTAAAGGATATATCAGTTTCCCCATAACATGTGGGCAAAGGCCAGTGCAGTGAAGCTTAAGGCTTCACTGTACTGCAAAAAGTTCAGGTCAGATTCAAAAATAAAAGCAAAATGTTTGGTGGTTACCTAAAGTTGGAAAGAAAGGTGCAGTAAAGAGAATGTTTCCTAACAAATACAACATAAACCATGATGATCAAGGAACAGGACCGCTCTCTAAGAACCAACCTTCAATTCACTGCGACAAGGAGGCCTTAAGAGAGACAATACACCAAGCCAGGCGACAGATGCGCATACGCTAGCAGGGGAGGCCCCGTAAGAGCGTAACGCAGGCGAGAGGTGGAGCGGACGAGAGATGCAGAGCCCAGGAAGTTCAGAACTGCTCTGGGCGAGAACAGCAGGGTTCCATGTCATTTCGCCGACCCCATTTTTTTCCGACAGGTGTTTTACTGTGGGAGTTTTGCCGAAAAACTATCGACATTTTGTTTTCATTCTTTGAGTTCCCCAAACTCCCTTCATTTTTTTTAATTCCTCCCCCAACCCTTTATTAACCCTCCCCCCCCCCCAAAAAAAAGTAGATGGGAATTTTCAGCAAAACTCCCACGGCAAAACACCCGTCGGACAAACGGGTGTCAGCAAAGTTTTGGATGGTTTTGGGAATAGCACAGAGATTAGGCGAGACTTCAGGTTTTCTCTGGTCTTCCTTCCAATTGACAGCGGGACCGTAGAGTCTAACACTTCTTTTAGTACAATCTACCAGTTGGCTCATCATTTTACATTTCATCTTTGACTTTTCCTTGGGCTGTTAGATCTTGGATGCTTCTTTCCCTTGCTCTTTATCATCAGGGCAAGCAGCATATTTTTGTGAGGGTTGAGGAGGCTCTTCTATAAAGGATGAGCTATCCTTGGATGGAATAAAGATTTCCTCATATTCCCAGTCCAAGAGATCAATACATGGTGGGGCAATTTTGGCACCAGCACTGGTGGATGGTTTTTGAGAGTCAATGATTAAGTTACTCACAGGTTTATTAGCTGTGGCCATTTTACCACATCTGGCCTGGGCTGAGCATGATTTCAATGGTGTCGTTCTGGAAGACAGGACCTGCGCTCTGTAGGGTTCAACGTTCTTCAAAACTTTGGCCGATATTGTAGTAACCATTGCCTTTATATCAGTTTGATCCTTAATTAACTTTGTCAATATCACAGCCAATGAGGCCAGTTTAGACATAATCAAAAGAGCATTGTTATCCTTACAACTTTCTTCTGTATGCAAAACTGAAACGTGTTGAATCGCTTCATTTGAAGTTTCATAGCGATCCGAATCAGAGCAGGTAGCCGAGTCTGAGGAGGCGACCAAGGCCATTAGATCCGGTGAGCCAGATAGATTACTTTCCAGAACATTGGGCCTCATTACAACTGTGCCGGTCCGGTAACAAGGGTGCTGGTAAGCCTAACGGCGCCTGACTTCCCAGAACGCCAGGGTTGTAATCCCCCGGTATTACAGGTAAGCCAGGTGCCATTAAATATTGCAAGTTCTGCGGCAACCCGCCGGTAGCACCAGTAGGGTACGGTCGGACTTGTAATGAGGCCATTATCCATCCCATGCATACCAGGTAGCACCTTCTCTCCTCCTAATGAAGCCCTCTGTAAGCCGAAAGCAAATCTTCAGTAGTGAATTGTTATTATCAATTGTCGGCGAAACAAATGATGCTTCAGCATTCAGAGGCACAGAGGTAGCCGCATAGTTGCTATGGGGGAGGAAGCTTTAGAGGGGGACAGATGAGTTTCGGGGGAGAGGTTATCTTCTGTTGATTTGTGCTACTTTACATTGTTTTTTTCACAGGCAAGTAGTCGGTCATGTTTTTTATTAGAGACACTAACCTCTTTCTTCCCTGCACTTGCTTTAGAGCTTCGCAGACCAGTTCTACGAGGGTCCCCATGCTTTGAATAATATAAATTTTATGGCAACACGAGTCCGCTAACAGCCGACTGTGAAATGGGCTCAAAGGGAAGCACCACGCAACGCCACCGTCACCCAGACACGGCCAGGAAGAGCGGATAGGACAAAAACACTTGACCCAAAACATGATTTTGCAGTTAGCTGAAGAACGGTATTAATGTAATGAATCCTACCCCGCCTTCTGAGTAAGGGTTTTCGTAGCCTACTGCCAAAGACTGCAGAAAACAAACAACTCTTCAAACGACTCCACAAACGTTCCGTGTTCGTTTGCAGTCTTTATAGTACTGCTCCTCCTCCAGGAAGGCAAAGTAGAAAGAATCCGTAGCACAGCAACCATGCAGAAGACAAATGACTCTTCAAACGACTCCAATTTTGCTAATCCCGATACTTCTTTCTCAGGATCTTTCCAAGTTAGGTATTTTCCTACACAATGTTCAACTTGTCTCTGCCTGGTGTATTTCCCTACTGTGAAGGCATCATGAAGAAGACACAGACACAAGAGATACAGTGTGGGTTGCCAATATGTATTACTAAATTAAAAGGGTAGGGAGAAGGCCGAACTTGCCAGATTCTAGGGGGAATTTCCCTATCTAGCTAAATCTAAGTGCAGTCTAAGTCAGGAGCTCCAGAGCAATGTTCGGTCTGTGTCAAAACCTATTCTTGCCCTCACATACTAAATGGGACCAAAAGGTGCGAGGGTCTTGTCTCAAAAATAACAAGTGTTCAATAATTGTTCCAATGTCTGCAACAGTTCCCACTCTAGGAGGTAACTCCCTTCCCCACATTCTCAGGCACTTCAAAAAGTACAAGCAGGGGCTGCGTCCCAGCCACTCTTGTGTTGCACAGTTCTCAAAGGTTCTCAGAACGTAAAGTTCATCCACTTAGGAGTTGGTATATTCACTTTCCCAACTTCACAAAAATTCATTAAGTGGTCAATGTAACAAAACAGTTCTTCCACATTAGAGAAAGCTGGTACACTTTCCTGCCCTGCCAGGCCCTCCTCCCCACGCCCCTCCCTAAAGGGTACAGATGTCTTTTCTTAGGAAAAATGACTGTAATCCTTCTTCACTTGTAACCTGGCAGTTTTCCCTACCAGGATTTCATAGTTCAACAGTTCACTTCTGCAGACTGAGGTTTGGTGGTCCCTGCAATGCACTCCTCCGCCAGCAAGCTTCCCCAGTGATTTAACTTTATTATCTTCACTTCTTAAATGCCCTTCTCAGGTTTTGTATGCCAACTGGCTCTATAATTCACATATCACATTCACCAATTATCCCGGCTTTTGCCAATGCTCGTTTTTAGGACTTCAAAGTCTATTTGCTGGCTTATGCAATGTTGATTTCCAAATTCCCACTGTCACTTTAGGGAATATCTCACTGTATTCTCTTGTATCATTGATTCAATCTGCATTAATTTCTTCCATCAAATTGAAGTGTGTTAGGGTGAATTCTCTCTTTAGGCTGAATTTCCTAACCAAGTGAGTCCCCCAGCAGCTTTGCTGGATTTCTGTAGTTTGTTTTTTTCCTCCTGCCAAGAGTGAGACTCTTTCTCCCACTCTTGGACATGGTGTATGGTATTCCTTTGACTGGTAATGTGTTTTATGGGCTATGGGGTCCTTTACTCCATAGGGTCTCATGTGTTTTTCCTATGTGTGTTACACAGCACCCTCCGTGCTGTAACACAGGGGTGTCATAGTGACACCCCACCATAGACTCCATACCCTGGGACTGACTACTGTCTCCCAGAGCATGTAAAGTCACCATTGGCTTTACTAGTCCCAAATTATTAACAGAAACCAGTACAAACCATCATATTGTGGACGTACTGGTCGGGGCAATTTGATTGCCCCGGGGTCTGTTAGTCGATGGGGCACGTCTCTGTCCCCCCTGATCGAGTTTTGGCTGGTGGCAGTGGAAACTACTTTTTATATTCGACCGCCAATATTTTCCTATGGGATTTTCCCATTGTTCGAGGCTACCAAATTCAATTATTTAATTCTCATAGCCTCGAACATACCGCCGGTTTATTTAATTAATATTAATTCTCCGGTTGGTATTTTTTGCCAAGACTCGATTCTAAAAACGCGTTTGTGTTCTCTTCTGTGACTCCAACCCATTTTGAGCCCTTTGTTCCACTTTTTGGCGGGCTTCTCCACAGAAGCCTCCAAAAGTGGTGCCACTCTGTCTGGGTACCACAGGGGGTGTGGGAGGGGGTTTAGGCACCCTGGACTGAGTTACCTTGGTAACTCAAGTCGCACTCTTGTGTGATTGGCCCAAGTGGTGAGCCGGCCGGCTCACCACTTAGCATGTTTGAGTGACAGCTAGGCTGAGTGAATGGGGGTTTTCTGCATAAAGGCAGGGCTTTGGGGACTGGAACTTCAGAAGTCGCCACAGGACCTGAGAATCCGACGAGGGAGAAGCTGAGCCGACCTACCACGACAACACCACCGGTGGAGCCCTGCAGAACCGACTCACCACTTCCCGACGACAGAGAAGATCTCCCGGCTGGAGAGGCTTCTTCCCCTGACTGGTGGGCACAACCAGTTTACCTTTCTTTCTTCAGACCCCAGCCCGGTTTGTGGTCGAACTGCCCGTGCCAAGCACCCTGGCAGCCGGATAGCCACTCACCACTGAACCGCGAATCACTGGACCGCTCCTTGTACCTGAGAAACTCTGCGGCTGGTTTCTTCCCTGGCAGTGCAACAGACTCCTGTCTTCCTCCACGACGAGATCCTCTCTTCCCCCGGACAAAGCACCGACTTGCACCCGCTGCCAGGATCAACTGCCCCCGCTGGAGCGTTCTCACCACTTTAAGGTACCGTGTCCGCCAGGCATCCCTTTCTAAAGATTGCTACAAGGTAATAATAACCCCTTAACCTTCTGGACTGGCCTGGCCGCCTTGACCCTCTAACTGGTCCCTTTCGTTGGTCCAACTCCTTTTTGAACCTTTACAAGACTTTTGTGCACTGCAACCGTGTGACCCTGGAGACATTTCTGAAAGTGGATCCGGCCTCTTGAACTCTAACTTCACGGTTTTACTTTGCCTTTGTTCCTTGTTGTGTTCTTGAAAAAGTGTTGGGATCTGTTTCAATTTGTTCTCTGCTTTTCTCTCCCTTTTTAAAACGAACTATTAGAATGCCATCTACGTTAAGCGCTCACCGCTGTCTGAAAATAAGTGGGGCTTTACTTAAGACTTGTCTAATATTCTTTTAAGGGAGTGTATATCTTTTAGTGACCGTGTTTTTGAATTGCTTACTATTAGTGCCTGTGTGTTTTTCTAGATGTGGTTTTAAATAAATAATTATATCTCTTTTACACCAAGCCCTGGTCAGTGTTTACTTGTTCTACTGCGTTCTCTTGACCTATTGTGAATACTCTGTATACTGCCTAACTCTTGTTGAGGGAAGTCTGACTGCTCAGCCACAGCTACCAAGTGAATCTGTGTGGTACAGACTGCTACCAAGTGGGTTTACTGCCAAACACCTATAGTCCTAAATCTTTTGCAGTGGTCCCAGAGGGAACTGCACAGGTTTTTGCCTAACAAAGTGTTTGAACTTCTTACATTCATTTAACTTTGTGTCTGTATTCTAACTTAAGCAAATGTCTTTCTGGGCATGTACACCTGGTCTGCTTAAACAGGACAGCGTCTCACTGCACGGCTCGGCTGGCTCCACTCACTGCGGCTGGTCTCCACAGGATTCCACCTTTCACCTGCCTCGCTTCTCGCTGCACATCCTCTGCAACCAGCTCGGGTCCTCCAGCGCCTTACATTCTGCTCCGCAGCTCGAATGTGGTTCGAACTTTCCTTGCAGCCGACATCTTCTCTGTTCATGTGGGTTTTAAACCTCCCGCCAAGATGATTGGCTCGCCAAACACTAGACCGCTCACTGGTGACGTCAGAGTCTGATCTGCGGTTTGCTCGCCTCTTCCCCGTTTCAGTACCAGAGAGGTGTACTGTCTTCTTCCTTGTCTCAGTACCAAAGTGGTGTGTATATGTGTCAAAGGCAATGGGAAAACTTGGAAGGAAATAACAATAACCCATAAAAGCTTGGGGGATTGATGGAACATCATGGAAGGGAAAATGAGGAGACCATTTCTCATCCTTGGGTACCTCACTTTCTCTCCCCAAGTTCCCTCCCCAGGTAGTCCTCCCTCCCAGATCCACCACCAGAGTCGGGATCCAGCAGCTTTGTCCTTTCCCTGGCCCTCTGGGTGGAGGCTAATCCAGGGAAAGGAGGGAGGATCCCCTTGGACACCTCACACTAGCAGGGCTTTCTTTTATGCACACACTTGCATCTGCCTGGTATACTCTCCTGTCAGGGCTTTCTTAGATGCACACACTTGCAACTGCCTGGAAAACTCTCCTGCCAGGGCTTTCTCATATAGATCTCCTTCTTAAACTTTCAATTTGTCTGGCCTACTTCCCTGCCAGGGTTTTTCTCAGGTAGGCTCTGCGCACCTCTCCAAAAGTTATAGTCTCTTGTTTTTGCCTTTTCATATGTGTATCGCATGCACTCACAAACTGGAAAGTCTTGTGTTTTCCTTCTGTTCTGTAAATATTCTCTCGCTCTTTCTCTCTTAAATGCTTCATAAATACTCATTCTTTCTTGGCATGGCTTCTAAGACGCCCCGGCGTCCCAGCTTCCCCAGAGCGGACGCACCGGCTCTGGGTGGCTTGTTCTTCTCCCTCGGGAAACCAGTAACGGTTGTTCGGCATTTCCTCTTCTGTTGCTGCATTAATTTCTTCATTCTGCGGTCCCTACTGGGCTTGTCTGCTTTGTGACTTTAGGCTCTGGTAAGGCAAAGGCTGCCTCCAAACACCTGCTAACGCCCAGGAGCCATCAGTTGGCTTCTGTCGTTCCCACATCATGTTTCTTCTCGCGGTCCGCTTCCTTGTCTCTGCTTCCCAAGCCGGTTTGCTCCACAGCCCAACATCATGGTCCCTCGGCTCATTACCAGAAAATCAGCTTTCTCTCTCCAGCAGCGTTCCTCAGTCAGCTGCTTTGCTTATTGAAATCTCATCACAGGTATGCGCTCGCAACAACTAAAGCAAGCCTGTGTTCCTGGCCTTCCTTGATCTGCATTACTCTGTTCATCTTCCTTGTTGCAGTTTCCGGGTAGTTATGGGAATGGAAGTCCATTCTTGACATTTTACTGGTAAAGTTTGGATAAAAATGGGGTATCCTCAAAAGAAGAAGGGGGATACCATGTCCTATCTGGCAAGTCACCTTTACCTTCATGGTACTCCCTCAAATAACCACCCCTTGGGATCGGATCAGAGAGCATCTGCCTCACCCTGGCAGTATTAGGGGAGGTGTTACGCTCACCTGGCTCCCACAGGGGCGTCGGTCGGACCCGGACTGCTGCGGCCTCCACAAACGTGATGCGTAGTGCTGAGATGACAGACTGGACTGGCCCTCCTAATCTCGTCTGCTTGACCCGTAAAAGTATTCTCCTGTAAGTGGAAAGAGGAATTTAGCCACCCGTGGATTCTAGTGATGGCACCTCCCTGCTCTCCCCACTAATCACCTCTGAAATCCCCTTCCAGTACTCTCACCTTATATTCTTGAAAGATGAGCTCTCCATCCTGCGTGGATTGCAGGGGCGCGTAAATACCAGTTGCTTCACTGGTTCGAAGGCGTTGGGAGAGTTCCGGACGAGAATTGACTCTGAGGTTCCTGGCGAAGACCAGTAAGTATAAAGTTCATAGAGTTCAATATGTCCGATGTTCACTCTTGTCCCATTCCTTTCTTATCTTGCAGTTGAGTTTGAGAAAAGATGGTCTCGTGGCCGCTGATGGCGTTCAGGTAAGAGTCTGTATTACCCGATGCTGTCCGGTAAATGATGCATGTATTTAACGTGTTGTTTTCTCTCCGTTTTCAGATGCAGCATATGAAGAAGTGGAGAGTTAAAGAGTAATGCCTCCGGTGGTAAATCAGGTAAGTCTATGGTGGTAAGAAAGATTGTATTTGTTGGCTCTCTCGGCTCACCTTGTTATTTCTTTTGTCCAGAGATGCCAGAGTCCAGCGAAGAAATGATGGAGGCAGCGCCAAATTGAAAGATGCTGTGAGGACTGGTGAGTATGGCGTGGCGCTGCAGCTGGCGATGCGACGCATGCAGAAATAATGTCCTTTCCAGGCGCGGAGACGTGATGGTTCCGGAATCAGGTGAGAAACTGGAATAAAGTTTGTTTTCTAACCTTACCTCTTCTTTCCTCTTTCTCTTGGAGCTCCGGATTCAGGACGGGAGTGGCCGAGGACTGGATGCTGACTTGCAGGCACGGTGAGCGTTACGCTGCTGGATGCAGAATAACGCGAAGCGTGTGCTGCTGTTCGGGCGTGGTTTAAATAGCCTCAAAAGTAGTCCCAAGTAAGAAGTCCCTAGAACCACACCCGAGTAAAAAAATAGTCCCTGTAGTAAAATAGTCCCCTCCAGGCCTCACATTGGCTTGGATTCATTTGCAGCATGGTCTGCCTGAGGTAAGTAATGACTATGAGCCTGGTGCCTAAGGCGCCAGGACTGAACCCAGACAGCCCCTAGCCGGGGCTGCTGAGGTTTTAATAAATGTCTGGATGCCTGCTTGTTAGGCAGAAACCTGTGCAGTTCCCTTAGGGACCACTGCAAAAGGTTTAGGACTACAGGTGGTTGGCAGTAAACCCAATTGGTAGCAGTCTGTACCACCCAGATTTACCTGGTAGCTGTGGATGAGCAGTCAGACTTCTCTCAAGATGAGTTAGGCAGTATATAGAGTATACACAATAGGTACAGAGACACAGTAGCACAAGCAAACACTGACCAGAGCTTTGGTGTAAAAGTATATAATTATTTATTTAAAGATACACTTGTAAATTACACTAGCACAAAAAGAGGTAAGTAAATTCAACACACAGTCACTATTATATATATATATACAACCCTGATTACTTATTAGACAAGTCATAGTGAGAAACACCACTTATTTTCAGACAGAGGTGAGTGCTTAACATAAGATGGCACTCTAATAAGTTATTTAAAAAGGGAGGGAAAAAGGCAAAGTTATGCAAGCACACAAATCTCAATACTTTTCAAAGAACCACAGTGAGGCAGGTTAGGCAAAGTCTACTGGAGAGCAATGAAGTTCAAATGCCAGGCCCACCCCAAAGATTGAGATCAAGTCAGGAAAAGTTAGTTAACAGGTCCCAGGCTAACCCAGGTTAGAAAGTCGAGGATTTACTGTCACCCCGAACGATCTGTCGCAAGGGAAGCCAGGCGGGACACAGTTCCTGAAAATGGGAAGAACGCTCCAGCGCGGGCAGTTGTTCCTGGCAGCGGGTGCAAGTCGGTGTTTCGTCCAGAAGAAGAGGAGGTCTCGACATGGAGGAAAGCTGGAGGTCGTTGCGCTGCCAGGGAAGAAACCAGCCGCGGAGTTTCCCGGTTACAAGGTACCACCCTTTTCTTCGCGGTAGTGGTAAACCGTGGTATTCCGGTTGCCGGGGTGCTTGGCACGGGCAAGGCGGCCCCGAGATGGTCCAGGAAGGCGAAGAGACGGGCAAACTGGTTATCCCAACCAGTCAAAGGAAGAAGACTCTCCGGGCTGGAGATCTCCTCTGTCGTCGGGAAAAGTGGTGAGACGGTTCAGCAGGGCTCCACCGGTGGTGTCGTCGTTGCAGGTCGGCTCGGTTTCTCCCTCCTCGGATTCTTTAGGTCTTGTGGCGACTTCTGAAGTTCCAGTCCCCAAAGCCCTGCTTTTATACAGAAAACCCCCATTCATTCAGCATAGCTGTCACTCAAACATGCTAAGTGGTGGGCCAATCACACAAGAGTGCGACTTAAGTTGCCAAGGCAACTCAGTCCAGGGTGCCTAAACCCCCTCCCACAACCCCTGTGGTACCCAGGCAGAGTGGCACCACTTTCGGAGGCTTCTGTGGAGAAGCCCGCCAAAAAGTGGAACAAAGGGCTCGACTTGGGTTGGAGTCACAGAAGCGAACACAAACGCCATTTTGGAACCAAGTTTCGGCAAAAAATACCAACCGGTGAATTTATATTAATTTAATAAACCGGCGGTATGTTCGAGGCTATATTAAAAAGTGGTAGCCTCGAACAATGGGAAAATCCCATAGGAATATATTCGCGGTCGAATATAAAAAGTAGTATCCACTGCCACCAGCCAAAACTTGGTCGGGGGGACGGGACAGGGCCCCCTCGAACAACAGACCCCAGGGCAATCGAATTGCCCCGACCAGTACGTCCACAATATGATGTTTTGTACTGGTTCTGTTCACAATTTAAGACTAGTAAAGCCAAGGTGACTTTACATGCCCTGGGAGACAGTAGTCAGTCCCAGGGTATGGAGTCTATGATTGGGGGTCGCTACCACACCCCTGGGTTACGGCACGGAGGGTGCTGTGTAACCCACATACCAAAAACACATGAAGCCCTATGGGGTAAAGGACCCGATAGCCCATAAAACACAAACAAAGTCAAAGGAACACCTCAAATCATGTCTAAGAGTGGGAGGAAAAGAGTCTCACTCTTAGCAGGAGAAAAAATAAACCCCAAAAATCCAGCAAAGCTGCTGGGGGACTCACTAGGTTTGGGAAATTAGCCTTTACAGAGAATTCTCCCCAACACTGCTCCCGGGGCTGATGGGCTTGTTCCAGATGCCCGGGGGTATGCATCATGACAGGAGGTTCACCCCATGGAAGCAGGGTTGACATTGCCAGATTCAACTCAGTACTTATAGTACCAGTCTGTAGAGTTCTCTTTAATACACAATCAGCAAATAGTCTCTTGGATCAGTCTCTTTAGTTCTTCAAATGGGCTACTGAGTTTTCCGTCCTCTTTGGGAATCCTTTTAGTCCTTTAGGGTCCATCAGCACAAGCGCCTGTGTGTTTTCCTTTAATATCTGTAGAGGAAGTAATAATTACTATCACCTCCCTGAAATCAAATAAGGCCTCTCGGCCAGATTATATCCCTGCAGAAGCATGCACCGCAAGTCTGAGGCCCTCTCTCAGCTAAGGTCTTCAATTCTATGATTGCAACTAAAAATGGCCCCATCACATGCAACTGCTCTTCCAATTTACAAAAAGGGTCCAAGAAGTCTGTTTACATGCTATAGGCCAATATCCCTTCTGGATACATCTTGTAGGTTGCTTGGTAAAATCATTGCAGAAAGATTGTGGTTATGAGTTGAAAAGAATAATATTCTTTCTAGAGTACAGTTGGGTTTTGTTAAGAGTTTGGGTATTCAAGAACGGGGTCTGAATGTATAGTTAACTGCAGCAAAATGCTTGTACATCAAAAGGGAATCTCTGTAAGGAAGTGGCTCAAAGATTCCAATGCGAAAGAACGGCTTCCACAAAAAATGAATGCACTTTAACAGAAAAGCAAGTTTTATTGCATGTTTACGATTAGGAAGGGGCTAGTCAGTTTCTTGGAGCTGAAAACAAACCGGATTCTCTCCGAATAATAACAAAGCATCTTATATACACATTTAGACAATTTAAATAATCACATATTTTGTTACAAAGTTATCCCCTAAACCCGATTGGCTAACTCTAATACAAAGTAATGTAATCCCCCTAGCTCTAAAACACCATTTGATACACTCACAAAGTGTAAACTCTTTGACATGTGATCTTCTTTCATAGTCAGTTATGACGTAATACATGTATCATTCATGAATAACTCAGATTATTATTTACACCATGTGACAGAAACCCGTTAACCCAGATGATTGTGCAAGGGCTTCCATAAACACTTCAAGGGGAGGGAGAGAAAAAATTACCCCTTTGAAGCAGAAGTAAAATCCTTATCCTCTCAGATGCTCCAGCGTCGCATGACAATGCATTACTTACCGTAAAAGAAATTCTGATGGTTGTATCTGCTTAGATTCACATGCTGTGCATAGTCCGACATCCAGTGGTCACTGCAGAGTATTGCATTTTGTTTTTCGTAGTCGAAAAGGGGACGTCGACAAGGCGTGTCTGTAACACTATCCCTATAGTGACGTGCGTTGTACCCACAATCCCTCACGCGTCGAGGTCCCTCTGTTTGTATTTTTTCTGCCCTGAGGGAGCCTTCTATACGTGAGTGAGTACAGAAAAGAGAGAGAGATGTAGAAAGGTGTTTATGTTCCTTCCATCCGAGCGGGGAGGAAGGGTGGGCGCATGTGAATCTAAGCAGATACAACCATCAGAAATGCTTCTGATGTTTATTAATCTGCTTAGAATCACATGCTGTGCATAGACTAGCAAGCAGTACCCGGAGTTGGCGGTGGGTTATGAGAAGGAACAGTAGAGAAAAGATGTCTTAATACTGCCTGTCCCACCTGGGAGTCTGATCTAGAGTGTGCATCTAGACAGTAGTGTTTTGTAAAGGTGTGCACAGAGCTCCAGGTTGCCGCTTTGCAGATGGACTCAAGGGGAACATTTGCAATGAATGCTATGGATGCCCCAGTGCCTCGAGTAGAATGTGCTCTTGGCTTGAAGGGTAGTTCTCTCTTAGCAAGAGTGTAACAGAGAGTGATGCATTGAACAATCCATCTACATATAGTGGATTTTGAAACTGCATCTCCTTCTCTTCCTGCTTCCACCGAAACTGATTAGTCTTTCTCAGTGGTCTGGTTCTTTCCATGTAGAACATGACAGCTCTGCACACATCAAGTGTATGCAGACTTTTTTCTCCCGAATTGGAAGGGTTTTGAAAGAACGTTCGTAGTTCTATTGACTGGTTTACATGGAATTTTGAGATGAATTTCGGTGCAAACCTTGGGTGTGTGCGTAGAACCACTTTATCTCTGTGAACTGTTACAAAGGGGTCTAGAACAGAAAGAGCCTGTAGTTCACTTACTCTCCTAATGGAGGTGATAGCTATTAGGAAAGCGGTCTTAAGAGTGAGGTCCTTAAGAGTTGCTTTGTGCATGGGTTCAAAGGGTGAGCCCATGAGTCTGGTAAGTACCACATTCAGGTCCCAGCCGGGAGCTGGGTTTGCTATCGGAGGGTGTATTCTCTTTACTCCCTCCATGAAGGCTTTGATAACTGGGACTTTCCACCACGACACTAAGCTGGGAAGTGGTGTATGCAGAAAGTGCCGCTAGGTGGACTTTAATGGAATTGAACACTAGACCTGAGTCCAGTAAATGGGTCAGGTACAGGACAATGTGCATGGGGGAGCAGTCAACTGGGTTGATGCTTCTTCCTCTACACCAGATGACAAATCTCTTCCATTTGCTAGAATAACAGTGACGAGTGTTAGGCTTTCTAACCTCCCTGAGGATGTCCATGCATCTCTGCAGGAGTTGTAAGTGTCCAAATTCTATGATCTCAGGAGCCAGGCTGCTAAATTCATGGTCTGAGGGCATGGATGCAGTGTCCTGCCCTTGTCCTGTGACAGCATGTGGTGCGGGCACGGAAGTTTCACTGGGGGAGATAGAGACATCTCCATCAAGTGACCGAACCATGGCTGCCGGGCCCACATAGGGGCCACTAGTATCATGGTGACTTGTTCCTGGTGCATCTTGTGCAGAATCTTGTTGAGAAGGGGAATCGGGGGAAAGGCGTAAGCAAATTTCCCTGACCATGGAATCGATAGACCGTTCCCCTTGGCATTGTGAGTTCTCCAGGGTTGCGAACAGGTCTATTTCTGGGAATCCCCATTGTGTGAAGACGATGTCTTCGTGCAACTGCCATTCCTACTCTGAGAGCAGAGGGAAGTCTCTGCTGAGTTCGTCTGCTAGCAGATTGAGTTCCCCTGGTACATGTTGCGACAGTAGGAACATGTTGTGTTTGAGAGCCCACTTCCAGATATTCTGGGACAGCTTGGACAGTCCTGGAGAGTGGGTGCCCCCTTGCTTGTTGAGGTAGTACATGGCTGTGGTGCTGTCCATAAGGACCATCACTGTCTTCCCTTGTAGGTGTTCCTGGAAGGCTTTTAGTGCCTTGAACACAGCCAGTAGCTCCAGTAGGTTTATGTGCTTGGATGCTACACTCGGAGTCCACACTCTGTGAGCAGTCTGATGGGATAGGTGAGCCCCCCCCATCCTGTGAGGGATGCGTCTGTGGTTAGAGTGGCTTCCACTGCGGATGTGGCAAAGGGTTTCCCTATTACCAGGTTTTCCTTTGTCCACCACCGTAGCGAGAGAACCAAGGCCTGCGAGACCACCACTAGATCGTCCCATTGTCCACTGGCCTGACACCACTGGCTGTTGAGCCACTCTTGCATTGGGCGCATGCGCAGGCGCGCGTGAGGTACCAAATAAATACAGGACGCCATCATTCCTAGCAAGCGCATCGCTTTGCGCACCATCACCTCTCGACCTGCCACATATTGGGGGATCTGAAACAGCATGTTTTGGACCCTCTCGTTGGAGGGGAAGACGAGGCCGTCCTTTGTTCGAATTAGAGCCCCTAGGAATTGCTTGGTCTGGCTGGAGTCTAAGCTGGACTTCTTCTCGTTGATGGAGAAGCCCAGTTGGAACAAAAGGTCTACAGTCTTTTGGGTATTGGAGAAGCATGTTTCGTAAGAATCCCTTGTTATGAGCCAATCGTCGAGGTAAGGGTATACTGGGATGGACAACCTGCGTAGGTGGGCCGCTGCCACTGCCAGTACTTTCGTGAATACCCTCGGTGCAGATGATATGCCGAAGGGTAGCACTCTGAACTGGTAGCGTTTGCCCTCTATCATGAACCTGAGGTATTTTCTGTGCGCCGGCAACATTAAAATATGAAAGTATGCAAGTATGCATCTTTCATGTCCAGTGTTGTCATGTAATCCCCCTGTGCTAGCAGTGGGATCACTTCCTGTAAGGTTACCATACGAAACTTTTGGAGCTTGACAAACTTGTTCGCTGGGCGCAGATCTAATACAGGGCGCATGGTTAGATCCATTTTGGGTACAAGGCTACACTGAATAAATACCTTCCGTTACCTGAGAATGAGGCACGACCTCTATAGCCCCTTTTTCCAGTAGCTGGTCCACTTCTTGGAGAAGGATGGCGAGGTGTTCTGGTGTCATGCGCCGTCCCCTCTGTATTTTGGGGAACTGTTGAATTCTATACAGTAGCCGCGGGCTATGGTGGATAGTACCCAGCGGTCTGATGTTATTCCCTCCCATGCTGGAAGAAAGGATGTTAACCGGCCCCCGACCGGCGATGCATGGGAGGGGACCTGAATCTTTGCGTCACTTGGTGTTGTTGGTGGCTTGGGAGCCTCTAGGGGTGGAACCCCGACCTCTCCCCTTGCCGCGGCGTTGACCTCTTTGATTGTACTGGCCACTATTACTTTGGTAGTTGTTGGCAGAATATTGAAGTTGTTGATTATGTTGCTGGCGTTGGCCACGAAAAGAACGCTTGTTGCCAAATCCCCGCCTGTTTGGGGGCTTTGAGATTTGGTCCAAGGTCTTTATGGTATCAAATTCTTTTTTTGCATTTTCCAGTGCGTCGTCCACTGCCTTTCCAAAGAGGTAAGACTCTTCAATAGGCTTGTTAATGAGCGCCGCTTGCGTTTCCGCCTTAAACCCGGAATTGCGAAGCCAGACGTGGCGCTTCAGCAGAATTCCCTGTACCAAAGAGCGGCCAGCTGTTTCTGCTGCATCGAGAGTATTCTTAACGATGCTTTGGTTGACCAGAGACCCTTCTTTAACTGTAGCCAGCAATCGAGTTTTTAGGGGTTCAGGGACTTCCTCTATGTCCTGCTTAAGCTTTTCCCATTGCGCATCAGTGTAGCTTGCCAGCAATGTGTTATTATTGGCAATCCTAGTTGAGAACGCTGCCGAGGTGGTAATTCTTTTGGCTAGGGCATAAAGCTTTTTCCCCCTCTTTATCCGGGGGTGCCTCGCTGGTAGACAGTGGAACCCCAGCCCTTTTCCTAGTGTTAGTCACCACTAAGGAGTCCGGTATTGAGTGACCCTTAATATATAGTGGGTCTGATTGAGAGGGTGAGAACAATTTTTCGATTCTTGGATTAACCCCTCTTACTAGTGCAGGGGTGGCCAGTGAAGGGTTGATTTGTCTCTTAACAGAGGCGAGTATTGGAATTGTTTGGCTGGTGGGGGGGTTTTCTTTGATAATCCTTTCCACAAAGTCAGTGTCTGGGGTGACCTCCCCAGTTTCGACCTCAAAATGTGCTGCTGCCTTCCTCAGCAGCGCATTAAAAGGTGGGCTGATCGTCAACAGGCGAAGGGTTCCTGACCGGTGTGGTCTGAGGAGACCCGATGTCTATAATGTCTGGCTCTGTAGACCCTGATGGTGACTGCCAGGGATTTGGGTCACCCTCACCTGGGTCTTCCTCGTACCCTTCCTCACTTATGTTAGTGTCCTCATGGAAGCCTTCTCCCTCTTGTTGGTTTTCATCATTAATGAACTCCTCTCCTTCCTGGAAGTGAGTGTCCTCTTCGGTGAGGTCGTAAGAGTTCATATCCTCCTGAAAGGGGTTATAGAACGACTTCGGGTATTTAGCCCTTGGACTTTCTAGGAGTACCTCCCTAGGTCTTTTAGGTGTCCTATTTTCTGGAATGGCCATGAATCTGTCTAACTTGTCCATACAGGCCTGGAACTTCTCTAAGGTCCACTGAGGTAGGCTAGAGCGGTCTGGGAGTGAAAAAGGAGTTTCTTCTCCTTGCATTTGCCTAGATCTGTCCCATAGTGTCGAAGATAAGGTGCCTTCGCCTTCTGAGAAGTGTTCTGGCAGGCTAGGGCTTTCCGTCGACGGTGGGAGCTGTCCCAGCCTACTTTCCGGCGCCTTCGGCGTTTCTTTGGCCTTGTGCGCGGTTTTCGGCGTGTCACTTGTTGCCCGTCTCTGGCCGTCCCTAGAAGATATACGCGCGAGGCTTTCGCCGATCATTCTCTCTGCCGAGGGATCGCTCGCCGTCGCGCTAGGTACCGTCGATTCTTTACTGGCAACGTGCGCACTCTTACGAGGCGCGTCGCCGCCTGAGGGTTTGGGGTTAGCGCCCTTATTTCCAGAGTGCCCGCTCGCCTGTCGCGGAAGCGGTGCCGGGGAGGGCTGGCAACCCTTACGGTCGGTGGAAGACGCCGGTGGGCCCGGCGCCTCGGTTGGTGCTATGGCTGCCTTCGTCTTCGACGAATGCGTGCCGTGGGGTATGTGTTTATGAGATTTCTTGTGTGCGTCCTTGTCGCCGGGGTGTTCATCCCCATAAACTGGGCGTGAGCCGGGCTTGTCGGGGCCGGGGATGGACGAAGAGGAGCGAGAACCCTCCCTCGAGAGGTCTACAACCTCCGTTACGGGGGCCATGTAATCACTGTCCTTGTCACATTCGGCGGCAGCGGGCAAGGAATCTGACCTAGACATGGCGTAGACCGCCCACCTTTTGACCCTGTGGTCCTTTATCGTTTTGGGCTTAAGTAACTTACAGGCCGCACAGCCGTCCTCCTTCTGATCGAGGGGCAAGCAACGGTTGCACCGTTTGTGCTGGTCCTTCCAGGTATATTTTCCTTTGCAAAGTGGGCAAAACCTAAAGGGCGTCCTCTCCATAGCTGAGGGCAAGAAGTGTGATTATGACCTCGAAAGAGAGGGAGGGGAAAGAGAAAGACATTCTCGGAGTGAAAAGAAAAGATCACACAACCCCACTCTCCCTACTGTGTAAGGCCGGCGAGGCCAGGCCACGTGTTCGGCGGTGCCGAAGGATCTCCTCCGCTCGTCCTTCCGTCGAAGATCTTGCTCGGCGGAGAAACAGCTTGCAGCTTCGTCGAGGGAGGGATCTATGTGTTAGATATTAATAATAATAAACGACCATGGGTGGAAGAAATGATTTCGCAATGTCTCTCGAGGAGCTCCGCATAGAGGCGACCAATAACTGGGCGGAAAAAAAACAATCAGAGGGACCTCGACGCGTGAGGGATTGTGGGTACAATGCACGTCACTATAGGGATAGTGTTACAGACACGCCTTGTCAACGTCCCCTTTTCGACTACGAAAAACAAAATGCAATACTCCGCAGTGACCACTGGATGTCGGACTATGCACAGCATGTGATTCTAAGCAGATTAACAAACATCAGAAATTATTTTCCCTGCATACCTTCACGTAATCCCATTTGCGACTGCCACCTCAAATCACATAGCCTTTGTCATGCATTCTGCTTATTTTACTGAAAGCCCATAAACCATCAGCTCTCTGGTCATCAAAAAAACAAGCCTTCGTGCTCCCAGGAAAATGACCCTTTGTATCTAAGAACCCACTCTGGCCATAAAAATGGTTTTCCATTCTGTTCTCGTCTTCAGCTCTTTACAATGTTATCCCAACTGCCCATATGCATTTCGCCTCCTACCCCCTTCCATGACCTTGGTCATCCAGCTCTTCAAAACAGGCAACAAGAACATTCCTGTGAATCCAGGGACTCTGGGCTTACTAAGACTCCAAGTAGGGGAAACCTGCATTTTGCGATGTCTCCATGAACGCAAAATGAACCCAGTATTTCCCCATGTCCTAAATGTGTATGGAATCTATACCATTATCAAAATCCCACGTTATTTTCCCCCTTTAGTTAACCCCTCTATCGCATGCTTAAAGCTCCCCACTACATACTTCTCAGCGCTACAAAAATTGTACATTGCACAATACATTGTAGTCCGGCTACTCATGTTGCTGCCTTCTGCCTTCCAACTAAAACACAAATTAAGACTCATTTCAATTGTTCTAACTACATTGAACACAGATTTAGTTGCAACATTGCATCTAACCCAGCCGCTCCAAGGCCTAGTATAATTTACATAGTGAGAACCTTTTTCCGATGCTGGGATCTAAAACGTCTCCTGCAACACCTCTATATGCAGCTTTTATTGACTTGTCTATCGCATTTGATCACATCAAATTATGGCGTATCCTGCAGAATATTGGAGTGCCGACAAATATAATAAACATATTGAAGGCCCACCACTCACAAATTCATGCTTTTATAGGTATGGATTCTGAGGGTCGAGTGACACTTCCTGTACTGATAAAGAGGCATACGACAGGCTTGTGTACTTGCCCCTCTCCTCTTTCACTTACATACTAATGCTCTGTATGACAAGATGTGTAAAGTGAAGGCTAGTTTTCCTATAACCACTTGTATGAATATTTGGCTTTAAGCATATGCAGAAGATGGTGTGTCACTTGTAGAACCCCACAAGCTCTACAGAAGTTGTTAAACGCAAATGCAAGTTTTGTGACGGGCCTGGATCTCAAGATTAATATCGTTAAATCAGCCATAAAGGTCTTCTCTGTAAGAAGAAGAACAAGTCGAACGTTTTATATTGATAAACACCACAAGGAACTCGATGAAGATTAAACGCAAACTCGATAATCGATCTAGAGACTCGATACACTGCAATGTCAACTACATGTGATCATCCAAATCAAACCGACTACCTTCCTCTCCTAACAGTCTACAAGAAAGCAAAGTTTCATAAACAACAATCAGTTGTACCACCTAGACATGTGTACGACAAACTTCTTGCGGACAAGAAACGCAAATTGAGGAAACTCAAACGGAGAGTGAAGCAGTTGGGCGAAGAGGAAAGAGTCAGTGTGATAACCAGAGCAACAAAACAACATAAAGCATGGGTTAGAACTTACCGACTCAACCTCTATCAACAGAATGCGGAAAATATCTTGAAAGCTTTAAGCGGCAACAAATGTAGAGAATTTTGGTCACTCATTAAGTCAACAACCTTGTCAAAAGAAAACACCATGGCTAATAACATCAGAGAGAAAACTTGGATATTACATTTTACCAACCTCTTCAAGTCTCCATAAGAATTCGCGGCACCAGACTCAAAGGAGAAATCTCCACCATGGGCAAAGTTGGATAACCAAGAAAACATCATTGACTGCATCAAATGCTCCGATGGCATAACCAACGTGGACTTAAAAGCTTGTCCTACGGAATGGTCTAGACTTCTAAGAAAAATCTTCCGGAGATGTGCAGACCAAAAATCAATTCCGCCATCATAGAAAACCTCCATAATCGTTCCGATTTATAAAAAAGGAGACAGATGTGACCCCACAAACTATCGCCCTACATCGCTGATGGATGTTATAGGAAAAGTCTTTGGCACCCTTCTATTAGAAACATTCAAAGAGTGGGCCAAACAGGCTCCCTGCGACGACTTCCTACAGACGGGTTTTAAAAAGAACCTAGGAACAACGGCCAACATCTTTTTGACAAACGTGCTAAAAAACAGTCCTGGAAGGAGGTCCCCGCATTTTTTTTGGCCTTTATAGACTTGACCCAAGCCTTTGACAGAGTGGACCGATCCAACTTATTGTCCAAATTAACGGCTTGGAAATGCCCACCTAGTCTACTGGAACCGATCAAGGCGTTATACTCCGACACCAGCATAAAAATTCGCCTAGACAGGGCAAAGCCCACTGGCACCGGCTTTGTTCCTTACTTACACCGGTGACCTACAAGAATCTGACTTAGAAGTAAGAGCATTCCCACCAAAGATGAACAAAACCTCGATCACACGATTACTGTATGCCGACGATCTGATACTACTTGACTACAGCCGAGTCGGCCTCCAACGGCAATTGAATAGCTTACTTCAATATGCACAGAAAAACAACCTAGAAATTAATGAAAAAAAAAAAAAAGAAGTTTATGATCCTGGAAAAATCGAAGAGGAAAAAAGAGAAAATTCACCTAACTTTGAACAGAATGTCGATCGAAAAAGTCCAAGACATCAAATATTTGGGTGTCATGTTAGACAGTTCAAGAACTGACACAGCAATGCAAGAAGCACTTAAGGTAAAAGTAAAACAACTAGCAACGCAAGGCTATAGATCGACAATACAGTCGATATTCGGCAGTGCCTATCCTGGAATTCTACAAAAGAAAAGTGGTTCCATCATTAACCTATGGAGCAGAAGCATGCCCAGACATCCCATCGAACACCTGGCCAAAATTCGAAGCATCATTTTGGAGGAAGGTTTTGTCATTGCCAAACTCAACACTGGTTGCTTCAATCCGTCACGAACTCAGCCTATTTTCACTCCAGGGCTCAGTTAGATACGCGACACCTCTTGCTCTACAGAAAGTGCCGGATGGCAGGAGTCTCCTCGGTTCACAACTTGATAAATGAAGAACTGGAGAATTCCAACAGTAAGTCACTTTGCCTATGGAAAACTAACAACATCAAGTCTCTCGAGTCGATTGAATGTGATGAAGACACGCTCTTAAACTATCCAGTGAGAATCCAAAATAAACTGAAACAGTTAGACTGGATAGAGACATTAGAGGCAGCAGCAAATAATAAACTGACTATCCACTTGCAAACAAACACAAAAAAACGAAATGAACTACAGCCATACATCAAAAACTTTCTGTGCAGACAGGGAAGAGACTTTTTACTAAGAACCTGCCTAAACTTGCTACCCACTAATGAAATATTGGCAGTTAGAGGACTTTCAAGCACCAACAGCTGTCAATTGTGTACCATTCTCAATGAAAAAGAAACCATTCGTCATCTTTTGCTTCACTGCCCAGGTAACCAAAAGATTAGAGCCCGATATCTGGAGCCGATTTTGTCGACCTTCGCTTGAATGAACAAACCAACATGCTGGGCCAAACTGATTGGCGGTGACAATACGAAGTGGCTGTTAGCTACTTATAAAATACTGCACCACATCGACTTACCAGGCAAACTGCCGGTTGATAAACACGCGCTTACCCTTCAGATTTGAAGACAAAACCTAATACTCAGCGAGAAATGTGGAACTTTTCACTGAACCTTTTTTACTTAAAGATTTTTTTACAAAAGAAGAGACACTGAAAATTTTAAGATTATATACAAATAATAAATAAAATTTAAAAAAATATTGATAAACAAGTGGTTCGAAGTCTAAACCATTATGGCTATTTGGATATGCACATTCAATCAACGCTATCTCCAGACATGCATATTCTAAGACAATCAGCAAAAATGTGGCATGCAATTGGGTGCTTTTTTGAAAGTGCTGCAAAATATGAAGCACAACCCGTAAAATGTTACGAGCTTAAGAGGCCAAAGTTAAATCTTTGGCAACATATGGCGCAGGTGTTTGGGGTTTTAAGTAAGTTCCTATTATACAGAGAACTGAAAACGCCTTTTTTAAGAAAATATGTCTGCCATCCGAGGTACCGAAATACACAGTGCATAAAGAATTAAGCATGGGATTCCCTGAAGCGTATCCAGCAGTACCGTTTCTGAAAATATGCAATAACCCGGGAGCTACCTTATCCTGGGAATTATTAAATGAGATCACTTCTAGTGTTAAAGTGAAAGTAGTGACCTGGCTCAAGTATATTAGAACTATACTGGCCAGTTATGAACAGTTCTTGTTTCCTCGTCCAACTTTAATGTACTCAAGAAGTGATATGAGGATCACGTCAACCATTCTATCTTCCACACGGTCTGTGAAAATTGAGAATTAAAGAAAACCTCTAATATCTTTCTGGAATTGATTACTAGTGACATCTCCATTCAACCTTAGTTGGAGTGGTCCTGGTATATGAAATTGAGAAACAAATTAGCAAGGGCTCCTTTTAATTGTTTTAATCTGAATGGAAAACATTTTGGGTGGAGGACTAATTCTGCTACAAGCCCTTATTGTCCATTATGTCCTGACCAAGTTGAGTCTGTATTGCATTTTATGTTGTCCCTTCTATGGGGTTCCTAGAAAGAGGGATATTTTAACAAAATTAAGAGCCACAGCGTTTCAATAGTAGCCATTTTTATTAAATTAGAAGAGTGAGATAAACGCCTCACTTTCCTTAACCTAACGAGGATTTCCCTACCTATAAAACTAAGACTAAAGGAAAACACTCTAAAAAGGTATCTGTTCCTCACACTTGAACATAAAAGAAAATCATACAGGAATATATATGGTTGGTCAAGTTCAACAAAATAGCAATTAGATACAAATGCAAACATTATAACGAAATATCTGTGTAACCAGGGTTGGATCCCCCTCCCCAGGTTCAATGCAGGATTTTCTAAATAAACGTTCCAATTAGCAAAATTCATTTTCAGTGGTTAAATTCCAATCCAATGATAACCAAAGGTTCCTTTCAACATCCAAGTTCTGTTTCACTTGGATTATGTTAGGATTAAACAAAGTTAATCATTCTGCAAAATAAGGTTCCACAGCTCCAACTTATCAAACAAAAAGTATTTGTTTTATACTTCCATTGGATATGCCAATAGAACTTCCTTAATACTTCTTTATAACCACAACTATGTTTTGTGAGGAGTGTTGTTTACCACAGTTCAAACAACTTTAGTGGTCTTCCCTCTTTCCTTTTGCCACAACCTTTCAAAACAATATACTATTTCAATGTCTTCTTCCTGGTTCACTGAGCAGCCAGGACTTCAACTAACAAGCTCTTTCCTGGTATACTAGCCTGCCAGGACAAACAAAAAACTCAAACCACTACTACAAGGGCATACAGTGATTTTACCGAAAATGTAATAAATGCATTTTCCAACGAAACATTATTAACAAAAAAAAACAACACATTTCTTGTCAAAATGTATGTGGGGATGGGTGGCGAAGCGGTTCGGGGCTTACAAACGTAGGGACCACACCCAATTAAAAGAATTTAAAAAATTTAAAAAAAATTCGGTTTAAATGTTTTGTTGATAAAGTTTTCTTTCAAACAATTTTCGATAATCACATGGACCTTACTACAAGTACTCTATAATGAGGTTATCTTCAAATGTTAGCAAAGTTTTTGACTTTCAGCAACTTTGACATTCACAACTTATTTCATAAGGCTAAAACAGCCCTTTGTTTGTCACATGGGGATTATAACAAGGATTTGGCCTTGGTAAATAAAATCTACCTCATCATCCAGGCATGGATGGCTGTCCACGGTCTATGCCTGAATGATGACAAAACTGAGCTCATCATTCTCAGAACTACCTCCAACCTTAATAAACTTGGCCACAAATACACCTCCTTTAATATCGATGGCAACACTATTAAAGTGGCTAAAGAGGTAAAAACTTTAGGCTTTTATCTAGACTCCTCCCTCAACTTTACCAAACAGGTTAATTCCATGGCCTCAGCATCTGCATACACATGCAAGCCAATTAGAGCCGGTAAACCCTTCCCATCTAGGAAAAGCTGTACCATTCTGGCCAGAGCTTTAATCTTGTCCGAACTGTACTACTGCAACTCCCTTTCCCTTGGAGCCAATAAGAACATGGTCATCAAAATTCAGATTCTCCAGAATAATGCCCTTAGAGCAGCACTGGGCATAGCTAGAAAAGAGCACATCTCAGAGGCAAGGAGACAGAATAACTTGCTTTCTACCAGTGACAAAATCCTGCTTAAAACTGCCTCGCTCAAACACACAAGTGCCTAAACAACGCTGCACCCCGCTATCTCAGAGAGATTCAATAGAAAATCTTCCAGCCGGCCCACTAGAACGGCAAACAAAAACTGTCCGATTGTACCAAGGTTCAAATTGGCTAAAGCCAGCAGAGTAGTTTCCCAGTCAAAGCTGCACAGCTTTGAAAGTCCCTACCCCCCCTCCTTGAGTGCAGACCAAACCTACCTGAACTTCAGACATAACATCATTAAGTGGCTCACAGAAAATGACCATTAATGCACTCCATTTACCCTCCTTTTGTCACCAATCACTATCTGTAAATAAATTGCGCAATGCCTGTTGATGTTGAACACCATTGTTAAATTATGTATGGATGGATGTATTGAGTATGCCTATTGTATGTATATAACTGTGTAACCCTAAACTGAAAGTATCCATGCATCTTCTGCGCCCCGATACCCCTGGGTCTGGCGCGCATTACAAATAAATAAAACAAACAAACATGTAATACAGGTTACTTTCTTCTCCTTTATTGTTTCTGGTGAATATTGTCAGTCTGTGCGCTCTACCCGCTGTTGATCGGTTTGTGTTACTTTGTGTTCTAGTATTGACTTGATAACTGATTGGTCCAAGTTAGTTGGAGGTCAGTGGCTGCATGGCTCCATAGAGACCGATATTCACCCGTCGGCCTGTTATGTGGGTTAAGTGAGAAGAAGGGGGTATCCTATGTGAGCCTATGCACGTTCAAATTAGTATTCCTCACAAGTTCCCAATCCTATAATGATCGTGAGGTACACACTTGTTGGTGCTTATACAATGTTATGTTTTAATACAAATAATTCCACATTCATCATAGAAAAGAGAACAACGTCACTTCGTGTCATTCATTATTGAGCTTGTGCCTGTAGTGACTTTTTGGGTGAATGTGTGTCATTCTTAAATAAACTTGGGCCAACATTTCTACGCACATGCTATTGTTTCGCCCTTCCTTGGGCTTTGTCAAGGCACTTAATTCATTGTTTTGTGAATCAAATTGATTCAAATTTACAATTCATGCATACATTTCTTTGGTATAGCACACATAGATTTTGTTGGTTTCCGAAATTAGGGGTTCTGTTTCTTGTAGTTCCTGAATGAACAGACTTCCGTGGTTTCTAACTCCTCAGAAACCACAGAAGTCTGTTCATTACCCGTAACTTGTCTTTCACTGGCACAATAGATAGTTTGTTTCCCTGTTCCATATTATTAGGCAGATCTTTATTTATATTTCCAGCACCAGAGAAGAAACCTGATATCTTCATCTATCTGCTGTGCCGGACCTTTCAAATTGTCTCATTTGATTTCTTTGAGTGCGGCAGAGGTGAGACATTGCAAGCGGTGATACGGAGGATTTGGGGGACTGAGCTGGGATCTTCCTTGCCCCCAGCCCCTCACACCTCTCACCCTCTCACCTCGCCCCCAGCCCCTCTCACCCCTCCTCCCCCCCTGCCCCCCCTCCCGGGGCCGAAACAGGGATCGCGGAGAGCTGGGAGAGACGAAAAGTGGAGCGGAGCTGAGCCTAACTGACCTGAGGCTCAGACAGCTCCCAGAGCTTCTACAAATTGCGCCGACGTGCCCAGCGAAGGTGAAGCACAGCGAGTGGCGTTCCGGGGGATTGAGCAGGGATTCTCTTCGCCCTCGGCCCCTCTCGCACCCCCCCCTCATATTGTCAAAAGAACCTGGGCCCACCTCTCCAGTTTTCTCCACTGCCCGGTGGTCTCTACTTCCTATCATTTGGCACACGTGTTCGGACATTGCATCCAGCACAGTCGCCTGAATCTTGTACACCAGACGACAACTTCACAACGGGAACCTTTGCATATTCCCCTTGCTCCCCTACCTGCTTTGCCTGTATTTAGAACAACGGCATGTTAGTCAGAGCTTAGGGTAGACGCAACTTAAAGATACAGGCCTTAGTCATCCACATACACTGTGAATTGGGGAAATTTTCGGACATCTGCCCGAGCCTAGGACACATTAGTGGTGCATACTGATTGAAACCTCTATTTGGGTCCCCAGAGCAACGGCGCTAACTACCTGAGCATTTGCTCAAATACCCCTAAGATACCCAGTTTGCGTTCCCCAACGTTTTTTGAAAGAACCAAGGGAACATTATATATCAGCTAAAGACAACCTTATTGGACATATTGCCCACGATACATTCCCCTTCTACCCTGACCCGACAAGGAAGTGAAGGAACAGTATCACTATGCTAACTGTCAAGAAGTGTTCTGCCACGAGATACAACCTTCGGAATCAGAAGGGCAGAAACTCTACCATAGGACCGAATAAGGGTAAGGGTATGAAAACAGTTCCGAAGGAAAGAGGAATTATCACTGACTTTTTTCCACCTCCGCCTACTCCAAACACCATAAGCCCATCGCTAAGCGGGGAGAAGGAGCCGAGTATTCACAGTAGAACGAACAACTCAGCGTGCCTAGGGGAGAGTATAATTGATAACAACTCATTGCTTGACCTCTGTCTGTCTATGCAGAGAGCCATGACTCCGCTACCGCGAAGCAACACAAGCAATCAAATCAATAGTTACCAACCCCAGACGATAACTTCGCAACGGGAAGCGATAGATAGATTATCCGCTTCCCCTAACCTTGCTGTCCATTTAGACTCGCAGGAATCCGAAAACAACAGTGACCTCAGAGAAGGCAGTACGAGCCTGGGGGATTTGCAAGCTTCTGTAGCATCTGTACAATTTGCATTAAATATCCTATTGAAGATGTGCGGGAAGATACTTGACGTTACCCTCGCAATCGCAAAAAGCGACACTGAGAAAAACAACCCTAAGGAGAACGAGCCGGAACTCATCAACACTAACACGCAAGATGGTTCTGACTCTGGGACTCAGGACCCAAATATCACCAATAACTCGGAAATCTACCTCTCACGTAAACAGAGACGCCTGACAAAAAAGGCGATTGGAAGAAGAAAGCGTCAAACTGCAACAATCATATTACCAGACACAGCAGAGACAGCGGAGGAAATCTTGAGGCCAACAGTAGGCAGCACTCCCAAAAAAGGACAGAGAAAAGTCAAACGGAGAGCGGCACGGGCACGCAAACGCATTGCAGTAAAAGAAGGAAAGCTCACTAGTTGGCTTATTAATGACAAATGCAATACCCCTAAATTAACAGTGGCTCCAGAACCAGAATCCTCTCTATGTGAAAAAGAACAGGACGCAAATATATCCCAGAATAACACAAACAATATATCAGCTATCTCAATACCCTTGATTAACGAGCCTCAATCAACAACAGCATTACCAGCTGAGGAAAAGGGCAACTTTATGGTACCTAGAGGCGGAAGAATCTGCCTGATTAAAAATCTCTATCAATCTAGTAACCACGATTGGATTACCAGATCAGCATTGATGACCAGATTGTATACCATTCCGCAGCTGAGAGTGCTACGATCTGAGGACTTTGCATTTGTTGAACCACTAGAAGTGACGAACTCAAGTACATCGGCCCTTCACTGCAAATTTCTAGCCACTGCAGAACTACTGCGTAACTTCAAAACCAACTTGAGGGAAGTCGATCTGGAAATAGATGCTGATCCGAACATCACCGATCCACAGTGGCCGACCCAGATGCCAAATCCAATTATGGAAGAAAGGACCATAATACAGCCACCTAAAGATGACTCTGTACAGTTGGTAGACATACAGAAGGTCCTCAAATGGCTATTAGAGTCCCTACCAGGAACAACAGCAAATCGATGAGAGCAAACCATCATCTCTTGGAATTGCCGGGGATTCAGCCATCTATTATCGCCTGATGGCTCAATGCCCTTATTAATGGGCAATACCTGTATATGTCTACAAGAGACGTGGCTTACCTCCCGAGCCCTTCTAAATGGGTACACTATACACCAGGAATTAGCAAAAAAGGGACTAAGGGGAAGACCATATGGTGGTCTATTAATTGGCATCCTGCATCCGCTAAGATCTATCCGCATTCATACGAAAATGGATGAATTTATACTGGCAGTGGAACTGGAGCTCCCCGGCGAAGATAAAACGGAGTATGTCCTCCTGGTTAATATATATAATCCATTTGAATCTTCTCAGAGCGAGACTATCCAGGAAGCCTGTCACGATTTGTTGATCAATTGGCTGACGGAGCCGAAGAAAAATATGGTTATCTTTGTTGGTGATTTTAATTGCCACTTAATTGGTGAGCCGAGCACCAGTAATAACCCCCTGCTGAAGAAAATAGGCAAACTGAAACATGGAAGCGTAAATGCGGAGGGACAACTATGGTTTAATTTCTTTAAAGCATGGAACTTTGAACTATTAAACGGCAGAACCATCAGTGACTATCCGGGAAAATCAACATGGAGAAACTTCTTATCCAGTAGTACATTGGACTATATATACGTAAGTCCTACCATGACCACCTGGGTCACAGATATGAAGATCAAGGATAATGATTGGAGCGACCATGCTACCCTCTCACTCTCTTTCAATTATATTACACAATTTACATCGTATAAACCTATTGGTGAGCTGAAGACGAATCATGCTCTCTCCAAGATACGATGGTCTGACATCAATATTAAACGAGCCATAGATCATACAATCAACTATCCAAATCTGTGTCATACAGAACTCTTGGCCATGACCAGCAATGAGATCGAAGAATGGATCGCAGCATTCTCAAACACCTATGCAGCGATTAAAATAAATATGCGGGCCCCCGAGACCAAGACTACTAATATATTTGATATTGAAATCAGAGATGCCAAACGAACTCTAAGAGCTGACCTGAGGAAATTACGTAAAGCCTCCACTACATTGTACAACTATCTGACTCTTAGCAAGAAGCTAAAAAATGCCTACAGAACATGGCTAAAGCAGAAACGCTATGCAATAAAATTGCTCAAATGGCAAACAACAGTCCAAACGTTATGCATGGGTAACTCCCGAACTATATGGGGACTACTGAGCACGGCTCGGGGTGACACCAGCATCCCCTTAACCAATTCAATTGGCATCAGCCAATGGGAGGAATTCCTGAAAACCCGGAACGGCACGGACCAGGCAAAGCCACAGGAGAGGATGCCCCAGGATCCACCTCTGATCCCTTTCAAAGTGTCAGTCGAATCTCTGATTATCAGGATAAAAAAGCTCAAATCCTCAAGAGCACCGGGACCCAACGGCTTAGCAAATGTAGTATTAAAGAGCAACCCGGAATACTGGGCAGAGGTACTCAAGATCCTCTTTGAAAAAATTCTGAAGGAAGGCCAAATCCCCGAATCCTGGCAGACAGCAATCCTGATCCCTGTATATAAGAGAGGTGACCGCTCAGACCCTGGAAACTACCGCCTACTTTCAATGCTGGACTGCACGGGCAAGCTATTCGCATCATATCTTCTTCAGGAACTCCAAATATGGGCAGACAGAGAAAAGATCCTCGATTGTTTCCAATGTGGATTTAGAAGCGGATATTCCACTACACATAACCTGGTAGTAATGTATATTCTCTGTAACAAGGCCAGAACATCAGGTAACCCACCTCTATATGCCCTGTTCATAGATTTCAAGTCCGCCTTTGATTTAGTCCCCAGGGAACTACTTTGGGCCAAACTCGAAAAACTGGGATGTCCTAAAGAAATACTCCATTACCTCAAGTTATTGCACTACAATACCACAGTTTCCCTGAAGCTGGACGCAAAAGGGAATATGACCAGCAAGGTCAACCAAAACTGTGGCGTGAAACAAGGATGTGTTACGGCACCAATACTATACAACCTGTTTGTCCATGATATACCTAAAGCACTATCATTGGAAAATAACTGCCCTCCCAAGATTGGATCCACCCATTGTGTAGTGCTAGCATATGCTGACGATTTAGTCATCTTGGACCACACTATCAGCGGCATTCGTAGATCAGCTGAGGCACTATGGTCCTATACTCAAGCCAATGGGTTGGCTATTAATCTAAATAAAACACAGATGGTAATGTTCAGTTCCAAGAAGATAGCAAGAACCGGTCTAAACATACACGGGACGGCAATCAAATATACCCCATATTATAGATACCTGGGTGTCGAGGTTGAGCACAAGGGGCATTACACCATTTGTAAACAAATTAGAACTACAAGAGCTGCTCAAGTAACAGCACTTATCTATCGTTTCTCCACAACTTACTGTGGCTATACCATCTGGGCAGCACGCCAACTATACCTACAGGTATTAACACCAATGATAATCTATGGCCTGGAGGCATTGCAATTGATAGAACTAGACTGGCTTCAAACCCTTGAAGGAAAATTTTGGAAAAAAATACTCGGTCTCCCGGGCTGTATCCCAATGGCCATTCTTAGATTAGAGCTCGGCCTTACTTCCTGGAAGTCTCTTGTACTCAGGAAGAGAGCCGAATTATACCTAAAAGCAACACCGGACACAGACAATTTATTGTTAGTGGCGATTCATTGCGAAATTAACAAAACATCCTCATATCCTTTTATGAAAAAGAACATCGGCAAATATCTTGAAGAGATCGGCTGGATCCAAAAACAACAAGAGGTCTCCACTCCTGTGTTGAGAGCGTTAGCCAAGAAATCTGAATTGCACGACTGGATTAGCAATTTTGCACACTTGGAAAACCTAAAGCGCTATAAATTTGTGCAATGCATGAATTACACTCTCAAGAAGCCATTGCCATATCTGAATCTATGCCCTTCGCCACGGCTACGACGATTTATCCTCTTGTTAAGGATCGATCAGTTGCCTGTACTGGCCATAAGTGGGATTAAGAATAATCTCCCCTTACCTGAACGTTTCTGCAGGTTATGTAAGGACAGAATGAAATCAGAAACGGGCAAACATGTTCTTACCAGATGTGTCGTTATGATAAAGGACTACACATCATTTTACACAGACTTTGTCCATAGCATGGAACATGTTGGCAGTAATGAATTCTGGCAAAGAGCCGTTAACGCAAAGGGAAACGGAATGAAATTATACATTGCCTTGTATAATGTTTGGATGACTGTCGAGAAATTATTGGGCATAAACATATAGCGAACTGTCAACTCATGGATGCTCTCCTTCTGTTTTACTATGAGAAAGTTTTTATCAGGAAAAAAACTCTATAATTTTCCCACCAGCAATTACTATTTGGACTTGCAGTTTTTAATATGTAAAAGAATTAATATTCATCCATTGCTGGATTACGAACACATCCGTACATTCTTTTAACTTTGAACTTTGAATGTAACTCATCTCTCTTTTTATGTTCAATTCTTCTTTCTTCTTCTCCTTTTTTTTTTTTGTTTACTCTGCTTATTTTGTTCCTTATGTTATTATCTTCTTTTCTTTATTCATTTAATATGTTAGTATTTATTTGTATGATCAATTGTTTTCTTTTGCTGAATGTAATTTCTTATGTCATGTGAAAAGCTTATAATAAGCTGTAACACATTAATAATAAATTAAATTAAATTTCTTTTTTCCCTTTTTTCCTTTCAGAGCCCACAGTTATTTTTGGTGGAGGGTCCCGGGCTACGGACACATTTACCCTTCCCCAGGACATCACTATGCAGGCCCGGTCTCCTTGTTTATTTCCATTTCATAATGAGACACCTGTGTTGCGTAGCAGGGAAATGAAACAAGGATATACTCTCAGATGAGTAAAGGTAACCCTCTGGACAAAAGCATCACAGTCCGGCTATTACAAACTTCCTTACTCGATACCTCACCCAGGTGAGCTCGAAAATAGCAGTCACGCTATAGACAAAAAACAGTAACTTAGTACCATATTTCATACGCAGACGTGAGGAGCAGTTAAATAACTGGGGTGTCCCCACAGGCTATGTCTGAAACAGGCGCCATGGGCCCACATGCCCGCACACACTCCTGTGTGCACCCCAGGTACTGATTTTCCCAGATGGTAGCAAGGGAACTTGATCACAGAAGGTAGCACCAAAGAGAGGCACAGAAGGAAGGAAACGTCCAGGAATCACTGTAGCCGTATTGCCGTTGGGACGAGTTGGAGAAGCCGATAGGAGGATAGCAAGGGTACATTAATGGCAGACTGGATAACTATCAACATAAATGTTGATAAAACAGAGTTGGCTCAGACACCCGACTTGCACAGTCTGCCGAAACTACCCAGTTTCCTCTCACACTAACGGCACACACCGAGGGGAGGGGAGCTCGCACTCTCGCTCGCTCACCGCCTCTACTTACTACCTCTCTCTTCCACATATGCCACGGCCTCTCCTCAGCTCCTCGGCTCGGTGTGGATACAGGAAGAAAAAGCACCGGCCAGCACAACACTGAACCACACGGCCCAGCTCAACCCCACTCTCCCAGTCTCCTTCCTTCGGGCCAGCACATGTAGTTGGAGCAGCTCGAGGAAGGGACCTCACAATCACGTCAGGCCGGGTCAAGCCGCACCGTGGTTCAGGCGCACACAAAGCTCACGAGAACACTAACACAGCTGCTTCTGACCAGCCTTCCTGGGGCGTGTGCCCGCCTCGTGGAGGACTCCCCCACTACCACAGCCAAACGAGGGCTCAAGCCGAACAGTAAGGGAAAGAGAAGTCACCACAAGGAAGGAGAGCCGGATCGGAATCTGAACCCCCTCCCCACCCCCGCCCCATCACCCTGTGGGGCCCCAGTAAAGAAAAGTGTATCTGGTTGAGGTGAGGACCCCCAGGACACTCTCCTGGGGCATGTGCCCGCCTCAGGGAAGATCCACGTCACGTGGCGCCATGCACCCAGACAGGGAACAACGGAGCAAGCAGTAGACCACCTGCCTAAAAGAGGGGAAGAGAGGGAGTGGTCCCACTGCTCGACCCCCTACCCACTGGACTACTGGGCAAAGAATAGCGGCAAGGATCAACAACAGAGTGTGGACACACAAACGCGAGTGCAGCGGGGCCCAGCAAGAGGCCGGAACAACAACAAGGGAGCTGCGAACGATGCACGACCCTTCCACATACACCAGTGTCACGGCCCGCACATGGACTGGAGGGCAAAACTGGACTGTTTGAATACAAGGAAGTAGAGTTGGGAAGGAAAAGACACCACCCCATCATGTCGGAGGCAGGGAGCGATGCCATGTCCACCAAAAGAGATACTGCCTCCCTTCTGGAGAAGATCCGAGGAATGAGGGCAGACACAGGCGAAAAAGTGGACAGAATAAATCTTACAATGGAACACATGCAGTAATTTACAACCATTGGGATACGGTCTGACAGACTATAATATCGAAACGGCTAGTAAATCAACCACAAAGTTGAACCGAGTTGTAGTTAAAAGACCTCAATCTAAGCCATTGGAACGGAAAAAGCCAGCATCAATAGTCCGCCCACCACTCCGAATGTCATATTCCAGTCTAGCTTTGGGGAAATTACCAACGATGAAATTCACAATAGCTAACTCTTCACCCCAGAATATCCACCACAACCAAAAGCATTCAGGAAAGCCTACGCTAACTTCATCAGAGTAGTCTTGGTTACCTGGAGCCCTGGCCAAACCTTCCTTGCGATAGATTGGAAAGGAGGAGCCCAGAGGCATGATACAAATAGGCTCCTGGAACTCCCGTGGGTGTAAGACTCTATTTACAAAGTAAGCAAACATACTAGGAGGATATAATATCTTATGTATACAGTAGCTATGGTGGAGGGCCAAACCAGTATGCGATGGCTAGGAATCCTTCCTGAATCCGGCTAAAAAGGGGCAGCTAAGATGTCTGGATTCTGGCCTACTAACAGTCATTAAAGTAGAATCGGTTACCAATCCCATCCAAATTCGTATGTACAAATATTGGAATTGCGAAGACATCATAAGTTGGGGATATGAACTTACAGTTAATTAACATATATCCTGGAGTCAATAAGTTGCAGTTCAAAGATTTTGTGCAGCCAATCATGAAAAAGTTGGATGAGGTATTGACAGAGTGGGCTAATCCAGAGATTGTGATTTGTGGAGACCGGTTGTTGTATAAAAAAGGGATTGCCTCTATAAGGATGCAATTGGTTGGGGATGCCAGAAATTGGGTGCATGAAATGGGGCTTCGTGAGCGGTGTATGTTGAATGTCCAGTCGGAGGGAGATCTACCAGGAGCTGATACTTGGGGAAATGGTATCCAAAAGGCTTGTTTGTATTACTGTTTTGTGTCTAATAACGTTGGAAAATGGTAAAAAGACTTGAAGTATTGCTACTCCCGTTTAGTGATCACAACCTACTACGGACTACATTGCAGATCCAAACCCTACAGCCTGAACGTAAAATAATGGCTCCACTGACATAAATTGGGGCCTAAATAGATTAAGGATACCACAAAAAGAAACTGGTAATCTGCCGACAACATACTGTAAAGTCTCCGCTGAAAACAGCAATGTTGTGGAGTATGAATGGGTGCTTATGGATTTTAGGCAAACAGATAAAAGCATAAAAAGCAAAAACACCCCTACCGATGCATAGGATGTAGATCTGGTAAAAATGCGAAACACATGTAGATTTGAGGTTAGAAGGGCAAGGCGAATTAAAGGCCCATTGATGCACGCCCATATAAAGAAACACAGACAAGCATTAAAAAATTGGGTAAAGGCATCGAAAGCATCGAGAATGCAGAAAGATGCTGAAAAGATGCTTAAAGCGGCCTGTGGGAAAAACTCCCGAAATTTGTGGGAGTTGATAATGGTGGGAACTTTAGGAAATCCCACCTGATGGGGCATGTTACAGAGGAGCGTTGGGTGAGTTATTACACATGGCTCTTCGATAGAGGAGAAGAGAAGGGCCCTATCAAACAATTGACAGGGGTCAAAGGTTGGACCTTTGAGTTCGACGTAAATGAGGCAAAGGTAATGCTATCTAAACTCAGCTCATCCAGAGCAGTTGGCCCTGATGGCCTCTCTAACTACACTCTGAAGGAGAACTTCGAAGGTTGGGCGGATCTGTTGGTGGTCTTGTTCAGGCAGAAAATGGTGAACAGGCGGGTCCCAGAGTCCTGGACAGATGCGCTGATTGTACCGGTGTTCAAGAAGGGAGATAGTGGCGATCCTAGAACTATCGTCACATCGTCCTTGTTGATTCACTGGGGAAACTTTTTACATCTGTAGTCCTCCGTGACTTGAACGCCTGGGCACAGGAGAGTGGTATACTTGATCTAAGACTGGCTTTGTTACAGGCATTGGGACATCATTAAATTTGCTCATCCTGAACACATTGAAGCTAAAGGCGATGGAGAAAAAAAAAAAAACACCATCTACATGACCTTCATAGACCTTCACCCGGCCGTTGATGTGTGGATAGAAACCTTTTGTGGGCTAAATTGAAAGAAATGGGGCTGCCCGTTAGACGTGTTGGAGGCTATTCAAGCCCTGTACGCGGGGACATCCATACAAACACAGTTGGCCTTGAATGGAACATTTTCCAGAAAGATCTCCACCTTTTGTGGGCTCAAGCAGGGTTGTACCCTGGCCAGTCTGTTATTCAGTCTTTATATCGCAGATTTGGGACGATCACAGACAGGTATTCAAGCTTTCCCACCAAAATTGAATAACACCGAGCTCCCATGGTTACTCTATGCCGACAACATAGGGCCTCATTACACGGACGGCGGTGGACCAAGGTGCTAGTAGACCAAGGTGCTAGTAGCACCTTGGTCCATGCCGGTAAAATACCGGCACCACCTTGGAGGAAAGGGGAATTACCGCCCTATTCCAAGGTTGGTGGGGCGGTAATTCCCCCTTCCCCCATTGCCCTTCCCCATTCCCATTTTTTCCCCATAGGGCATAACGGGAATGGGGAAGGTGCCAATTACGGCACCGCAAATTGCAGTACCGTAATTAGCTCCCTGGTACCTTTGCGGGTTGGTTTTTAACGCCTGCAAAAAGCTGGCGTTAAAGTCTCCAACCCGCAAAGGGACCTCGTAGTAAGGCGGTAAGGGTTAACGGTCACCGGTACCATTAACAGTGACCGTTAACCCTTACCGCCGTCCGTGTAATGAGGCACATAGTCGTTCTTGATTTAACTGCCATAGGTCTCCAGAGACGACTAACTGCATTCAATGAATATCCTGGAGCAAACGGCCTTAAAATGAATGTTAAAAAGTAACATGTATTGATAATGTTGTCGGCTAGGAAAAAAAGGAAGGGCACCGTTTGTGTGGAGGGTGGAGAATCGCCTCCTGGAAACTATGGACACAATTGTGTACCTAGGAGTGTAAAAATATCAATGAAAGTGGCCAATTAGTTTACCTCAGAGATAAATTAAAAAGATTAATAAGTCAATGAATAGCAATACATAGACGATATGGAGGTTTCTCTCTCATTCCCATTGTAGCCTTCTATAGACAGAAAGTGGTCCAAATATTGACCTATGGAGTCAAAGCTGTATTGAACCTTACATGGAAGGCTTGGTCAGTATTGGAGGGATTATTTTGGCGCAGAGTATTGAAATTGCCAAAGTTGTTGCCAGTGGAGTTTATTCGCTATGAATTGCAACTCCAATCTATGACATCTATAGTCCAATGGAAATCGGTCTCTTTGTATCGTAAGTGTATGGTGAAAGATGGGGCTCTTCGCTTCGCTATTCTTAGCGCCCAAACAAAGTTGAAGGACAAAATCATGAATGAATGGGGTATTAAAATATTGAAGGTCCTTCAATATCATGAAATTGAGACTAAGACACTGAGAGCAAATCCCCTCAAAGTAAAGAGAATGTTAGAGCGTGCAGGCTGGGTCCAGACCAGTGATGCCAGAGGTAGAACCTCATTGAACTATAACTGGTGGGAGGATAGGAAAGACCTAAACGACATGCCAGTGTTCCCGTCAGCATTCTATAGAAATATACTACGGAGATGCCGCTTGAACATCATGGCAACAAAAGAAGTGGAGTTAAAGAGACACCAAATAGAGCCTAAAGAGGCATTCTGCAGATATTGCACAAAAAAAGACCAGGTTGAAACCCTGTTTCATTTAGTGACTGAGTGTTGTGAGTTAAAGATGATTAGAACGACCTATCTGGGAGACTACCTTGGAAAAATGAGATCACCATCACCAGAAGAATGGTGGGATCTGGCACTGTTAGGGGGAGGGGTTGCTTTTACTCTAACTGTATTGAAAATGGTTGTTTTAATTAAAGGTTGGAGAGAAAGATCTTGAAACAGAAGAGGTGGTAAACTGTATTGCTAGAAGCTTCAAAAGGAATCCACTAACTTGGTCACTGGCCTCCATGAGGTTATTGGCTACTCTAAAGTTTTAGGGGTAAGAACAGCACCACAAGATCATTTTAGAAGGGTATGCCCTTACTAAGGCTGAGGATATGTTTACATTCCATTTCCTTTAGTTTTGCCATCTCTCTGCCTCTGTTTCTTTTCCTTTTCAATGGATTGATTTTTTTTATTGATTTTAGTGAATGAAAAATTGATGATAATGATGTTAGGATGTAAGTTAAATAATGAAATTGTTAAAGGTTTATTTGCTTTCTACATAAGTTTGCATAAAACCAATAAAACAAAAAAAAGTTAGAATTGACAGAAGAGAAGAAATAATCTGAGATTTTGGGGATCCCGGAGAAGGAAGCCTAAACAGACAGGGACCTAAGGAGAACCATCCACGAGGTGGTGAAGACGTTGTTCAACGATGAAAACATGGATGAACCCAAACTTGAGAGGCTCCATAGAGCGGGAGCCGCCGGGAGGGGCTCGCGCGCAGTGCTTGCACGCTTCCAGCACTAGCCGAATAGACAAACAATTCTGGAGAAGGCGAGGGAGCTGGGCTCCATATCCCTAGGAAATGTAAAGGTGGTGTTATACCAAGACTTATCTGCACTTACACTGGCAAAGAGGCGCCTATACTCCCCCCTCACGAAGTGGCTCAGCAAGAAGGGGGTGCGATACCGATGGGGGTTCCCCTTCTCTATATGCTTTGAAAACGATGGGCTACAGCTACAAACTGGTGACCGAGGAAGATATAAGAAGGCTCACAGAGGAGTTAATGGGAGGAGACGGGGAAACATGGCTGACGAGGAAAAGAGCGAAGAGGACAGGCGTTGGTGCATAAAGGGTCCAAATAGACGTAAAGTCACATGTTCAAGAAAATTCAGGAAGCTCGTCTCCCCTCGGCGGGTCCCTCCTGAGCCAGAGGGACAAGCCAGCAAGTATGGTTCTGGTTCTCAAGGCATAAAAGGGGGGGGGGGGCGAGCAAGGAGGTGAATTGAATGAGGTTTGGAAAGAGGGCAGGGAGGGGGGCTCGAACTTGAGTGCTTAGTTAGACTTGTCTGTGTGTGGGGAGGACCACTGGTGATTCAATCCCGTCAGTCGAGATGGTTCCGGGCGGGGTTGGTTATTGTTCAGGGGACGAATGTCCTCAAAAAGATGGTGTGGTGTAGGGGCCCAGTTAAAAGGGTCCTAATCATGGATGTCTCTCGGAGGAGGGGGGAGAAGAGTGATACTTGGAAAAAAGGCAATGTATGGCCAGGGTGAGATGTGTATAGGCTCCCTAAATGTCAGAGGTCTCAATATACCCTCCAAAAGATCTATGGCACTCCGAGTTCAAGAGGACCAACCTGGACGGGATTTGTCTCCAGAAAACACACTGGAAGAAGAGGGGGGGGGGCCTAAACTGCGCTCCCGGGAGGTGGGCGAGGCGATTATGGCCTATGACGTCAAGAAGAGGCGGGGGGGGGGGGGGGGGGGTCGCAGTCTTGGTCTCAATCCGGTTGGGCTTTACAGTAGATTTGGTTCTGGTTGACCCCAATGGAAGGTATGTGTTTGTACAGGTTCAAGTACAGGGAGTTAAGCGCACGATTGGTTCAGTATACGCACCATATGTACATCAATGTGAATTTTGGGAGAAGGTCAGAGATAAATTAATTGAATTTGTTGAAGGTCAATTGGTGCTAGAAAGTGACTTTAATATGGAATTGGAGGTGGTAAGGGACCATAAGAGGATGGGGAGGGACAATCGAGCAATGCAAACCTGGACGAATCGGAACGCTTCAAAGAGGTCAATGACATACTGGGGTTATGTGATTCCCTCCACCCAATAACAGATGGGGACATGCCGTTCACCTTCTACTCTGCGGTCCACAACTCCTTTTCACGACCTTAAAAGACCAGGTCCTGCAATCACGGGTAGCCCCTATCCCGTGGTCAGACCACGATGTGGTAACAATCTCAGTGGACATGGGAGGGTCAAGGCGCCCCCAGGGTAACTGGAGATGTAACGGCTTCTTGCTAAAAGACAAGGCGTTGCAACAGGAACTGCTTAGGGAAATCAAGGATTACTTCCTTTTCAATGATACAAGGGAGGTGGATATCCAGTCAGTCTAGGAGGGCATCAAGGCAACTGTTCGGTGGACCCCGATGAGAATAGGTTCCAAGAAAAAGAGAGAGAGGGGGAGCAACGATCCGTAGGAAAATAGAGCAGATACAACCGGGTAGTACCCAAGGACAGTATATCTCATCTGCTAAAGCGACAGAGCTCCGGCTGTATAAAACACAATTGAAGGCCATCCTGACACAGGACACGGAAAAATAAAACTCCTGTTCCTGAAACAGAAATATCACAAGCAGGGCATATAAGATCCTGGTCTGGATACTGAGGGAGAAGAAGAAAAGGAGAACCATAGGGGCTATTCAGACTAAGGAGAATAGGTGCCTGTACGATGTCGAGAGCATCAGGAGTGAATTAGTGAAGTACAGTACCTTCTACTCGTCGGAATGGGTGGGGGAGGAAACCCAAATAGACGAATTACTGAGTAGGCTACCAATCCCAGGGCTCCCCAAAGAGATGGCAGAAAGCCTTGAGAACCCCATAACTGTAGAGGAAGTCCTGCGGGCCTTTACAGGGATGAAATCAGGGACTGCCCCGGGGAAAGACGGTTTCACTATAAAATGTTATAAACTATTTAAATCCCTGTTAGCCCAGTTCCTAGTAAATGTGTTTAACGCATGTCTGGGAGGTGAACCCCTCCACCCCCCCCCACGATGATGGCGGCAATCACTGTTGCAATCCCAAAGGAGGGGAAGGACCCCACAAGTTGCTCCTCTTATAGGCCCGTTTCCCTCCTCAATGGAGATGTAAAGATACTGGTAAAAGTCCTGGGAACGAGACTGGAGGGGGGTGCCACTTCTAGTGCTTGGGGCCAAGGTGGGATTCATTAGGGAAAAACAAGGATCGTATAACATCAGTAAGACTATTAACCTGATTTATGGGGCACAGGTGATAGGCCTGGACACATGCCTAGTGTCGTTGGACACAGAGAAGGCTTTTGCGAGGGTTGAGTGGCCCTTCATGATGAAGGTCTTGGGAAGGATGGGACTGGGAACCAACTTCCTGAAATGGGTGGCAGAACTATATAACAGGCCCACTGCGAAAGTTCGGATAAACAGGGGACTGACAGAGACCTTCAACTCACAAGAGGTACTAGGCAGGGATGCCCCCTCTCCCCACTGTTGTATGCCCTTGCTATGGAGCCACTGGCATTTGCAATTCAAATGAACAACCGGATTAAGGGTATAGTGGGGGGTGAAATCAAATGCAAATGTTGTTGTTCGCTGATGATATACTGGCCTACCTCACGAATGTTCAGGCCTCCCTCCCGGCTCTGAAGACCCAGATTGCGGAATATGGCCGCCTCTCGGGCCTCAAAATTAACGTGGGAAAAGCTGCTATTCTGCCGTTATTGAAGCAGAGTCCTCTCCTATGCACGAAAGAGCTATTTAGGCACGACAGTTAACCAAAGGAGCATTCAATACCTGGACATTTGGATAAAGAATCTAGATTAGATGGTAGCGACTAACTACAACCCCTTCTGCGCTCAGTTGACGGCCGACCTAAAGAGGTGGCACCCATTGATCCTGACATGGTATGGCAGGATGACCTCCATAAAAATGAACGTGCTCCCCAGACTGTTATACCCCTTTGCAGCAATTCCGAGACAGCTCCCAAAAAGGTTTTTATCAGAAGTCACAGGAGAGCTTTGTAGATTTATATGAGGAAGCAAGACCCCAAGAGGGAAAATGGCTACCATTAGCCTTCCGAGGGACAATGGGAAATTTGGGTTCCAGGATATACGCATATATTATAAGGCAGCAAAAATCAGGGGGATGCTGGAACATGTGAGGGAAAATCTGAGGACCTACTAGGCCTACTTGGAAGATTGTATCGCACAGCCGCTGAAGGTTAGGGATTACTTTTGGTCCCAGCTCAGATCAATACCGGAACGTCTTCGATCCCACCCTACATTGGGAGTTTCTTAGTCAGTCTGGCGGGAATCTAGAGACACACAAGGTTATACATTTTGGTCCTTACCCTATGTCATCAATATGGGGGCCGGCGTGCGAGTTGGGACACCAGGGATTCGCCCACTCACAGAGGTGGTTGGATGCAGGGCTAGAGAGGGTGGGACAACTGCTTGAGGGTGGAAGCTTCCAGGAATGGGTTAAGGTGTGGGATGTACTGGGAGGGGCCACAATTTCAATATTCGAATATCTCTGCATTAAGGGTATCCTAACACGCCCAAAGTGGGGAGACAAGGCGGCTAGAGAATTAACAGCTGTAGAAAAAGTCCTCGACAACCCGTAACAAGGAAGGGCATACGGTCTAAGTTATACAAAGCTATGTGAACGAGACCTGTTTACAGGGGAGACAAACCTTCCAGAGGTATTGGGTAGAATTGAAGGGTGAAAAGATCCCCGCGGGAGAGTGGGCACGAATATACAGAGTGGTCGTCCAGGGAGGACTGTTTACCTCTACGATAGAACACAATTTTAAAATGCTAATGGGATGGCACAGGGACCCGGTAAAACCGTCCAACATTTTTGCGGGAGCATCTCCTATGTGCCCTAGAGGTTGTGGGGACCGGGGGACCCTGGCCCACATGAGGTAGCGATGCCCCAGGTACAAGTGTTCGGGAAAGAGGTGTTGATCCCGAAGGAAGAGATCACTGGGTTGGGGTTTGGCCTGGACCCACGGCAGCCTTTACCATGGCTCGCGTGAAAAAAGGTAGGAAGCTATGTTAAGAGCGGGGAGATTGGCCATAGCCCAATGTTGAAAAAACTAGGCACTCCCCACGAAAGTGATATGGGAAGGAAAAGTGCAAAACATGATGATAATGGAGAAGATTACTGCGGTAGTGAATTTCAAGCTGAGTGGTGTTCCTAGCAGCTCGAATGGGGAATGGAGGACGGTAATCACGTGGACTAACCCAGTGGTTGTACGGAGTAGGAAGGGGAAACGAGAGGGAAAGACCCAGAAGGGAGCCGATTGTTAGGCAGAAACCTGTGCAGTTCCCTCTGGGACCACTGCAAAAGATTTAAGACTACAGGTGTTTGGCAGTAAACCCACTTGGTAGCAGTCTGTACCACACAGATTCACTTGGTAGCTGTGGCTGAGCAGTCAGACTTCCCTCAAGAAGAGTTAGGCAGTATACAGAGTATTCTCAATAGGTCACGAGAACACAATAGAACAAGTAAACACTGACCAGGGCTTGGTGTAAAAGAGATATAATTATTTATTTAAAACCACATCTAGAAAAACACACAGGCACTAATAGTAAGCAATTCAAAAACACGGTCACTAAAAGATATACACTCCCTTAAAAGAATTTTAGACAAGTCTTAAGTAAAGCCCCACTTATTTTCAGACAGCGGTGAGCGCTCAACGTAGATGGCACTCTAATACTTAGTTTTAAAAAGGGAGAGAAAAGCAGAGAATAAATTGAAACAGATCCCAACACTTTTTGACGAACACAACAAGAGAGGAAGGCAAAGTAACACCGTGAATTTAGAGTCACTAGGCTGGATCCGCTTTAAGAGGATCAAAACGAAATGTGTCCAAGGTCACACGGTTGCAGTGCACAAAAGTCTTGTAACGGTTCAAAAAGGAGTTGGACCAAAGAAAGGGACCAGTTAGGGGGTCAAGGCGGCCAGCCCAGCCCAGAAGATTAAGGAGTTATTATTACCTTGTAGCAATCTTTAGAAAGGGAGGCCTGGCGGACACGGTACCTTAAAGTGGTGAGAATACTCCAGCGGGGGCAGTTGTTCCTGGCAGCGGGTGCAAGTCGGTGCTTCGTCCGGGGGAAGAGAGGATCTCATCGTGGAGGAAGACAGGAGTCCGTTGCACTGCCAGGGAAGAAACCAGCCGCGGATTTTCACAGGTACAAGGAGCGGTCCGTTGATTCGCGGTCCAGTGGTAAGTGGCTATCCGGCTGCCGGGGTGCTTGGCACGGGCAATTCGACCACAAGCCGGTCTGGGGTGCGAAAAGAAGAAGGTAAATTGGTTGTGCCCACCAGTCAGGGGAAGAAGCCTCTCCAGCCGGGAGATCTTCTCTGTCGTCGGGAAGTGGCGAGTCGGTTCCGCAGGGCTCCACCGGTGGTGTCATCGTGGTAGGTCGGCTCAACTTCTCCCTCGTCAGATTCTCAGGTCCTGTGGCGACTTCTGAAGTTCCAGTCCCCAAAGCCCTGCTTTTATGCAGCATACCCCCATTCACTCAGCCTAGCTGTCAATCAAACATGCCAAGTGGTGAGCCGGCCTGGGCCAATCACACAAGAGTGCGACTTGAGTTACCAAGGTAACTCAGTCCAGGGTGCCTAAACCCCCTCCCACACCCCCTGGGGTACCCAGACAGAGTGGCACCACTTTTGGAGGCTTCTGTGGAGAAGCCTGCCAAAAAGTGGAACAAAGGGCTCGACTTGGGTTGGAGTCACAGAAGAGAACACAAACGCCATTTTAGAATCGAGTCCTGGCAAAAAATACCAACCGGCGAATTAATATTAATTAAATAAACCGGCGGTATGTTCGAGGCTATGAGAATTAAATAATTAAAGCTGGTAGCCTTGAACAATGGGAAAATCCCATAGGGAAATATTTGCGGTCGAATATAAAAAGTAGTATCCACTGCCACCAGCCAAAACTCGATCAGGGGGGACGGAGACGTGCCCCCTCGACTAACAGACCCCGGGGCAATCGAATTGCCCCGACCAGTACGTCCACAATATGATGGTTCGTATTGGTTTCTGTTAATAATTTGGGAATAGTAAAGCCAATGGTGACTTTACATGCCCTGGCAGACAGTAGTCAGTCCCAGGGTATGGAGTCTATGGTGGGGTGTCACTATGACACCCCTGTGTTACTGCACGGAGGGTGCGGTGTAACACACATAGTAAAAACACATGAGACGCTATGGAGTAAAGGACCCCATAGCCCAAAAAACACAAAAGGAACACCATAAATCATGTCCAAGAGAGGGAGAAAAAGAGTCTCACTCTTGGCAGGAGAAAAAACAAACTCCAGAAATCCAGCAAAGCTGCTGGGGGACTCACTAGGTTAGGAAATTCAGCCTTAAGAGAGAATTCTCCCTAACACCGATAATGACTATACACAGACAATGCACAAACCTTAACCTCTGAGGCATCAATAGAAGAAACATACACCATTGAACGAGAGTTGATTTAGACGAGGGGTTGTGGGTGTTGGGAGGGGCGTTCTGGTGGGGTCGGGTGAATTAGACTGTTTTTGCTTTAGTGGGTTACGCTTCCATCGTTTGTTATATTGAAAGTGTCTTGTTCTCCTTATAAATGCGAATAAAACCAAGTTTAAAAAAAAAAACGAATAAACCTAACTTCGCCCTAAGACTCATACAAAACTGGGTGCAGGGACATATACTATTAACAAAAGAAAAAGTGTATCAAAATAAGTCAGAATGGCAATATGTGGCAGGCACAGGTTTGCTACTTCTGCACACTTTCCAAGCAGCAAAAGGTTCAGTTTGTATAGTTCAGATCCCCGGGTTAGGATTTCCTTGGCTTTGCTTCGAATGTCCCACTTCCTGTAGGCTTCTCTTGCCTTTCAGCAGAGGACACGTAAGGGCAATCAGATCTCCAGATGGAACACTGTTGACAGAAGACACTGATATTGTCGAGGCATTCGCAACCTACTACAAAAACCTCTATACCCCACCCACTGGGAACCCACCAATTGAACCCTCACGCTACCTCGACCAAATCGAGCTCCCGATACTCCCACAGCACCAATCAGATCTCCTGAATGCTGATATCACCGACACCGAGGTGCAAGAGGCGCTAGCACAACTCCAACCCGGGAAAACCCCGGGCCCCAATGGGTTCCCGACAGAGACATGGAAATGCCTCGGTGGCATGTTACCTACCCACATGCATCACATGTTCCTACGCAGCAGAGAACTGGGAGCTCTCCCCCCACACCTCAGGAAGGCACGCATAGTTGTCATACATAAGCCCAGGAAACCCCCGGAGGAATCCGCCTCCTATCGTCCGATATCCCTGATTAATGACGAAGCAAAGGTCCGCGCCAGAACACTAGCTAACCGACTACTGCAGGTGATGGAGACCCTCGTCCACCCAGACCAATGTGGTTTCATGCCTAATAAATCAACTCGAATGAACTCACGTAGAGTCCAATTGGCGCTGTCCAGGGCAAAGGAAATTCCAGCCCCACTGGCCCTCCTGGCGGTGTACTTTGAAAAGGAAATTGACTCTGTGGGGTGGGATGCCCTGTGGGAGATCATGGCTAGGATGAATCTGGGGCAGACATTTATATCATGGGTAAAACTCCTATATGCATCCCCGGAGGCCACGGTGACGGTGAACGGCAGGTCCTCTAAAACATTTCCCTTGGGTCGGGGCACGAGACAGGGATGCCCCCTTTCCCCACTCCTCTTCCTCCTGGCCATCGAACCACTAGCAATTGAGCTTAGAGCCAATACCACCTGGACCGGTTTCGTTTGGCCGGGTGGGGGTGAAGACCGCCTTTCGTTCTATGTGGATGACCTCCTCCTATACCTCAGTAACCCGAGCATATCGTGCCCGGCTGTCTCCCTCATTCTCAGGGAATATCAGTACTTTGCGGGCCTAAAGGTTAATGATGCCAAGACCATATTCTTCCCGATTCAGGGTGGTGAGTCGGCGATCCCGGAGACCTGCCCATACCATGTCTCTATCAGGGATTTTAAATACCTGGGTATACGGCTTGACCCGACGCTTGATGGATTCCTCCGACTTAACCTACAAACTGTAATTGAGCGGTTCAACAGACAACCCCCCATTGGCAATCACTTCCCCCATCACTAATGGCCCGAGCCGCGCTATTCAAAATGATGACCCTCCCCAGACTGTTGTACGTTCTCCAGAATGCCCCACTCCCCATCCCCGGTGAAACCTTTGCACTCATCGACAAGAACCTGCGCACACTGCTATGGGGGGGGGGGAACAATCCAGGATCGCCCTTGATACGCTCCAGAGATCGGTGTGGGAGGGGGGCATCGGTTTACCCTGCATACGCACCTATTACCTGGCCACACAGATAGGAGTAGTGAATGACTGGATGCACGCGGACACCACACTACCACACACCCGTATAGAACTGGAGACCATGGCCCCGCTAACACCGCTGCAAATCCTCTACGCCACCCACGATCAACTCCCAGCGCTACCCAAAATGACCCACCACATCCGTCGTGCCTGGCGGGACGCACACAAGCTAATCGGCTGGAAAGGACAGCCAACACTGACAACCCATATGGCACAATGCGCTCCTCCCGGAACTAGTAAAAATGGGCTCCTTTGGCCACTGGCAAGCAAAAGGAATACACACATTAGCACAGGTAATACAAGGGGGTCGTCTCCTGAGTTTTGAGACCATGCGAGACCAATTCGACCTGGCACCCATGGACCGGTTTCGGCATGCACAACTGTCCCACACCATCCACACCCAATTCCCTGACACGACGATCATACCCCCCTGCTCTCCCATTGAGACCAATATTCTCCTGCAGCGCATCTCTTCTAAGGTCACCTCCATCTATCAGGCCCTAAACTCGTTTGGGGCTGCACAACTCGATGGGCTCAAGGCAAAGTGGGAAAGGGATCTGGGTCCCCTGGAGCCTGAAGATTGGGTGGAGGCATTAATGTCCTCCAGAGAAATCGGTATAGAATCTAAGCTTAGACTAATACAGCTGAGGATCCTTCATCGCTCATACCACTCACGCACTGAAATGGCCAGATGGGGTGGAATAGAAGACGGGACATGTGTTCGATGCAAAAAAGAACCCGCCACCTTCTACCATATGATATGGGACTGCCAGGTGATGCAGGCCTTCTGGGTGGACTGTGTTAACACAATCTCAGCCGCTCTGGCAACAATCCCTACGGATCCCAAGATGGTACTCCTGGGCATCGGTGGTTAAGTAGACTTGTCTAAATACGAGAAAATGTTTTTGACGATTGCGCTGGGGGCAGGCAAAAGACTTATTGCGGCCAATTGGGGATCAGCCGACCCACTGAGCCTGAACCGTTGGAGAAATTAGCTGGACAGGTGCGCAGCCTCAGAGCGCCGGATCTATAACGCACGGGGCTGTCCCCGTAAATTTGAGAAAATATGGGGTAAATGGCTCGACGCCAGCTGAGACCTGCGGGTGGGAGTGCATCAGCAGCACGGTTAGCATTGTTTGCCTGCATTGGCCTGTTGATGTCTTACTGTCCTCGTCCCCGTGGGCCCATGCGAGCTGTTATTATTGCCAAATTGCCTTCGTCATATGTATGCCGCTGATTCATATCTCATTTATGTTCATTTCTTTATGCTATGTTGTTTAAACTCAATAAACAGAGTTATAAAAAAAAAAAAACCTTTTCTAGCTACTATTATTGGTTTTGTCCCTTTGCGTTAGTTACTGTTACAAGTTTAAGCATCTGTATATTTATGTTGGTGTTGTCTTCCTTAGTGTGACCTATACTCGCCTCTTACAACTCCCTTTTTCGATTAAGAGAGGGGTAATCAATTCCCTGTGCTTCGGCACCTTTTGCTCCGTTTTCACTCTAGTTCAGACACTCCTCCTCCTGGCTATGTTTTGTTTTCCCTCAGTTTCATTTAGCAGTTTTACTCAGACTTCCCCCAGTCGGGCTCGAGTCTGTCTTGGTTTCAACAGTTCACTTTAGACACCTTCCATCACAACTCCCCTTTCCCTTACACCTCTTATAAATAACCAATTACAATTCTCTGGAAGTCTCCCTTCACATTTGTCCGAAACTTTCGATAAGGCTACTTTATCTTCGCCAGACCACTCTGTTACTTCACAACACTTTATATACTGGATTCTTTCTCTGTCGCCGTTTCCTAAAACAACAGGTTCCACAATGCAACAGTCACATGTTACGATAATTACTTGAAATGTCACAAACCGGGCTCTATCCCTATGTACACGCAAACTCACCGGTTGTCTTGCCCTTCCTTCTTAATCTTTGTTTTAGGCCGTGACCTCTGGTGCCGGCCTTGCTCCTCCCAAACTCTGGGAGGGAACCGGGCAGCCTCCAGTCATCTGTGGTGGGAGAACACACACATGTAGAGGTGGGAGCGGGGTGGGAGCGGGGTGGAGAAGTTGGAAGCCTTCATACTCCGCCTCCACCTCTTCTGCCTAGCAGACCTTGCCGGGATCTCTTGCTCTGCTCCACACCCGTCCCTCCACCAGTCAGTCCTAGGCTGAAAAGGATCTGGGGTTCTGCTCTCTGCTCCCCTCCGTGTCTCGCCTTCTTCTCCTGGCTCGCTGACTGTCAACACTTAGGGATCCCCTGCTGGTCTCAGCAATGCAGCCTCCCAGTAAGAGTGCTGGGTCTGTTCCACTGCTTTCTCAGAGTGCTTGGGCTTCAGGAAGGGAATCCTCTGCCGGATTTAGCCTTGCAGCCTCCCTCCTGGTGTCCCACCGGCAACTGACTCTTCTTGCTCAACAGCCATCCATTATACACCTGGGACATGTTAACAGGCTGCAGGTGTTGGGTCTGCCTGGCCTTGCCTGACTCCATTAGTGGGATAGCCTACTTGTCAGGGTGTGATAGTATGTTTCTGTTTCCGAAGAGGTTTTTCCTTAGTAATCCTCATACTCTTAGTCCCTCTCTTCCTAGTCTCAGTCCTTGGGTATTTCAATAGGGGAATGGGATTATGGGAGTTGTAGTGTCCTATAGAAGAGGAATAAAGAGGGTGGAGACTTTAGTCTGAAGAGGGGGTATTACTGTAAGGTCACTGAAAAAGGGGTTTTAAGGAAGGGGAGTTAAAGTCTGCACTGGGGTTTAGAGATGGTCTTTTTTTCTGTAAGGGAAAAGGTTGGGATAGGAAGGAACTCGGACAATATATTGCAAACAGAGAGGATGTTGAGTAGCGGTGTGCTGAAAGGAAGGGGATACGACGTCTCACCCAAGGGCGTTCTCCCCGCAGTCCCCAAGCACTCCCTGTCCAGGTGATCCTCTCTTACTTGTCCTACCCCAGGGCTGGGATCCAAGTGCGATGGCTCTTCCCTGGCCACCTGAACAAAGGATCCCAGAGAATTTCTAGTGACAACACCCTCAGGTTTCTCACAGTGTGATTGAAGTACAGAGGGGGTAGAGGAAAGAGCCCATGATAAGCGAATAATACAAGTATCAGTCTGCAGGACTGGGAAGTCTGGAAAAACAAGTATTTCTGACCTACGGCCAAAGATAAGGCCAAGAGTATTTCCCAAGCTGTGAGTAGAACAGTTAGCATGCTGAAATAGTGTCAATTCGTTCATCACTGTGATGAAATTACCAATTCTATCATCACCCAGGTCATTGGCCCTAAGGTTGAAGTCACAGCAATTAAAAGAAAGGCATGACGGAGCTGAAGATCAGCTGCAAGCCCAAGAAAGCATCACAGAAAGTTGGGTCCCTACCAGGTGGGCGATACACAATCAACAAATAGATGCACAGAGCAGATGATACTGAAATCCGGACCAGCATCACCTCCATTGCAAGATTATGATTCAACAGGATCACAGTCGCTGAAAAACATGGACTTAAATAATGCCGATGCCTCCCCCAACACGGGGTGCAGGGAGCCCTAAATGTAAAATTAGGTGGCAATAATTGCACTAAAGCAGGGCCAGAAGCTTCATTCAGCCAGGTTTTGGTCACAGCTAGAAAGTAAGGGTTGTAGTCCACCAACATGTCATGGCAAGGTGCTGCATGCGCTGCTAAAGAGCATGCATTAAGAAGTAGGCATTTATAAAAGGGTTGGCACAACTTCACAGGCACATTAATGACCTGATGGGGCTGGATAAGCGCACACAGGAGGCGAAGACCGCGCTAGAGCAGCTGTGGAAGGTGAGGAATGCGCTGTCCTTCATGGAGTCGGGCTGCTGACAGGCCGGAAGATGGTCATACCATCGGCGCTCGTTACCATATCACTGGCATCAGGGGTGAGCCAAAACCAAGTCCCGACTGAGGATGAGGTGTGGTTCTCCAATCTGGAACTGCTGGTCGACGAGCTTGTGAGGAATTGTGTGTGGTGTCAGGCTGCAGCTCCCGTGCAGAGAACCCCAGATCGAGTCAATGCCGAGGGGGACCTAGCCATGGGACGTAGTGCACATGGACATTGACTCGATAGGCAGAGATGAGCACTTCTCGTGGCTACTGATGAATGGAGCAGATATCCGGAAGTGGAGTTAATCAAGTCGACATCATTTGAGAACGTCCTACTAGTGGGGGAAAAGATGCTTGCAGTTCATTGGATTTCCGGAGGAGGCATGCACAGACAACTGCCCGCCTTTTCAAGGGGAGAGTCTTGCAACTTTCCTGAGGGAGTGCAGAGTCAAAAACCGGAAGATCTCTCCGCTATAGCCCAGAGCAAATGGGGAAGCTGAACGCTTCATGCGGACGCTGAACAAAGTGTTCCGGATTGCCAATGGCCAGGGGTAGTCTCTGCATCAAGCCCTATATCTGTTTTTGAGGGAGTGTAGGCCCACTCCACACAGCTCCACCGGAGTTGCCCCTGCAGAAATCATGTTCTGAAGGTGCCCGGGTGGTCTCTTGCCTGACAGTGCAGACAGAGAGCCGGGTATGATTGATGAGGAGCAGATGGCTGATGACCGCAGTAGGCGAAACGAGAGGCAGAACATCAGGAGGAAGTTGTGACCACCCGACATCTCGCTGGGAGATGAGATGCTAGTCAGGAACCGTGAACCGGAAGGCAAGAGCTTGATGCTCTATGACCCGCAGCCGCTTGACATTGTAGGAGTAAAGGGGTCCATGTGACTGGGAAGAAGACGGTGACCCGCAACTCCAGTTTCTTTAAGAGTCTTAGTAGCAACCACCCTGTCAATCTAAGCCTGGTGCGGAGTGAGACGGACTCATATCCTGAGCAGGCCTGGAGGCCAACAGGATTAATAGATCCAGGCCCAGGGAGGAGGACAAAGCCCGAGGGCGCACAGGTATCCACAGGGGGAGTCCCGATGCCGTCCGTCACGTCTGAAGGACTATGTGCTGTATGACTAATATGTCGTCAATATTGCACTGGAATAAGTCACAGACTGTTGGAGTGTAGTGTTTAAGTTTAGTTATGACAATGTTAAAGGTTTACACTAATAACATGTTTAAGTGTGCCCCTTATATTAATTGTTATGAAAAAGGAGGGATGTGGTGGCGTGGTCACACAACACCCGCGACGGAGTGATGGAACTGTCGCTGGGAATAAATGGGGCAGCCCCGCGCATGCATGACAGTACGCAGGCGGAGCCCAGGCGGAATACATGTGCAAGTGTCACTCTGTGGGGGCTCCCGGGGCTACCGTAGCGCAAGGCTATGTGGCCTTATAACATGGGCTATGTAACAACGGCAAATGGTAAGGAAAGGAGAAGCCACGCACAGTGTAATGCCAGAGAAACCCGATGCTGCTTCGACAGCTGAACAGCTGAACCACTGAACCGGCGAACCACCGAAACCAGCCAAATAGCCCGCTCACTGCCCTGCTCCATTTCGTGGAGTGAAGTGCAGGTTTTATGAGCCCCAGGTGTCCTAGGTGCTGGGAATGCTTGTCATATGTAGAGCCCCTCCTCGTCCTCACAGAAAAAAGGCACGCTCATGGCCCCGCTTCGAAACAATTGATATAGGGTGCCCGCAATGATGAGAAAGAAAGGGCGGGTGAGAAGTTAAGTAATAAAGCCAGTGTGGGAGGAAAGATGAGCCAGTGTAGAGATGGGATACAGGAATTCAGGGGGTATGGTGGGTGAGGTAAGAGGGGGGGTCTTGTGCCTGGGTGGGGGCAAAGAGGGAGGTAGGGTTCAGTAGAGATGAAGGGGGAAGGGTGAAGGGGGGCTGAGGGCAGAGAGGGAGGGTTGGGTGGGTTGGTGAGTGTAGATAGAGGGGAGAGAGAGAGTGAGGTAGGGTGGAAGTAGAGGGAGTGGGGATAGAGAGTGGGGGTAGGGTTCAATAGAGAGGGGGATAGGGTGGGTGGGGGTAGAGAGAGGAGGTAGGGTGAGAACAAGGCTAGAGAGAATGGTGGTGGTTGGGGGTAGAGATTGTGGGGGTAGAGAGTAAGGGTATGGTGGATGATGGTAGAGTGGGTGGTGGTACTTGGTTGGGGGCAGAAAACAATGAACAAAGCAGCCTCGGGACGACTCATCAAAATTAGCCCAAAATAGCACAAACGAAACCCAACCAGCACACAACCCCATCCAGCAACCGTCCTACCTGCTCGCCTGGATCAAGCATATTTTTGTGTATCTTTGGTAGTGCATACAACACTGGAATTATTGGAAATTGTTTAATCAAAAGTTCACTCGTTTTGTCAGATATCCAATCATAATCAAGTGCTTTATCGATAGTCTTTTGGATGATAACTTTGATAGCCATAGTAGGGTCATTGTCCAATACCATATATGTACCTTCATCTCTCAGTAGTTTAAGGCATCCTTCATTGTACATCGTAGTGTCCATCATTACCAAAGCCCCACCTTTTTCTGCGGGCTTGAATATAATTGAATCATCCTCAGATAGTTCTTTAAATCAATTTAAGCTGGTGCCTCCAGATGTTTAATTTGTTGGAGGTGCTGAATTTTAGTCGTTTAAATTCTTTGATAGTTTTGTGTTTAAATAGGTTATTGGCCGGATGGTTTATCTGTGGATGAAATGTGCTTTTCTTTTTCATTTCTAGAAATTCATGTTTTTTGCGTGGTACTGAAGATTCCGGGATGGTCTCAAAGAAAACTTTCAGTTCCATTTTACGAATTAATTTGAAGAGATTCACTTCTTCTTCGAAGATTGTGGTCTGGTTAGTTGGAATGAAGGAAATGCCTAGGTTGAGCGTGTCTCCATTTGTGCTTTAGTCAAATGTTTTGATGATATATTAAAGATGATTGAATCCTTCACTTGTCTTTTTGCCTGGGCTTTCTTTTTCCCCTCTGTGGGTTTTTCGCCTCCTTCTAAAAACGGGAGGAGGTTGTTGAGTTGTGTCTGATCAAGTAGACGGATTTGTCACTGGTGTCAGTTTCCAAAGGTTGATTCTCACTGATGCTGGCACTTGGATTTTCTAATTCCCCACTGGTTACATCCAAACTATCAGTATTATCTTGAGGGTGTGGTTGTCTGGCTTGTCTAGCCGTAGTCTTTTGAGGTTTTAGGTTATTGTAATATTCCTGCCAGGAATATACAATATCCCGAGCGTAATCGAGGGTGTCCCTCCGAAGTTTTCTGATTTTACGTTGTTCGATGTTCCTGGCAGGAATATTACAATAACCTAAAACCTCAAAGGACTCCGGCTAGACCAGCCAGACAACCACACCCTCAAGATAATACGGATAGTTCGGATGTAACCAGTGGGGAATTAGAAAATCCAAGCGCCAGCACCAGTGAGAATCAACCTTTGGAAACTGTGACACCAGTGACAAAGTTTTCTTTAAGACCATCCCAGAATCTTCAGCATCACGCAAAAAACATGAATTTCTAGAAATTAAAAAGAAAAGCACATTTCATCCACAGATAAACCAGCCGGCCATTAACCTATTTAAACACAAAACTATCAAAACATTTTAACAACTAAAATTCAGCACCTCCAGCAAATTAAACATCAGGAGGCACCAGCTTAAATTGATTAAAGAACTATCTGAGGATGATTCAATTACACTCAAGCCCGCAGAAAAAGGCGGGGCTTTGGTAAAGATGGACACTACGATATACAATGAAGGATGCCTAAAACTACTGAGAGATGAAGGTACATATATGGTATTGCACAATGACCCTACTATGGCTATCAAAGTTATCATCCAAAAGACTATCGATAAAGCACGTGATTATGGTTGGATATCTGACAAAACTAGTGAATTTTTGATTAAACAATTTCCAATAATTCCGTTGCTGTATGCACTACCAAAGATTGACAAAAATATGCTTGATCCACCTTTCAGACAGATAGTAGCTGGCACCGAGAGCATTTTCCATCCTTTGGCTATATACCTTGACCGAGCTTTGCAGTCTCTAGTACAACAGACAAAAACTTACCTAAAGGACACTTACTCATTTTTTGCGATTGCTGCAAGAAATGAACATCAATGAACCTTCACTCATACTGTTTACGTTGGATGTCAACAGCTTATACACTTCTATCCCAAATGCAGAGGGAATTGCGGCATTGGAATGGTTCTTACTCAACCATAGCAACATTGACATACACAAAGAATGTGCTATTGAATTGATTAACAACATCTTACATAACCATTTTTCGCTTCAACAAAATATATTACTTACAGATCTCCGGAACATCAATGGGCTCATCTGTAGCACCTGGCTACGCTCATTTTTTTATGTACTATTTTGAAACAACCCACATACTCGATAAAGAACCATGGAAACAGAATTTCATTTTTTGGAAGAGATTTATTGATGATATTTTTGGGATCTGGAAAGGTTCTCAGGAAGAATTACAACACTTTTTCAACTATCTTAATAGTTGTCATGACAAAATACAATTTACTCTAGAAATTGGCAACCCGAACATCCACGTCTTGGATGTCAGTATCTCAAGAATTGACAAAGTATTCATTACAGAGATTTACTGAAAACCAAGGGATGCTAATAGTACCTTGCATTTATCGAGCTTTCATCCTAACCATTTGAAACAAAACTTAACATATAGCCAGTGCCTTAGAGCCAAGAGGATAACATCTAGTGCAACACAACTGAAGCGGAATTGGAAAATATGAAAGACTGATTCAAGAAAAGAGGGTTTCCAGAACAAACATTAAACACCGCTATTGAGCGTACAAGAGGACTCGACAGAGAAGACTTACTCAAAGAAAAACCAAAAAAAGAAAACACGAGATTGATAAACACCCTCAAGTACTCAAAGTTTCCAAACTAAGAAGATAATCTACAAGAATTGGGAATTGATCAAAGCAGACGCAACCTTAAATAAATTATTACCTGAACCACCAATGTTAGCCTACAAAAGGGGAAGAAACTTCAAGGATGGACTTATCAAAGCTGAAAAACTTCAAAAACCACATAAGAGGTTTCTAACCAAACCTAAACAAGGAACTTTTAAATTGTCAACATTGTTCAAAAATCCTAAAAGGGGACCATATAAGCACCCAAACAGTGGCAGGAAAATACATCTTAAAGACTATGCGACATGTGAAAGTAAGCATTTGATCTATACCCTAAAATGCCCATGTGGCAAGTACTATGTGGGCAAGACCACAAGGAAAATTAAATAAAGACTAACGGAACATAAATCCAATATCAGAAAATGCAATATTAAATCCCCGGTTTACAGACATTTTCAAGAAAACAGACAACATCTCACAGTTGAGATGGGTGGTCTAAGAAATTGTAAACCAATTACCCAGAGGAGGTGATCTAGCCAAGTGTTTGGTTAAAAAAGAACTCTTGTGGATTCACAAATTGGACTCACTGGCACCATTAGGGCTCAATGTGGAATTCTGTTCTGAAAGTGCTTTGAAACACATTGTGTATAGGCGCTATATAAATAAACTATCATATCATATTGTACTTGGGTCCATTCCTATAAAATGTTTGACAAATGGTAGAATCACGTCCCTTTAAACATTTCCCTTTGTATATAAACCATCAAACCAAGGTTCTATTAAGTTGTAAATATTATTCAAGTGACCATTTGAGACTGCCCACTTATTACCAGACTGTGAGCTCATAGAGAGACAGGGTTACTCTCTCACGTTTTCTCAAGAGTTTTTGAACCATGAAGCAGTCGAATTTTGCATGCAGCATATGTTCCTTTATTGATGTAACCTTGTTTTAATTTTTTGTTCAGAAATCATCAACGTATAAGATATATAGAATTGAGTGACATTGTTTTATTATGAAATGCTATTACACGTATAACCATGCTCTTCATTGTGAGAAGGGGTAATTTCCCCCTAGAATGTTCTATGCAAATTCATTAACCAATAAACTTTGCCTTATGAACACCCAGGTGGCTTTTTTCAGCCACCAACATATTGAGGACTTTAGAATTCATTCTACATCCACTAGTCATCGAGCCAGCCTTTGGCATTACTTACAAATAGCAATCAAGAATTTCCTTTTCTTACTGAATATGCTGCAGGGCACACTTACACAAGATTTGGATCTTTACCTTCGCACCAATTGGGGTGTTTTTATAATTTTCTCTATAACTCTTCTGTGCCAAGTCCATCTTCCGGCATCATTTATTCCTTTGTTTATCTTAGATACCACATGGCACGCATGCGCGCTAATACGTCATAGTGTTTACACTGTGACGCCAAGTGGAACACCATTCGCCTACGAACGCCTGTGTATAATTCGACCACTCATGTGGTCTTTATCACTTTCACACCCATTGGGGTGTTTGTTATCTTTTCTGTGCTGTGTCCATCTTCTAGCATCACCAATTCCTTTGTTTATTTTTGGATTTCGCATGGTACGCATGCACGCTGAAATGTCACAGTGTTTACACTGTGACGTCCAGCGACACGTCATACGCCTTCTCGAACGAATGCCTTCTCACGGCATTATGTTAGCTCCCCAGTATATAAAGCCGTGCTATCCTGTTCAGTTTATCCAGGAAGCGGCTCAGTGATCTGGCTGTGATCATGCATACTTGTTCGCAAGTAAGTTGCTGTTGAGTGATGTTAGCCAGAATCCTGTGCAGTGCCCCTAGGGACCACTACACACAATTAACACCACAGGTGGCAATACAAGTTTTACCTTTGGTACAAGCCTGTACTACTATGTTAAAGTGGTAGCAGTAGCAGAGCAGCCAGGCTTATCTCAAGAGTATATGAGCAGTAGCAGAGATTACACAAAGGGACCACAATTACTGTGACTCAAGCAAACATCGACTCAAGGTTTCAGGTAAAAAAAGATAAGAACATTTATTTTTAAACCATTTGTTATTAACACGATGTTAGAGAGAATTCTCCCTTTAGGCTGAATTTCCTAACCTAGTGAGTCCCCCAGCAGCTTTGCTGGATTTCTGGAGTTTGTTTTTTTCTCCTGCCAAGAGTGAGACTCTTTTTCTCCCACTCTTGGACATGTTTTATGGTGTTCCTTTGACTGTTAATGTGTTTTATGGGCTATGGGGTCCTTTACTCCATTAGGGTCTCATGTGTTTTTTCTGTGTGTGTTACACAGCACCCTCCGTGCAGTAACACAGGGGTGTCATAGTGACACCCCACCATAGACTCCATACCCTGGGACTGACTACTGTCTCCCAGGGCATGTAAAGTCACCATTGGCTTTACTAGTCCCAAATTATGAACAGAAACCAGTACAAACCATCCTATTGTGGACGTACTGGTTGGGGCAATTCGATTGCCCCGGGGTCTGTTAGTCGAGGGGGCACGTCTCCGTCCCCCCTGATCGAGTTTTGGCTGGTGGCAGTGGATACTACTTTTTATATTCGACCGCAAATATATCCCTATGAAATTTTCCCATTGTTCGAGGCTACCAACTTTAATTATTTAATTCTCATAGCCTCGAACATACCGCCTGTTTATGCATTTAATATTAATTCGCCGGTTGGTATTTTTTGCCAGGACTCGATTCTAAAATGCCGTTTGTGTTCTCTTCTGTGACTCCAACCCAAGTCGAGCCCTTTGTTCCACTTTTGGCAGGCTTCTCCACAGAAGCCTCCAAAAGTGGTGCCACTGTCTGGGTACCACAGGGGGTGTGGGAGGGGGTTTAGGCACCCTGGACTGAGTTACCTTGGTCGCACTCTGGTGTGATTGGCCCAAGTGGTGAGCCGGCCGGCTCACCACTTAGCATGTTTGTTTGACAGCTAGGCTGAGTGAATGGGGGTGTGCTGCATAAAAGCAGGGCTTTGGGGACTGGAACTTCAGAAGTCACCACAGGACCTGAGAATCCGACGAGGGAGAAGCTGAGCCGACCTACAATGACGACACCACCGGTGGAGCCCTGCGGAACCAACTCACCACTTCCCGACGACAGAGAAGATCTCCCGGCTGGAGAGGCTTCTTCCCCTGATTGGTGGGCACAACTAGTTTACCTTCTTCTCTTCGCATCCCAGGCCGTCTTGTGGTCGAATTGCCCGTGCCAAGCACCCCGGCAACCGGATAGCCACTTACCACTGGACCGCGAATAAAAGGACCGCTCCTTTTACCTGAGAACTCCGCGGCTGGTTTCTTCCCTGGCAGTGCAACGGACTCCTGTCTTCCTCCCCGACGAGATCCTCTCTTCCCCCGGACGAAGCACCGACTTGCATCCGCTGCCAGGAACAACTGCCCCCGCTGGAGTATTCTCACCACTTTAAGGTACTGTGTCCGCCAGGCCTCCCTTTCTAAAGATTGCTACAAGGTAAAAATAATCCCTTAACCTTCTGGACTGGGCTGGCCGCCTGGACCTTCTAACTAGTCCCTTTTTTTTGGTCCAACTCTTTGAACCTTTGCAAGACTCTTGTGCACTTCAACCGTGTGACCTTGGACACATTTCGTTCTGATCCTCTTAAAGTGGATCCGGCCTTCTGAATTCTAACTTCACGGTTTTACTTGCCTTCCTCTCTTGTTTTGTTCTTATGAAAGTGTTGGGATGTTTCATATTATACTCTGCTTTTCTCTCCCTTTTAAAACGAATTATTAGAGTGCCATCTGCGTTAAGCGCTCACCGCTGTCTGGAAATAAGTGGGGATTTACTTAAGACTGGTCTAATATTCTTCTAAGGGAGTGTATATCTTTTAGTGACCGTGTTTTTGAATTGCTTACTATTAGTGCCTGTGTGTTTTCTAGATGTGGTTTTAAATAAATAATTATATCTCTTTTACACCAAGCTCTGGTCAGTGTTTACTTGTTCTACTATTTTCTTTTGACCTATTGTGAATACTCTGTATACTGCCTAACTCTTCTTGAGGGAAGTCTGACTGCTCAGCCACAGCTACCAAGTGAATCTGTGTGGTACAGACTGCAATCAAGTGGGTTTACTGCCAAACACCTGTAGTGTTAAATCTTTTGCAGTGGTCTCAGAGGGAACTGCACAGGTTTCTGCCTAACACACGACACTTCTATTAATTCAAAAACCACACGTAAAATATACTACAACTAACCAATTCACTTTGTACAGTATTATTCGAGGTAAGTACCCTGTGTTTGAATGGACCGGTGTTATGAAACAGAACACGTTACCGTGAATACAATTTCGATCACTTTTTGACAGTTCGGTCTACTAGATAAACACGTATCCGCGGCAAGAAATGCAACCGGGGTAAAAAAACACTTAGCACCCGAAATACCCAGAGAGAGTTGGGGGCAAAAATCACAGGCAATATATTGGTTAGGCAGGCAGAATGGAAGAACACACATAGGGCCTCATCACGAGTTGGGCTGTATTCCCGGCTGTAATACCGCCGAATGTCATAGTCCTAGCACCGACCAGTCTGGTGGTATTACCACCGAATCACGGGTTGGGCCTTAACGGTAAATCCCCATTCCTGATTGGGTCCATTGGATCCAATGGGACATTTTCGGTGCTAATACTGCAGGCTAATACAGCCGGCTGTAATACAGCTGAAAACAGGGATTTTCACCTGCAGAAAAAAGCTGGAGGTAAAACAGCCGATTTAGCGCACAACTCGTGATAGGGCCAGCCCTTAAATGTGGCGGTAATGCCGTTACCACCACATTTAAGGGCTACAGACTAACTTGTGATGAGGCCCATAGACAGGAATTCAAGAGTCAAGGGGCCGGAGCCAAAGACAAGTGACACCGGATGCCTGTTGTCGAGGATCACACAGTTGGACAGGTCGAGATTCAACGTTGCCAAGAGTACTTTGATATTGTCAATGTTCGGAAGCAAAAGTTATAAGGAGGAGGGAAAAGTAAGGACAGGCCTTAAAGTAGAGAAATAGGGATTTCACCCAAAATTCCTCAAACAGGACACAGTACCTTTCTCAAAGAACGAAGCTAGTGCCAAGGCAGTAGTTCCTGTTGGTTTCCCGCAGACCCACGCTTTCCTGCAGCTTCAGCAAGAAGAAGGACAATGAGGGGGTCTGCACCACACAGGGACGAGGCCGGCAGCAGCGACAATGAATAAAAGGTGCGCTCCTAAAAAACAGGAGAGGTTCTTCAGGTGGCTATCCGGACCACTACAGCAGTGTGCAGCGATTTCGACCACGAAGGCGACCTCTGGCTGAAGAAGATGACCTGGTTATCCTCACCAGGCTCAAGGGAAGAAGACTCCGGACTGGATCTCCTCTTAGTCGTTGAAGGGTAGATAGCTCAAGACTGCAGCAGGGCTTCACCGGTACGGGCTAGTTGCAGCAGTCGACCTCTCCTCCACTTCTCGTCGGTTCCTTGTAGTTCCAGTGGCGACTCTCTGACTTCCAGCCCAAGAGACCTGCCTTTTATGCGCAAAACCCCCATTCACACAGCCTGGCTGTCAATCACCCAGCAGGGGGGTTGTCCGGCCCGGACAACCACCTTGCCCAATCATCACAAAGTGCGACTTGGGTTTCCTAGGATACCCTGTGCAGGGGGTGACTACACCCCTCCCTCACATTCAGCCCACCTAGACACCCAGGCGCCTTGAGGAGGGCTTCTAGGTAGAAGCCCGCCAAAAGACAGTGAACAAAGAAGGCAGAGCTAGTTTGCTGCGCAAAGTAAAACACAAGAAGGAGTTTAACAAAAAGAAATGGTGAATAATCCGCACCGGAGGCAAACGAAAAAGGATTTGGTCAAGCGGGTTTAAGTTTGAGGCTAACACAACAGCCTACAATATTACCATGGTTATATAAGATAACCGCAGTAGAAATTTAGGGTAGATACCACTGCCACCAGCCATGTCTAAATGTTAAAAGAGCGAAACAATGCTCTAGGAGGTACAGATAAAAGGAATTAAGAGTTAACCCTTCCAGCACTCCATGTAAGATGGTGTGTACTGGATCTGTGGTTAAATTTGACTAAGTAAAGTTAATGGTAACTTTACCCTTTTCTGGGTGACGGTAGTTGCCTCAGAAATGGAGTCGGGGGGGGGGGGGGTCTGAACGACAACCCTGTGCCACTGCACAGAAGGGGGCAGACTGAAGTGGTGTACTCCAGAGCTCACAATCACAAAAACAGGTCAAAACACATAGCAAAATACAAGTAAGAGTGGGGGAAAAGTACACACTCTTACCAAGTGGAAAGAAACAACTACAACTCCAGAGATCCAGCAAAACTGCTGAGGGACTCACTAGGTAAGGGAAATTAGCCATGAAATGAGAATTCTCCCTAACAGGTAACCATGCTCCTTTACCCACCATCTTCTACTATACTTACCTGCTCTTTTCTAACCACAGTCATTTCTATTATTTCTAGGTGATCCTCTGCGGTCCCTTGGTATTTTTTCAAAATTGCTGCTAAACTTTCTGGAATTGCTTATACTTCCGAGGACTCATTGGGTTTCGTAGCTACTTGCTCATACTGACTTGGGGTAAGTGGTCTTTCACGATCCTGTAACATTGTGTTTTTGAACATATTTCGTATTTCTATTTATTTTCAGGGATCTTCTATCCTTAATACTTTACTGAGCTTTATGGGCCACCATTGAATGACTCCTTTTCAGCTTCACCTAATGAAAATCTCTTTCTGGTCCTTTTTAGGATTTCCGGTAAGCAGTTGCTATATTGTCAGGTTCTGACATCCTTACTTTTAAAGTGTTGAATAAGAACAGAACTAGGGGTATCCAATAGAAATGATTTGCAATAGAGATTGTGACTAACACATAACAAGCTGATAGGGTTGATGGGTTGATGATTAAACCAATGAAGTATGTATGGTAAACAGGTTATGAGCTACTTGCTGATAAAACCATAGTGATTAGGTCAAGAAAACCATTGATGACATGAAGATATGTTAATGCACGTGTAATGAGTTATGTATTATGATTATCATCTATCATTGGTTTTTTTTAAAATCATATGACCAACAGGTCACAAACTCCATTATCAACATGAAGATATGAATATCAATAATGAATTTTGCTGTTTGGAAAGATTGTATGTTAGGCGTCAATGTATACTAATGTGTATTATTTAAAAATTATTTTTTCAGATATTTACATGAAAATTAATTGTGATTTGCCCCTGAAGTAGTGATTGTTCACGAAACGCGTTGGACATACAATAAAAGAATCAAGTTTTATGAAATAACTTGTGCATCTTAAATCATTGAGATGTGCATTACAATTTATATGTGTATATGTATGTTCAGGTCTAATTTTGCCCAATCCAAAGAAATGTAAAAATCTTCTTTCTTTGAAAAAAAGAAAGAAATATACAGTGACACATTTTTACTTTAACGACTAGGACTCATAATTGAGTCTTTTGATAGAGCGCAGAGGACGGGAGTTCCCATATACGGGAAATGTTCTGTTTGTATCAAATGTAGACCAAACATAGACCAATTGTATGTGAAATAGCCCAACATTGCAACCTTACAAATCACTGGTAGGAGTGCAGAAACTTTATTGAGTTGGCATTTGCATGCATTGGCATTGCTGGTTGCTATGTCAACCAATGCGTGCATTTTCACCTGCTATTTCATCGATCCCTTATGTTCTAACTGCGAGCCGCCATTCCAAGATGGCGGCCCGCACACTGTGACCTGGACTGTATGCTGCTGGGCCCCCACTGGCTTCAGCTACATCTATTTTGCACCAATCTCAAGCCGGCAGGCTTGGCTGGCCCTTCTCCGAAGGCCCGATCCTAGCCCCATTCAACTTTCTCTCTCCCTCACTCCCGGCAAGGCAGCAGACGTTGCAGGGTCACTGCGCCCTCATCCACTACATCGTATGGCGTCAGGTGAATCTTTAGCACATCCTGGGATTAAGGTAAGCCCTCCCTGGGCCCTTATTGGCAAGCGAACGGCACCGCTTTTTTGCATTTAAGTTGCCTTTCTACATAGAAGATCGTGGCAATTTAAATATGCTTTCTGTGCCTTCTGAAGTAACTGCACGTGTGCGTGCATTTTCCCGTGCTATTTCATCTATCCCTTATGTTCTAACTACAAGCCGCCATTCCAAGATGGCGGCCCGCACACTGTGACATGGACTGTATGCTGCTGTGCCCCCATTGGCTTCAGCTACATCTATTTTGCTGAAATCTCAAGCCAGCAAACTTGGCCGGCCCTCCTGCGAAGGCCCGATCCTAAGGCCACCGTCTACAACCCTGTCCGCTAAAGGTTCGCTCAGTACGCCCCCCTATTTGCCTGTGTGCATGTATGATCCACCCCACCCCCCAGTTGATCGCATGTGTGTGCATGTATGATCCCCCACCCCCTCGTTGGTCGCCTGTATGTTTGTATGACCCCCCCGTTTGTATGACTCACCTGACCCCCATTGGTCGCATATGTGCATATATGATCCCCCCACCCTCCCTTTGGTCGCCCGTATGTTTGTATGAGCAACCCACGCCCGTTGGTCGCCTGTGTGCATGTATGATCCCCCACCCACCTGTTGGTCGCCTGTATGTTTGTATGACCACCACCCCCGTTGGTCGCCTGTGTGCATGTATGATCTACTCTGCTTAATTGGAGCACCCCAGGGATCCCTTCTGCATCTTGTCCCGCGGGCCGGACTGCTTCGCTAGACCGGCACGCGGCATCTCCTCCTCTTTACTGGACCTCCCTGCTATGCAGCTGGAATCCAGGAGCTTTCTGCCTGTAGGCAGCACAGCCCCCACATTGCTCCCTTGGCTCTGCCTAAGCAGGATTTCACATGTAAGGATTTCACTGAAGACCTAACCAACTACCGACCAATCTCAAACATCCCATACCGGCAAACCTCCTAGAAAACTACTTGTACAAACAAGCCCTGGAACGTGTCAAACTGATAGTAGACCAATCACAAGACAGCTTCAGACCCATAAGAGGAACAGGAACCGCATCATTCTCATCATGGGAGGACCTAAAAAACCAACGCAGACTCCAATGTCCAATTGGCACTTACACTACTTGATCTATCAGCAGCCTTCGACACTGTCGACCACGCCTCGAAGACATAGGAATCAGCAACACAGTGTTACTTTGGGTAAAATCCTTCATGACAAAAAGAACGGAAACAACCTGGCAAACCCTCTTCAACTCAACAACTTGCTGAGTACCAGAAAGCTCATCCCTCGCACCACTGCTATTCAACATCTACATGACCGCTCTCATCAAAACACATAACCTCTTCTACTACAGTTATGCAGACGAAACACAAATCATCTACAAAATCAATGCTAGCGAAGAACAAAGCCCAACCCTTACCAACTGCCTCAGAGATTTAAACCATTGTAGGAGTGCCAACAGCCATAAACTCAACCCGGACAAAACAGAAATCATGACGGCGCCCAATGACCCCTTGAACCAACACCACATTCCATGGCCTACTGAATGGGAAACCGACCGGAATCATCCAAAGCGCTCAAAAACTCTGAACATTAATGGATGACGAATTAACACTCGAAACGCAAGTCAACACAGTAGTAAACAAATGCTTCTTCCGCCTATACACAATAAGCGAATAATCCCCTTCTTTACCTTTCCACATAAAACACTTGCTGTCATTTCTCTCGTAATGTCAAGAAAAGACTACGCCAACAGCATCTCGGAATGCCAGACTGCCTAATTAAAAAACTAAAGCGAATACAGAACGCAAGACTACTCCTCAGACTAACTAAGAGAAAACACATCACACTAGCACTGAGAACCCTACATTGGCTCCGGGTCAAAAAACACATTTGTTACCAGCCACAACACATTTAATAGGTGGCCCCGCCCACTAAGGGGTTGGACTGATGACGCACAGTTGGTGGGGGGGGGGGGCTTGGGGCGGCAGTTACTGTGAAGAAAGAATAAAGTATGGTTGAATAATCCCTCCGGCTGCGTGTCCTTATTATGGCCCAATCCCGGGCAACATTGGCGACGAGGATCTCTCACTTACGTGCCGGAGTCCTCCTTGCCGGCACTCGCCGTGCTCCCAAGCCCCTGGCATTCCGCCAGGCCTCCTCCTCCTATTACAGCCGGCGATACCGCCACGCCAGTCCTCCAGGCCTCCTCCTCCCGACACAGCTGGGATCCCCCAGCGTAACCGCACTCAGCTCCTCCCTGCTCCGGAACTCAACAGCCAACGCCCCCCACGTGGCCACACTGAAGAAACCACACACGCCATCCACGAGAAGAGCGCCCAGCCCCTTCACGCCTCACGAGGCCAGAGGCCTCCACCTGCCAAGAAGGGACAGGCACATAACGGTGAGCGGTCCCTTTCTCCCCTGCACACGCCGTGTCTAAACTCAACCACCAGGAAATACACTTGCTCCCCTGACAGGACACATGGCTCTCAAGAAAAAGCCTAGTAAGGCAGACCACCTGGCCTGGAGATACCAGCCCACGTATCCTTACACAACAAGCACACAGTGTGCACAAGAGCACTCACCCGCTCACGCCACCATCTTTGTGTTACACAAACAAAGGAGAAGAACAAGAGAAGACAAATTTGTTAACATCTCCTCGCTTGCAAACCTTCACCACCCGCACTCTACCGCTGGTTGCCAGTACTGGAAAAGCCACATCTACACAAGATGAGTAATCCCTCATCGCCCCAGCCAGCCGGGCCGCAAAATCTATCCAGCTGAGGATGCCACCACCATTCACCAAGACGCCTCAAGCCACGAAAGGTCCGAGTGGACTGAGTGGATGGAGGACTTCCAACACTTTGTAAGGGGCTCAGGAGACGGCGATTCTCCCCACATCAGGGACATATTCCTCAACCTGGTAGGGGGGGGGATAAAGACTATTGTAAAAACCATCCCAGCAGCGGAACAAAATGACTTTGCAGCCCTAATCAAAGCTCTGGACAAACTGCTCATAATCGAACCTAATTGCGACTATGAAAGGTATCTGTTCAATCAGTGCTCCCAGAAACCACAAGAGACAGTGGACGAATACATAACCCGCTTAAGAGAGAAAGGCGCACACTCTTTAGATGAAACGATACGTCTAAGAGTCATCGAAGGCTGCCTATCACTTGCACTCAAGAAGCAGCTATTGAAGAAACCCATCACTATACCCGAAGTCAGCGAACTTCCTCGCATTTTTGAAAGAGTTGACGCACAAGCTGCGTCCATGACTGGTACCAGCAATCCAAAACAAGATTGCACTGACCTCATTGATGCGATCCAGCCAGGGCGACAAAGGACCATACCCATACAGGCCACAAGCCCTAAAAGTACCACGTCAACAAAGACAATGCTACCGTTGTGGCATGGCATTCCCACACTCAGGGTCTTGCCCAGCACTATCACAAAGATGTACGAACTGCGGAAGGGAAGGACATTTCAGTCGGTGTGTAGAGAAGGAAAACCTATTCGCACGTTACGACCCCAAGCACCCATCAGGGTGCCTTTCCGGCTGCCATTTCCCCAATATGGACCACAAAGGTACTATCAACCGAACCCACGGCGATACGTGAGAGCTGTCGACAAATATCAGGACTATGAATACCCACAAACCCAGGACTACACAAAACAACCACAATACCTCACGGGCGAATATGACAACCCGGCGGAGGGGTACGGAGAGGACACATACTACCACGACCCCACAACAACCACAATGTACTACGACCCATATATATAGTACGTCAACCTCATCCTCGACAGTGAAGAAGCCAGAGAAGCCCCAAAAATACCAATAAAAATGGAAAACACCTTATTTCACTTCATGGTGGACTCAGGCGCCACCGTGAACATCATCGAAATCCAGAATTTTCCAGTGGGGGGAAGCCACAGCCTTGCAGTCCAGCGGACACTTCACACGCCGCCTTCTCTTAAATGGACGATAGGTAGACACCACCATCCATGTGATACGATCCCTCACCAAAGGGAGGTGCCTTCTCAGCTACTAAACTGCCTCACGCCTAGACCTGATCAAGATCCACGTAAGAACAGGAGATATCACCTTAACCATGATCCAACAGGATTCCAAGAAACAGATTGGGACGATCCTCCACGGACAATTCCAAAATCTCATTACCAAAGCAGAGATTGTGCGTAAATTCCCCAAATTGTGCACAGGCCTTGGAAAACTCAAATGTCCCCCAATCAAATTGCACATAGACCCCACAGTGAGACCCGTACCGCAACACCCAAGGAGGGTTGGATTCCACCTCCAGGAGTCGGTCTCGAGAGAACTTGAACTACTCTCTGATGGCATTATCAAGCCCGCAACAGGACCAACACCATGGGTCTCCCCCCTTGTCATCGTACCCAAGGATGGAGGCAGACTACGCCTATGCATTGACATGCGAGTGGCTAACACCGCCATCCAACGTGAAAGACACCCAGGCCTATGCATCGAGGACATGATAGTACAACTGAACAATGCCCGCATGTTCTCAAAACTTGATTTAATCCAGGGATACCACCAACTGGAGTTACACCCTGACTCCAGAGGAATAACAACCTTTGCAACACATGATGGGTTGTACAGATACCGCAGACTAAACTTTGGAATTTCATCCGCCAACCAAAATTTATCAGGGAGCGGTGCGACAGATCATCAGACCGATCCGGGGAGCCTTAAATTACAGCAACGATATTCTCATCTTTGGCTCGTCGAAGGAAGCCCATGATGCCGCCCTCCTTGCCACGTGCGAAGCAATACAAGCCGCTGGCCTCACGCTAAACAACGAAAAATGCTAGTTCAGCAAGTCAAAGCGCACATTTTTCGGTCACATCTTCTCGAGTGAAGGGATGATGCCTGACCCTGAGAAGGTAGACACCATTACAAAGCTGAAAGAACCACAACAGGCGGCCGACGTCCACTCCTTTCTAGGCAAGGCAGAATACTGCGCCAGTTACATACCACATTATGCCTCGCTCACAGAACCACTCCGGAAACTCCTGCAGAAAGAAGCAACATTTGACTGGTCCCCGGCGTGCTAACGCACATTTGATGCCATCAAACAAGCTCTCATGGAAGCCCACCGTCTAGCCTATTTCAACCCGACCTGGCACACAGAAGTAATAGTGGACGCCAGTCCAGTTGGCCTGGGAGCGATCCTAGCACAGACAAGCGGCGTAGACGTCAACCCCAGACACGTTGTTGCTTACGCAAGCAGAGCACTGTCCACCCAGAAGCGGCGTACTCGCAGGCCAAGAAGGAAAGCCTGGCCGAAGTCTGGGCCTGTGAACATTTTCACAACTTCCTAATAGGAAAAAAGTTCACTCTGATTACAGACCACCAGGCACTGCTCTCACTATTCGGCAACCCACATACCAAGATGCCTCTGAGAATAGAACGTTGGGGCATTTGACTTCAAGAATAATATTACGACATCATACACCGACCCGGAGGCGACCTAAACCCCGCAGATTACCCGTCGCAACACCCGGTAGGAGCCCCACTGACCCGAAGTGGTGATGTTGCCTACATCAACTACGTCGTAGCAAACTCACTACCACCCGCACTATCGATGGATATGGTCACTGCAGCCTCAGCAGCGGATCCCACGACCTCACTCGCCATCAGCCTCACGTCTACCAACAAATGGAAAGACCACCGACGAGCAATGCTAGCTCACCCGGGGGTGTGCAAAGAAGAAATTGAAAGACTGGCCAGAGTACACAACGAGCTGGCCGTAAAAGACCACAACATACTACTCAGAGGCTGCTGCATCGTCATCCCAGCCGCCCTGAGAGCAGACATTGTCCGCACCGCCCATGAAGGACACCGAGGGGCAGATAACACAAAGAAATAACTGCAATGCCACATCTGGTTCCCATTCCTGGAAGCGGCAGTAGACGAATGGATAAAGAGCGGTCATGCCTGCCAGTGCACGGCGCCAGTCGAACCTCCCGCTCCTCTACAACACACACAAATACCAGACCGCCCCTGGGAAAGAGTGGCTGTGGACTTTTACGGACCTATGGAATCAGGTGATTATCTCCTTCTCCCGATCGATGAATACTCGCGTTTTCCTATCGTCAAGAAACTAGCTACCACAGCTTTCCCCCAGGTAGTCACAGTACTAGACGAAGTGCAAAGTGAATGGGGCATTCCCAGGGTCATCAAATCGAACAACGGTCCACCCTTTTGCGGATATGAGTTTGCAGCGCTGGCGAGACACCTAGGATTCAAGCACATGAAAATCACACCTCGACACCCACAGGCAAATGGAATGGCGGAACGATTCATAGCGTCGATAAAGAAGACGACCCAGAGAGCCTGCATTGAGGCAGTCAACCCACATCAAGTGTTATGCTGGCTCCTTCGAGACTACCGAAACACACCCCACGAGGCCACGAACAAAACTCTGGCAGAACTCATGGTCCGGTACGAAGTGCATACCCGCATCTTACGAAATCCATCGGCCACAGAGGACACAGACACCGAAGTAACACAACGTGATGCGAAAGCGAAAGAAAAAGCAAAGCAGGACACTGAAGCACGACGCACGGCAATGTCAAAGGACTTTCAGGTCGGGGATGAAGTTCTTGTGCAACATCCCATGGTCAGAAAGACAGACCCATGGTTTGCTCAGAGCCCCATGAGAGTCACAGCTGTAAAAGGGACAATGGTGACAGCCCAGGATCACGACAAGGCTGTCACGAGGAACTGCCAACAATTCAAACACTACCTCAAAAGAGAAGAGAGCGAGCCGCCACCAAGGGCCTCCAGCCCGGTCCCACGAGAAACACACGATGACGAGTGGATCCCACCTGGGGGAGCTGGCGGCAGATCAGAACACAACGAAGACCTTCCTAGCGGGGAAGAAGCAAAGGCCCGACACAAGAGACCGCAGCAGGTAATCAAGAGGCCAGCACGACTGGTCGAAGAATGTTAACCTGATTTTTGGATATTTTGTCCGGGGTGGTGTTACCGGCCACAACACCTTTAAGAGGTGGCTCCGCCCACTAAGGGGTTGGACTGGTGACGCACAGTTAGTGGGACAGGGGGGGGAGTTCGGGGAAAGGCACGCTTGGCAGCAGTTACTGTGAAGATTCATACAGGAAAAAATGTCAATCTACAAAACCAAACACTAAAGGTTCAGCAACTACATTTACCTAAAACCTAAACAATACTCAAAGCAGAAATGTGGGGAATTATGCTAAGATTTAAATGCCTTCTGTTGGATAACTACCGTTTCCAAGAGCTGTGAAGTGAAATTGACTTTACTTACATTTGTAACTTTCTAGACCCAGCACAAACTACCTTTCAATAGGGTGCTGGAGGGGTTACTTAGTATCCCCTTTGTCTAGTTTCTCATGTAACATCTTTATGTTACCCTTCCTACAATTAATGGCTGGTGGCAGTGGTTTACTTTTTCCGACCACTGTGTTTCTACCGCGTGCTGCAACTGCAGCTGCAGTAAAGCACCCATGGGTGCCCATTTTGTCAAAATGGCCCTGGTCTTTTTTTGCCATTTCTTGTTAGAAAGGTCCTTTTTGAAATTTACTCTGCGCACCAAACGAGGATTGGTCCCTTTGTTCATTTTGTCTTTGGCGGGATTCACCAGTGAAGCCTGCCTCTGACTCCAACGTGTCTGGCAGGGCAGGCAGAGAGGGAGGTGCTCGAAACTCCCTGTGCTTAATCCCCTTGGTTACAGGAATGCACCCAAAAGGTGATTGGCTGGCTGTCCTTGGAGTACAGCCAACCTGCTGTGTGAGTGACAGATAGCCTGCGAATGAAAGGGAGAAACTTGCATCAAATACAAGGTCTTTTGCTTGGAAGGCAGAGTCGACCACTGGACAAAGGAATCTGAAGAAGAACTTGGAACAGACACTTGCTGCAATTCCTGGACCGTTGGTTTGCCCAGTGAAGCCCTTCTGCAGTGCTGAAGCTCCGAATTCGCCTCGACTAGAGAGGCTCCTGCAAAGGGCGACTTCTCCCCTTGGGTTGGTGGGACCAAACGACCCCAAGATGATCTCATCTGGAAATCCTGTCGCAGCGGGCTGTACTTCCATTGCTGCTGCAGGAACCGATTGCCAGGGAGAGGAACTCCAGAATCGAGTGTGTCGTCTTTTACGTCGGACCAGTCAGACCTACGGCTACTGCTGGGATTAATTCACGCCTCATTGATACCACAGGTACTGCAGCCACATGTTCCAATAAGACACACCCCCATGCAGTCCGCAGCTACACATAACTCTGTTCTGCACACAGGAAAATAATGCATTACAACCTTCACTACAGTTCCCACAAGCCGATGCGTTCCTGCCGTAACAATCGTTACGGTACAGGATGGAGGGTGCCATGGAGATTGTGGCGTTCTCGTACTGGGGCTTCTGTTTCCCGGCATACACGTCAATCACGTGATACAGCCCACGTCTCTTAAGCACTCCGCTCCATGGCTTCAGTTCTTCTGAATTTGCCGAAGTGCGTTTACTACATTTTACCCGATTTCTTGTTTTTTCGAACCTTGCCTGTTTACTGGAACGGTCTGTCCCACATCTTTTTTGTTTGCCTTGGATCCTGTTTGATTCTCTCGTGTCTAGACCTGGACTGCTATTTTGGATTGCCTTTGCCTCACATAACTCTGTACCTCGCTTTTGGATCCTGCTTACCTTGTTGTCAGAGATATTTCAAGTCATTCACTGGAGCTTCGGCGTAACAATCAACACCAAGTTCACGACCCGATCCTACCTGACTTCTTGCTTCATCCGGACCTTGTGAAGCGTTGTGGAGCTACCCTCTTTCCGCCTCTCACAGACTTGAGACTTGGAGGGTATTGGCAGCCTCCTTCCTTAGGCGTCCCCGTTCCGTCGGGATAGTCGTTGGGAACTAGAGACTTTCTTCCCGTTCCAGGCATCCTCATTTCGTTGGGAAGAGGTTCCCTGGGCTGCTCCCCTCACTTGAATGCTTTCGGCAGCAACCATCCTTATTACAACATCTTATTAGCATACAGTAACTTATATTATACATACCACATCCAGACAACATCCACCTTATCCATTATTCTGCCAATTTACTGGTATGGTTATACATTGCAGATGGTTCTAGGATTTTCGTATTGATCTTCTCGTTAACCACTGGGGCGGTGACACGTTACTGCCTGCAACGTTCTTGATCAAAGGTTAGTTCTTATCCAATAGACACAATAGTGCATGTTGTTGCAAGAAGAGTTGTTAACGGATTCCTCTTGTATCCTAGGTTGCCTGGTGTTCGCCGTTCCATTCTTTCGAGAAATACATCCTCTTGTTCTGAGTATTCGAACAGACAGGGGGTTTTATTGCTAGGAAGAATCCGTCGGCTACACTACGTGGTCAACAGGACGACAGATTCTGACAGGCCCTGAGCTCGAGGAAGATCCTCCGGACTCCCATGAAGCAGAACTGACCGAGCCTGACCCACCCCAACAGAGTGCTGGACCCCAGATGTGACGAAAGTCCAAAAGGTATCCAAGAACCTCGATGGTGCTAATCGCGAGAGGCTGAAACTGCAAAGTGAAGCTGATCTTCAGTTTGCCCATTGGTGCCGCAGACCTTCAATTCGTATTGCAGTAGTCCCCAGATGTCCTCCCTCTTGTTCCCATGACTGAGGCCCAGGAACAACAGTATCTGCCATACTACTACTGGAACAGAAGCCAGCTGGAACCAATTTCTTGAGACCTAAGGTACTGTAAACTAAGGGGTACTTACCTCTTGTCGTGTAGCCTTGCTAGCTCTCAGTTGAGACTTGTCTTGGTTGCCTGTTGCAGAGTAGCTTGCAGCTTTGCCCGTCACAGGCCTCCCAGCTTGTGGCCTGTTAGGCAGAAACCTGTGCAGTTCCCTTAGGGACCACTGCAAAAGATTTAAGACTACAGGTGTTTGGCAGTAAACCCACTTGGTAGCAGTCTGTACCACACAGATTCACTTGGTAGCTGTGGCTGAGCAGTCAGACTTCCCTCAAGAAGAGTTAGGCAGTATATAGAGTATACACAATAGATACAGAGATACAGTAGCACAAGCAAACACTGACCAGAGCTTTGGTGTAAAAGTATATAATTATTTAAAGACACACTTGTAAATTACACTAGCACAAAGAGGTAAGTAAATTCAGCACACAGTCACTATTATATATATATATATATATACAACCCTAATTACTTATTAGACAAGTCTTAGCGAGAAACACCACTTATTTTCAGACAGAGGTGAGCGCTTAACATAAGATGGCACTCTAATAAGTTATTTAAAAAGGGAGGGAAAAAGGCAGAGTTATGGAAGCACACAATTTTCAATACTTTTAAAAGAACCACAGTAAGGCAGGATAGGCAGAGTTCTACTGGAGAGCAAGGAAGTCAATTGCAAGGCCCACTCTTGGAGAGAGCAAGCAGAAGGGGTCCAGGTTCACACAGTGGGGTTAAGCCCAAAGAGTCTTGTAGATAGTTCGCACACAAAGGATGAAATTAAAGTCAGGAAATGTTAGCTAGGTTGTCCCAGGCCAGCCCAGGTTAGAAAGTCAAGGCTTTACTGTCACCCCGAACGATCTGTCGCAAGGGAAGCCTGGCGGGACACAGTACCTTAAGTGTGAAGGAAGCTCCAGCGGGGGCAGTTGTTCCTGGCAGCGGGTGCAAGTCAGTGTTTCGTCCAGGGGAAGAGGAGGTCTTGCCGTGGAGGAAAGATGAAGGTCGTTGCACTGCCAGGGAAGAAACCAGCCACGGAGTTCTTCGGTTAAAAGGTACTACCCTTCTCTTCGCGGTAGTGGTAAGCCGTGGTGTTCCGGTTGCCGGGGTGCTTGGCACGGGCAAGGCGGCCACGAGATGCTCCAGGAAGGTGAAAAGAAGGCAAAACTGGTTATCCACACCAGTCAAAGGAAGAAGACTCTCTGGACTGGAGATCTCCTCTGTCGTCGGGAAAAGTGGTGAGACGGTTCAGCAGGGCTCCACCGGTGGTGTCGTCGTTGCAGGTCGGCTCAGCTTCTCCCTCCTCGGATTCTTAGGTCCTGTGGTGACTTCTGAAGTTCCAGTCCCCAAAGCCCTGCTTTTATGCAGCAAACCCCCATTCATTCAGCCTAGCTGTCAATCAAACATGCTAAGTGGTGAGGGACAAACACACAAGAGTGCGACTTGAGTTGCCAAGGCAACTCAGTCCAGGGTGCCTAAACCCCCTCCCACACCCCCTGTGGTACCCTGACAGAGTGGCACCACTTTTGGAGGCTTCTGTGGAGAAGCCCGCCAAAAAGTGGAACAAAGGGCTCGACTTGGGTTGGAGTCACAGAAGAGAACACAAACGCCATTTTAGAACCGAGTTCTGGCAAAAAATACCAACCGGTGAATTAATATTAAATAAATAATCCGGCGATTTGTTCGAGGCTATAGGAATTAAATAAAGTTGGTAGCCTAGAACAATGGGAAAATCCCATAGAGATATATTCGCGGTCGAATATAAAAAGTAGTATCCACTGCCACCAGCCAAAACTCGATCAGGGGGGACGGAGACGTGCCCCCTCGAACAACAGACCCCGGGGCAATCGAATTGCCCCGACCAGTACATCCACAATATGATGGTTTGTACTGGTTTCTGTTCATAATTTGGGACTAGCAAAGCCAATGGTGACTTTACATGCCCTGGGAGACAGTAGTCAGTCCCAGGGTATGGAGTCTATGTTGGGGGGTCGCTACGACACCCCCTGGGTTACGGCACAGAGGGTGCTGGGTAACCCACATCAAAAACACATGAAACCCTATGGAGTAAAAGACCCCATAGCCCATAAAACACATGGAAAGACAAAGGAACACCTCAAATCATGTCTAAGAGTGGGAGTAAAAGAGTCTCACTCTTATCAGGAGAGAAATATAAACCCCAAAAAATCCAGCAAAGCTGCTGGGGGACTCACTAGGTTTGGTAAATTAACCTTTACAGAGAATTCTCCCTAACAAGGCCCAACAGTAATTTCATTTTCTACAAATATTTTCTAAAACATTGTGCAAGACTTTTTACTTAACTTCAAGAAGTGCTTCAGCTCCCCTAGACTTTTGCTTAATGGACATTGGCTGTCCTGGCTCCCTGAAAGACTCATCTAACCCGACTTTGTGCTTTAACTGTCCCTCCAAAGAGTCACACATTCTATAACTTGTGTAGCTGGGAAAGGGTTCATAAGTATTTATCTGCTTAAGAATATTTGTTAACCATTGTTCGATTCCCTAACCTTATCCTTAAGACACCAAACTCAGTATTGCTCTAAATGTACCAGTGATATATCAATGTCCACAGTGTCCTAGTTATTTAAGTCACCTCAGGGTGTAGGAAGTGTCTGTGTGCCATCCCAAATGGGCATCTACTGATTTATTGAAACTGACAGTGTGTATTTTTGAAGTATATTTTAAGTGGTATATAATTGCTCCCTTCTAAGGAAGGCTTATTCAACTGATTGTTAAATTAATAAATAATAGTTTAATCAATAAACCTTGAGTGCGTTTCTTTGGATACGTGTCACTGTGAAACTATGCTACAACCCTACAGCTCACATTGACCACTCTTGAGATACGCCTGGCTGCTTAGTCACCCTATCAACTTGTGTACATGCTTATACCAAAGGTTGGGTTAACTATTGCCAAGAGGACAAGGCTGGTGCAGTCTCCTACAGGCTACTACATACAATCTTGCTTAACACACACAAAACACTCATACACCAAACACCACATAACATCTACCAACTAAAAACAAACCAGCACAAAGTGACCAGTTTTTCCCAACTGAAGCTACCAACAATACATCAAAGCTCCCTTGCGCTTTTTCTCCTCTCAATCCCACTAAGCCCTCCCAGCCCTCCTTCCTTTTCAGATTCGCCAGACAACCTGGACAGTGCTGGCCTTAGCAGTGGCAGCACCCCCGGCAGTTTAAGAAAAAAATGTTTTTATTAACTCCCTGCTCCAGTGCCTGAATAGGGAGTTAATCACTGGAATAGGGCACTCGTGCTAATGCATGAGCACCCTATTCTAATGAAACTGCCTTCCTCCTGCGCCGGAGTGAGGAGGTAATAATCTCAATAGAGTGCAGCTCCCTACTGTTATTAAATGCGCCCTCCGCGCCTTCTCCCACTACGCCAGCACCTGGAGAACATGAAAATGGCAGCAGTGCGCAGTATAAATAACATGTGTAATGACCACACGCGGGGTCCTGCCATCCGCAGGAAATAAAGAACTGTATAAGGTCATGAGGATCCCAGTGAGGTAAGCAAGGAGGCGGGGCAAGTAAAAAAATTGAATAAGGGTCGAGGAAGCAGGAGCCTCAAAAGATTTAAGTACTGGGACGATGAAGGACAAGGAGATAATGGCTACTTGTCAAAGCTTTGGTAAGGAAGATAGTTTTACATTTCCATATAGACCTAATTTATATTTTCATTCGAAATACAGCAATGTTTTGAAATGTCAAAATATTAAAAAAAACTTACATTAAACGAAAGTAATAGGAGTGCCATACTCTACATAAGTGTATTTTCAAATCTGTGTGTGATTCTGCGAGGAAAATTGCATTGTTGAATATTGTTTCAGATTCATTCTCCTTTGCAGAGTACTCCGTCACCTAGGTCACAGATATCCAGTACGGACTGTTTTACTGACAATGGGTTCTGGGACCTTTAGTCTTCGATCACTTTTACTAAAGCAGTTAATCCTAAAACCCTGATAACAATGCTTTAAATAATAAAACAAAAATAAACAAGCGTTTCAATTGAAAGTGCACGTTATCAATCCAAACTATCCACCCAGCACCCAAACCGTACGCTACAGTCTATTGAAAGGAGACATACACAATACAAACATTTAGACATATCTCAATCACGGTTAAAGTAACGCACCTGAATGTAAGTATGAATTGCTCTAACGCAGCCGTAAGCAACCGCTAAGTGGTTTGCATATTTAATGACTAATGAGCAACAGAGGTGCAACTCGGGGAAGTCCCGCCAGAACTTGAGTAGTATCTACTTCTCATCCGAGAAACGGACCTATCAACGCCCACCTCCTCTCGTCACGTGAATTGTACGTTACGTTCGGCCATCTGCGTGAGCGCGTTGTAAACTTTACAATCTTGCGATTTTAGTTTCTCTTCATCTTCAAGTCGTCAGCATTGTCTCATTGCATGCAGCTCGAAATCTGGAGCCCTGCCGACAGAAAAGTGTTTGACAGAGTTGCCATGTCATATTATAAGTGACTTTGGGCGTGTTTTTGCCAAACGTCGCTTATAATACTTAGAGGTGGCTTCTTGCATTTTTTGTAATACATGTGTGTGCTTGTACTCGATTCTCCTGAGATGTTTCCTGCGTTACATTACTTCTGCGCATATTTTGTAAATTGCTTTCCGAGCCTTGCAGCACACGCTGAAAGAAGTTTTAACGATGCGCCCCAATCTTCTTTTTGCCACAGCGCCCGCTGTGAGTCTGTGACTCATTGAGCAGACGAATACGATAAATCCTTGGAAGTAATAAAAGACAGCATTGTTGGCAAGTTAAACATCAAAAGATCATTGGCTCGTGAGTATTCGAATTGACCGTACTGCTATTTGTACCACAGGCAAAATGCTTCTTACTTGCTTTAGATATGAAACCCGTTGTGGGGCTTTCCATACCCCCAGCGCTGTTACGTGAGCCCCCAGCCCCACTGGTTACAGACTCACACAGAGACGTGTTACTCTTCTTCTTCTTCTTCTTCTTACTCTGCTCAGGCTCCCGGTCGCAATGGCGACGTGGGCACGCCCCCTTTATTTAAAGGCACGTGGCAAAGTGCAGCACCACACTCCTTTTCCATGAGGACAAACAAACACAAACTTGCATCAACAAACACATTAACAATGTCAAACCACACAACTGTACCCTGCGAACCCCTTTATTCACAGCCGCCCCAGGGCCTTCCTGTCCCCCCCACCCCCAAGCATGGCAGACCCTACCAGGGTCACTCACAGTCATTGCACCAAAACATAGTTGCTGAGGCAAACAGGTTTCCCTCGCCCTGTACTCAGGGGGTACCTCCTGCTCGCTGGTAGCCAGCACACTGACAGATCGAGGGAGGGGTCTGGCACCCCCACCCTTCGTCGGGTACGTCCACAACGTCCGGGTCCTGGGGTGCTTCGGTCCTGGGCTCCCCCAGTTTCTTAAAGAAGCTGACATTCCTCGTGACCAATGCCCGGCCATCCAAGGCGGTCACCATGGACCCTTTTACTGCAACCACGTCCAGCGGCTCTGGTTCATATGTCAGAAATAACTTCCCACGGTGGTGCCTGTTTCGAATTAGCACTTTGTCCCCAGGCACTAGTTGTTGAGGTCGGAGGTCTGTCCTCACATTCTCCTGCTCGATCCTCAGCCGTCGGTCCTGTTCCACCTGCTGGCCATTGATGACTCCTGGTTCCTTCTCTCCGACCTCGGGCACCGCTTGAATAGGGCTTCCGCCGGGGCCACCAAGTATAGGTGTGTGGAGTTGTCCGATAGACCCGCAGGAACTGATATAGCACCCTCTCCAGGTAGCACCCTTGTGCGATACGGAAGACTTTATTCAAGGTGCGCATTAGTCTCTCCGCCTCCCCGTTAGACCTAGGCTATATCGGGGTGATTTTCCGATGCTGCACTCCATAGCCGTCCATCAGGGCTGCGAATCGTTCACCTTGGAATGGGGTACCATTGTCCGAGCACAGGGTTGTGGGGAGTCCATGAGCAGCAAATACTTTCTCCAGCGCCACCACCACGTGTTCAAAAGCCACTGATGCAATGAATTCGACTTCCGGGTACCTGGAATACTCATCAATCACCACAAGGAAGTGAGTACCTTTGCGAGGTGGAACCAAAGTCCGCATGGACAACCTCCCAGGGGCGCATGCCGCGGGGCATGGCTTCAATGGCGGGCTCTCTCTGTGCAGGAGACGCGGCCTGGCACCACATGCATGAGGCATACTCGTCAACACGTCGCTCGAGCTCGGGGAATCATACCTTGAGGCGTAGGCGGACCTTGGTCTTTGTAGCCCCTTGATGGCCTTGATGGGCCAAACCAATTACCTCTTGGACTTTGGCCTGAGGGACCAAAATCCGATCTCCTCTCAAAAGCAGCCCGTTTGCCGAGAACGACAGCCGTTCCCGCACCTTCCACAGCTGCTCGACCACCACTTTTGCCTCCTGCATGCACCCTGCCAACGACTCCCGCACGCTCCTCCAGGACCCTGGCTGCATGGCCGCTCCGAGGATGCAGAAGCACTCGTCCTGTGTGGCCGCGGCCTCCAGTTCATCCAGCAGCAGGGCATTTGGGGTTGCCGCCTCGGCCACCAGTTGGAATGTTCATCGGCCTCTTCTGCACAGGCATCCATCTCGCTGTCGGTGTATCCTCTTGGATGGCGAGAAAGATAGTCGGCCGCGTTGTTGGAGCCGGGGAAGTAGATCATCGAGACCCCATACTCCAGAAGCACGAGCCTCCACCTTTCGATCCTCGTCGGTGACTTTGATGATGATCCGGCCAGGATGGGGCACAGGGGTTTATGGTCGGTAACCACTGTCACTGGCCTGCCCAGAATGTACAGCCAGAAGTGCCTGCACCCCCACAAGACCGCCAGAGCCTCCCTTTCTATCTGAGAGTAGCGCTGTTCAGTTTCGGACAGTGCCTTGCTGGCATAGGCCACCGGGCAGACGCTGGAGTCGGGCCCAACTTGTGTCAGCACGGCCCCCAGGCCGAAAGGGCTAGCATCCACGATTATCTTGGACTGGAGGGTGGGGTCAAAGAACGCCATTGTGTCTTCTGCCGTAAGGGCACTCTTAATGTCCTCGAAAGCTGCTTACTCCAGTGGTCCCCACTGCCACACGGTCTCCTTCTTAGTGAGGGCACATAGGGGCTCTGACCTGGACGCCAAGTTTTTGATAAAACAGCCACAATAGGTTACCATGGCCAAGAAGCTTCGGACTTCTGACACATTTTTGGGTGGGCATGCATCTTTAATGTCCTTTACCTTTCGGGGATCGGGAGACACTCCTCCGTCCTTAAGCATGAAGCCAAAGAATTCGATGTTTGTCTTCAGAAATTCACATTTCTCCCGATGGGGCGTCAGGCCCAAGGACTGTAGTCGTTCGAATGTCTTGGCCAGTTTGTGTAGGTGGTCCACTTCAGACTTGGCGAATACAAGAATGTCGTCGCTGATGTTCAGCACACCTTCAAGGTCTGCCAGTGCACCCCTGATTATGTTTTGAAAAACCTCAGCCGCCAAGGACACCCCGAAGCTGAGTCTCTTATACTGGTACAGGCTCCGGTGAGTCGTGAATGTTGTTATGTACCTTGACTCTGGATGCAAGAGGACTTGATGGTATCCAGCCCTGATATCAAGCTTCGAGAAGAAGCGAGCCCCTTGCAGCTCGGTGATAATATCGTCTATTGTCGGTGTGAGATGTCGCTCTCTATATCGCCTTGCTGGGGAGTCTCAGGTCTACGCAGATCCTCACTGAGTCCGGCTGCTTGGGTTTTCTGGCAACCACAATAGGGGACACCCAGGGTGTCGTACCATCCACCTTCTCGATGATATCGAGGTTCACAAGTTTATCCTGCTCCTTGTCTACCAACTCCCTTAGGTGGAAGGGCACCCTGCGGTGCTTGAGGGCAATGGGCTGCACCGACTCGTCGATGTGCAGCCTCACTGGGTTGCCGGTCATGAGTCCAATCTCTTGGAACAGTTTGGCATACTTATCAAGTAGAGTTTGTATGTCCTCCACGTACACAGAACACGCAAAGCTTACGATTCCCAGGGCTTCAGCTGCCGCGCAGCTTAGCAATGTGTTGGTGCTGACGTGCGTCACATAGAACCATGCTTTAATTTTCGAGCCCCCGTACCCCACCTGAGCCACAAACGCACTGTCCAGGGGGATGGGATGTGAACCCCCGAATGTGAGATTCGAGCCTTCGGGGCAGAGATCTTCGGGGGCAGTCCATTGCATCATAGTGTTCTCTGGCCATCACATTGACCAACGTCCTCGTGTCCACCAGCACCAGAATGGGAGAGTCATTAACTGCCACAATGCACCGCAGCTGTCTTCGGCTCTTGATCTTGAGGGAGTCTATACTTGACACGAAGAAGATGTTCTCTTCCTCTTCCTCCTCCTCAGGTTGTGCGCCCTCCTCCCCCTAATCAACTTGGGCAACATTGGGAGGGCGAGATTATCTAAAGAACCCAGACCGCACTGGGCCCCTGGGCACCATCACGGGGAGAGACGCTCGCACACCCTGGCATAGTGGTCTGCCAGGCCGCACCACCAACCACATATTCTTCCTGCTGCTGGGCAATCTGCAGGGTGGGGCAGGTCATACCTACACTTTAGGCATGCTTCCCCCGGTTTTCCGCCCCTGTCGCAGAAATTTCCAGCCAGCCTCCTGGCACCCCTGCCGCCACGCCCCACTGCGCAGTGCTCCTCTGTCTTGACAGGACGTGCACCCGCTTTCATTCTTGACACCCGTACCTCTGAAACCTCCTGGCAGCGACCCAGCTCTAGGATGTGGGGTAAGGTGATCCCAGGTTCTCTCAGCACTTGTTTCCGTAGCTTTCCTGAGGAACACCCTTGGATGAGCTGGTTCCTGACCATGTCGTCAGGAGTGTCCCACGCACATGCCACCGACAGCCTCCTGAGACGGCCATAGAAAGTGTCCAGCGTCTCATCTTCCTTCTGGCAGGTGGAGAGCATGACAAAACGCTCATAGTCAGCATTGGCTAGGGGGAGGAAGTAATTGTGGAGAGCAGTCTTTGCTGCGCCATAGGATGCATCTGCAGGCTGGAGGGAATAAAACATTGCAACTCATCCAGAACAGAACTGCGAGACTTGTCCTTGGCCTCAAGCCCAGGGACCGTATCTCTCCAGGACTGAAATCTCTACACTGGCTCCCAGTGGCTGTGAGGATTAAGTTCAAAACCCTCTGCATTGTCCACAAGGCCTTCTGGGGCCTGGGGCCTAAATACCTGCAACTCTCTCTTCCTAAATATCTTCCTTCCCGAGCCCTTCGCTCATCCGTCTCCGACTCCCTCAGGGTCAGCCGCTTCTCGAAGCAACGAGCTGGGGGTAGATCTCTCTCCGCGGCAGGAGCCTCCCTCTGGAACAGCCTTCCTGCCTCCCTGAAACTTGAGGAGAACCATCTCCGGTTCCGGAAGCACCTCAAAACCTTCCTCTTTGCTTCTGCTTTCTCTCTCCCTCTCCCCTGCTAAATTCTTCACTAAATTCTGCACTGAATCTGAAACTTGGCCACTCTCACCGACCTCGGTCCTGGGCCCAGCCACTCTCCGCTTGCACTGTCTCCCTGGCAACCCCTGCACTGCGGGACTGTCTCTGTATCCCTACAGCCCCCCCTTCCCAGCACTTGTCTGCACTTACCTTGCACTTGGCACCAGCTGGCCCTATTTATTTATTTATCTATTTATTTCTATTCTACTTACCTTGTACTGCACTTTTCCCTTCCCCCTACCCCTGCACTTGCGCGGTCTGAATGACACCTGGCCTAGTAGGATCGTTGTCTGTCCTCCCCCTGTTCCCCCCTCCCTGCCTCGTCGCGCCTTGAAACACTTGTGTATAGGCGCATTACAAATGCCATATCATATATCATTGTGTGCACCGCAGGCCCTGCGGCATACAGCAACGTGGCCAGCTTACTGTCATCGTTGGTTTCCATTGTCGCTCGAAAATACATGTCCAATCGATCAACCCATCGGCCCTCCACCTAGGCCCAAGAATGGATGGAGGGCCCGACACATCAAACTCAGGAATGGGTTGAAGTGAAGGTGGGGGCTGTCCTTGAGGCTGCGGCTGTGTCAATATAACCTCCACTCACCACCTAAGCTAAGACTGACCCCTGGTGGAATGTCCCTTGCTTGTGTTCTCTGACACCAGCAGTGATTAACGGCCTTGATTGTCAGCTAAGTACAAACCACACAAAAAAGCACTTGCGTAAGGGCACTGCCCTGTTTCTGGCATGCATGCTTATTTAATTGTATCTCCTCCCCTTCCCTGCATCAAGTGGGGTGGGCTCCCTCTCCCATCACGTGTTGTCCGAAGGGCATAACACCACATTTTGTGTGGTAACCTCTCTGTGGAAAGTTGAATTTAGAAGTACATTTAGAAAGTTGAATTTAGAAGTGCGCCCAATAGCCTCTCTGTGATTCTAGAAGTGTGTATTTAGAAGCTGAATTTAGAAATGTGCACAATAGCCTTTCTGTGATTCTAGAAATGTACCCAACAGCTCTGTGAATCTAGAAGTGTGCCCAGGAGCCACTCTGTGAATCTAGAAGTGTGTCCAATAGCCTCTATGTGAATTAAGAAGTATGCCCAATAGCCTCTCTGTGAAAGTTGAATATAGAAGTGTACCCAATAACCTCTCTGTGAATTTAGAAGTGCGCCCAATAGCCTCCCTGCGAATGACCTCCCTGTGAATTTAGAAGTCTCTGAAAGGGCATGTAACCCTCATATCTCACCAACACGCTTACTCTCTCCTTACATCACCACTCAACTAGAACACAGAGATACTATGACACCATTCGGTATAACTGTTCTCATATCAACATTCGCCGCTCACTCAACATCATTCTAAGTAATCACTGCTGGTTGCGCACCCCCCCAGCGAGGCGTTCTCCTCAGGCCTAACGCAGCCACATCCGATCTGGATAAATCCTGCCAGAGCGAACACATACTCCTGACCTCTCAACCACCACACCTACCGCTAGAAAGCAGCTATTACACTGATACCGCACGAGCTGTACACATACCCGGTGCTCACACGCACCTTTTGACACACTCTACTCTCTCTACTGATATGAACTTCGGTTCCCAAGGGCGTTCAACCTACCAGCGCCTTCAGACCATACCAATGGTATATAAGGCGCTATATAAATGCAAAATAACATAACATAACATTCCTCCTAAACTTGTATTTGTAAAACAATAGTGTAACAACTCTACAGCTCGGTAGTATAGCCACTTTACAGCCCTCTTTCCGGGAGGTCAGCCACCTCAGCTTGTGGGGCACTAGGGTTGGGGGTTACATGTGCCATCGGAGCATTGTTCATGCTGACCACCTCTTCACCTCCTGAGACTTCATCTCGATGGGCACGTGGCTCATCGCTCCTTGGGGCTTTGGCTACTCTCTCTTTCCACATCGTCGGTGGTACTTTGCGGAAATGGGATATGTTTAAGGTGACATCTCGTCCTTGGGCCACCATCACCATGATATGGTCAGCCTTCACAACGGTCCAGGGGTGTAATTAATTCGACATGATCATTTTCTTGGAGGGAAATCAATTAATTTCCAATACAGTTTCTCCTGTTTGAAGCTCTCGGTGCTGTGCCTTGCCGGCGCGACTCTCCTTCTCATTGTGCTGTCTCTGTGTACTCTCTACTTGCTTCATGTCCATCTCGGGCACCACCCAATTCAGGTGGAGCAGTAGTTCTGCCTGAATTGGCACTCCGAACATCAGCGCTTTGGGGCTTATTTGAGTGGCCATGTGAGGGGTCTGCCGGTAGGACCATAGGAAACGGTATCCCGCCGGTAACCACGGCTGTCGATGATCCTTAGCGATTCGTATTACCTTCTTCAATGATCCCATAAACCTCTCTGCATCTCCATTAGCTTGCGGCCAGCATGGGGTGATTTTGTGTTGAGGTTCTCTAGAAAGCTTTGCAGCTCCTGACTGGTAAATGGGGGGCCGTTGTCACTCTTTATCTTCCTGGGCAGGCCGTGAACCTTAAACATTTTCTTTATGGCTGTTATCACAGAGGATACGTCTGTAGGCTTCACGGCTCCTACCGCTGGGTACCGGCTGAATTTGTCTACAGCTACTAGTAGATAGCATTCATTTGCCACCATGCAAAAGTTCACACTGATCGATTACCATCTTTTGCGGGTCCTGGTGGTGCTGGCAATGGGTTCTGGGGCTCTCTGCCATTTGGCGAATTGACAAGCTATAGAGGCTTCAATGAGGGCTAGGACTCACTGGTGAATCTTGGCCATCCAGATTTGTGATTTTAGGTACTCTTGGGTTTTGACTACCCCCTGATGTCCTTCATGTGCCAGCCAGAGTGTTAGGCAGAATCCAGTGCAGTTCCCTTAGGGAGATCTATACCAGATTAGGACTACAGGTGAGAGCAATAACTCCCCTTTGGTATCAGTCCGTACCACAAACATTTAGTTGGTAGCTGTGGCTGAGCAGTCAAACTTATCTCAAGAGGGAGATGAGCAGTATTCAGGGTTTACACAATAGGTCTATTAGACTATGGAACAAGGAAACACTGACCAAAGCTTTGTAGTTAAAAAGTATATATATATATATTTATTTTATACACTTCTAATCAAACACATGTATCACAAGTATCAAGCAAGTTAAATTAAGTCAAGGAAAAATATACACACTCCCTATAAGAATTGTAGACCAAGTGAACCAGAGTGAAAACTGAGCAAAACGGCACAGTGAAAACTACACACAAGGGATCCTCTAACAATTCCTCACAAGGGAGGCAAAGCACAAGTTATTCAGAAATAGGTTCTTATACACTCTAGCAACACTTCCCATCAGTTGTGAACCAGTTCAGCAAAACAGTGCATCAGTGTAAGCAATACTTAAAATGAAAACTGAGCAAAATGGCATTTCACAATGATTATGCAGAGGGAAGAAAGAGTAGTTTATAAGAAAGGGGTGCACCACACAGTTCGAATGGAGAATCAATCTCGAGAAGGCAGGTCTAACTAAGTGACCAGAGTGAATAGGCCTGTGCCAGAATTAGTGGTACAGGGCAAGTGCCCAGGAGCAAAATGTTCTTGTAGCTGCAGTCAAGTCTTTGGTTAACGATATTTGAAGAGGTGGTTGCAAAGGTTTGAAAAGACAATGTTAAGAGAGAGGGATGGCCAACCCAACAGGTAGGTAAAGGATTCAAAACACCTTTAGCACTACCGCGAAGAAAGGGCGGCCTGACGAAACAATGTACCTTAAAATGGAGAAGTGGCTCCTGCGGTGGCGGTTGTTTCTGGTAGTTCCTGCAGTTCGGGTGATCCAGCAGAGGAAGAGATGCTCTCGTCATGGATGAAGGTTCGAGTTACTGCACTACCCAGGGATGAAACCAGCCGCGGTGCTGCCCGACGAATAAAAGGTACGCTCTTTTAAATCGCAGTCCGGGTGGACTGGTGCCTGGATATCCGGCCTCCGAGTACTGGGTACAGGAGATTCGACCAAGGCAGGTCCGGGAAGGCGATTGGCAAACTGGTTGGCCCCACCAGCTCAAGGGAAGAAGGCTCTTGCAGGTGAAGATCTTCTCTCGTCGTGTGGAGAAAAGTGGTGAGACGCTGCAGCAGGGCTTCACCGGTGGTTCAGTCATTGCAGATGTCTTTGGCTTCTCTCCTCTTCGGCTTCTTAGTTCCAGTGGCGACGTCTTGCTCTTCCAGTCCTCAGGACCCTGCTTTTATGCAAAAAGATCCCCATTCATACAGCCTAGCTCACACAGTGGAGTGGTCATCTTAGGGGAGACCCTCCAGCCTATCAGGATAGAGTGTGACATGGGTTGCTGAGGCAACCCTGTCCAGGGGTCCTACTCCCCCTCCCACACAATGGACCCACCCCAGACTCAGTGGCGCTAATAGGAGGGCTTCTCGGTATAAGCCCGCCAAACGGACGAACAAAGGATACCCGACCTGGGTTAGGATTGTAGAGAAAGACACGAGAAAGAAGTTATATTAAAGTTCTGGCAAATAAAACCTACCAGAGCAAAGTTAATATTAAAATGCACCGGCGGGGACGGCCACCAGGGGGCGCACGAATGGACACGATCTCCGTGTAGGCTCCGCGCAAGGGTCCCGAAAAGTGGGTTGAGCCCCCACCACGAGACCCCCGCCGGCCGCAACACCGATGGAACCTGGCATCGGAAGTGTCCAGGCATCATCCGGAGCAAACACGACGAAAATCAGAGCCCGCTTCGCGGAGAAATCCTCTCCTCCGACCTACGCTGAGTGAGCGCAGACGGGGCCTACGAGCTGCCATCGCACGCTTTGCCGAGATACGCGCGGCTTCGTGGAGCGCGTTATAACGCGCACTCTCGTTCTTGCTGGGGACTGCTATACGGTATGTGCACACATGGCCCCATAAACCATACCTCACGGTGGCGCGGTCTCCAAGGACGAGCTCGCACTCGCGAGGCTCGGAATTGAGCGGCCCAGTCCCCGGCCCTCGCGTATGATCTGCCCCGGACTACGCATCAATCCTGACATTCCACACGCGCCCAGAGCGGGCCGATCCACGGACCACGGCGTAGCTGCCGCATCGGACCCGGATAGCACGCATCAAGGCCCGGCGGCCGCCGCTGACATTTGCACCCAGGTGGCGGTGGAAGGTAGCGATTGGGATCCACCACAACGCCTCGTTGTTTTTCTGCCCGCTCGGCCCGGATAGCTTTCCCTCGAGCGAGCCCATGTGGGAGAGAGGCGCCTGAACTTTGTTGGGACAGCTGCATCCCCGCCCCAGGACACCGGGACTGCCTACGTTCCGCAACGCAGAGCCCCTCATCTCGAATCTCTCCCAGGCCGCTGAGGGTTGGGCCCCTGGTACGCAGGGCGTGTGCCCTCCTCGCCCTCCACTTCGACCCTAAGGCCTATCGTCTCTACACCCTGCCTGGCCTGGACCCTGTGCACGAGGAATTCCTGAGGAGGCCGCGAGCACTTATTGGAAGGGGTTCATATACGTGGGTTGCCACCCTCGACCTCTCTTCTGCTCCCCAGTATTGGGCATCCCAGGATACCACCATGAAGCCCTAATTCCAGTGAGTGCTTTGGAGCGTATTAAAGGTTTTCCTAGCTGTTGGATCCCCTCACAACATCTTGCCCTGGTCATGTCTCTCCAGTGCTGACGGCAAGGGTAACACGAGAACATACAACCTTTGGACGCTCACGCAGATATCGAACAGAGCTCAGCCCACAGTCATTGGGATCCCGTTGCCCATGGACCCTAAGGGCAAACTGGCAAAGTATAAGTTCGCCCCACCTCAGGAAGATCCGAAGTCCCGCATCGAGCAAGCGATGTTGTCCCAGGGGTCAGCCGCCGCTGCAACCAAAGGGGATGTCGCTGATTTACTTACGGAGATGAGGAGCATGAGGGCAGATATAGGAGGTAGGATTGACAAAATCACTCAAAGGATGAACAAAATAGAGGACAGAGTGGAACAGGTCGAACACAATCAAACCTCTTTAAACACGCTGGAAGCCCAGATGGATCACCACATTGCGGAAATTGAACATAGGGAAGAGGAAATACGATTAAAGGTGGACGATCTTGAAAACAGAGAACGCCGTAACAATATACGCGTCCACGGCATCCCTGAAAAGGAAGGCGAAACTGATTCGGATCTGAAACAGACTCTCCATAACATCCTAAAGCTCCTCTTCCAAAACGATCTGATAGATGAGCCAAAAATCGACCGCATCCACAGAGCGGGTGGCAGAGCAGGGGGCCCGCGCTCAGTCCTAGCCAGATTTCATAACTATGCGGACAGAGCCCGGATCTTGGAAAAAGCCAGACATGCCCCGTTACTCTCCATGGGTGATGCGACCGTCTCTCTTTATCAGGACTTATCATCACTCACGCTTGCTATGAGGAGGAAATGCTCACCGATTACAAAGATGCTGAAGGATACAGGAACCAGATACTGGTGGGGCTACCCGTTCTCACTCACCTTTGAATGGCAGGGCTCGACAATAAAGCTGGCTTCGGAAAAGGAAATTGCAGATTGTCAGCTGATCTTCTGGGCGACCAGGCAGAGGGCCCCTCCCATGGAGAATCAAAAAAGGAGGAAGGTGAATGGCATACTAATGGTCCCCGCCGTAGGCGGATCCAGGAAATTTCGGCGAATGAATAACTCACAGGACATGGTACATTAGCCTGGACACCAGACTGGCATGCTGAAATGCTTGAGGCAATGGACCCTTATATTGAGTGTTAATGCTTGATCAGGCCACCTGGGCATAGCCCGGAGTCGCACGAAGCCAGGCGGATGTGTCGGCCGGGATGATGCCTGCACGACATACATCATTGTTGCACCTGACTCCCTCGACACACCCCTAGATTATAATATGTTACTCCTCTCGTATGCATGGTGCACCTGGTCATGCAGGCACGAGGCGCCAGAGAAGGATATGAGGTAATATCCACGCTGTGATGATGCCTTTGTGGGGGTCGTTATTAAGATTCTGATTTTTGAATTGTTGATGTTGGTATAAGAGCTGTTGGTTGGGGGCTCACTGTTATATATGTCTATATTACGATAGGACCGCTTGTTTTTGCGGTCCCCATTGGTGGTCCGAGATCGACTGGGTGATGTTAACCCGGACGGGTCGGGCGCCGAACATAGATGGGATAGGGGGGGAGGGGAGGGAGGGGGGGCAGGGGAACACATATTTGGTCACAGTTCAGACCGGAGGAGCGGGAAAACAAAATATGGGTATATAAAGGGGTTTTTTAGGGACTGGACGGGTCAGTTTTTGACCCCTACGGGAATAATCGAGACCCAATGCAAAGAAAACGAACCACATACTCTAATAAGAAACATAATAAGGGCCTTGAAGCAGACGTACTGGATGCTCACATACTTGTCCACAACTTAAGATGGCTCCCACGCTCTGTACAGACACGATACGTATTTGCACACTTAATGTCAAAGGTTTGAACTCCCCCACAAAAAGATCCATGGTGGCTAGAGAATTCAGGAGATCGAAAATAGATATTCTTTTTCTTCAGGAAACGCGATATCAAAAGGGTGAGGAGAGAAGGATCCCATTGCGGGAAGTTGGGCCCACCTTTTGGAGCTCTGGTGTTTTAAAGAAAGCGGGAGTGGGGATTCTGATACGCAAAAGCCTCCGGATGTCAATTCTGGAGACATGGACAGATAGGGAAGGGAGAGCCCTCATAGTCACCGGAAACATACGAGGCACAATAGTCACCCTTGCTACGCTTTACGCACCTAATCAGGGGCAAAACAGATTTCTTCATAAAATCACTGAGAAAGTCTTTGGGATGGCTAGGGGACACACGGTTCTTGGTGGGGATTTCAATACATGGATGGACAGCTCAATGGATAGACAAACTAAAGCCGATGCAGCAGACCCGCCCGGTACCAGAAATGAGGCAGGCATCAAAATAACTCTTGATCTCTTTGGCCTCACTGATTGCTGGCGCCATTTGCACCCGATGGAAAGAGGCTTCACTTTCCACTCTCTCCCCCATGACACACTCACGCGCATCGATTACATCTTCCTCTCAGAACACCTCTTGCGCACGTTGCAGGCGGCCACTATACACCCCTCTGCATGGACGGATCACGATATGGTGATGGTGGATATATCTTGGAATGATCTGGCCCCCCAAAACACCAAATGGAGATGTAATGACTCCTTATGGGCTGATTCGGTCTTCAGGGAAACTTTCGAAACCGAGATCAAGCAATTCTTTATTACCAATGACACTGGGGAAGTTGGGAAGACAAACATGTGGGAGGCCGCTAAGGCAACTCTGAGGGGAGTACTTATTAAGGAAGGAGCCGATAAAAAAAGAGAACGTGCCCTGATAGAGAAAGGCATCAGGGAGAGGCTCGGGAAGGCTCAAGAAATGGCACAGTCCTCTCCATCTGAGAGATCCAAGTACATCGCTGAGGTCAGACGTCTCAGGGAAGAGTTGAAAATACTTATTGCGGGAAAAACAGCCCAGACCTTACAGTACCTTAAACAAAAATATTATGAGAAGGGCGACAAGGCTGACGCCCTGTTGGCAGCCCGTCTTCATGCACAGAAGGCGGAGAGATGGGTTGACTTAATTGAAAGAAGGACGGTACCCTCACGGACACGATAGTCACATCCCCCGAAGACATACAAGAAGCATTCGCCTACTTTTACGAAGACCTATACATGTGCGACCCCCCCCCACATGTAGGAAGTATAGACACATACTTGAAGGAAACACGGATTCCCACGCTCACATCCACGGAGGCAGCGTCCCTAGATACGCTAGTCTCGGAAGAGGAAGTTACAGACGCTATCAAGAGATTGACAGCGGGAAAGGCCCCGGGCGACGACGGATTCACGCCCGGGTTCTACAAGACGTTCTCCCCCCTCATTGCCCCCTTTCTTGCATCTATGTTTGATCACATCTTTGACACAGGCCAAGCACCTCCGTCCTTTTCACAAGCCCTTCTTGCTGTTATTCCAAAAGAAGGTCGGGATCCCAGGTACTGTAGCTCCTACCGTCCCATCTCCCTCCTCAACATCGATGCTAAGATATACGCTAGAGTGATTGCGGCTCGGCTTGAAACACACCTCCCTAGGCTGATACACTCCGACCAGGTTGGATTTGTCCTTGGAAGACAGGGCGCGGACACTATGCGGAAAACACTGCACCTAATCCATGAAGCACAGGAAATGGAGGGGGACCCGTCCCTTCTGTCCTTAGATGCCGAGAAGGCTTTTGACCGGGTCTCATGGGATTTTCTAGAAAGAGTATTGGTGTCATATGGGCTGGGACCAAAACTCTGCCGTGCCATCAAAGCACTGTACAGTTCCCCCACAACATCAGTGACGGTGAACGGAGGCTATTCTCATTGGTTTCCTCTGGAAAGGGGGACAAGGCAGGGCTGTCCACTGTCAGCGATCCTATTTGTAATGTCACTTGAGCCATTGGCGCAAAAGTTGAGAAGTGATAATAGAGTAAAGGGTATCACAGTGGGCGATCTAGAATACAAATTGGGTCTATACGCCGACGATATCCTACTACATTTGACCGACCCCTTAGAATCGGTCCCAGCTGCGCTCCACATAATTGAAGAATATGGCGAGCTGGCGGGTCTGAAAATTAACACAGGGAAATCTGTCCTTCTCCCGATTGACAGACGTAGAGATTCTGAGGCCGAACGCTTCGCCCCCTTGGGAGTAAAAGTCAGCCTCACCACACTCCGATACCTGGGCATCAACGTCACCCGTGATCTGGGATCCCTATATGGGGCCAACTTCCCTCCATTATCATTAGCTCTTCAAAAAGATGTCCAAAGGTGGTCCAAGCTTACCATCTCGTGGCTAGGCCGTCTAAATGCTATAAAAATGGTCCTTCTCCCCAAGATATTATACTTATTCCAAATGCTCCCCATCAAAATGCCCCCAGAATATTTCACGGATACGAGAAGGTTGTTACTAACCTTCCTATGGCAAAGTCAAAAGCCGAGAATCCCGAGATCCCTCCTCCAACTTCGAAAGGACAACGCTGGGGTGGGTCTCCCAGACATTGAAACATATTATAGAGCGACTCAACTCAGGGTCCTTGTCCCACATTTTAGGCAACGGTCGGAGCCCCAGTGGATAGCGCTCGATAACTACCATCTCCGCCCCTTTATTTTATGTGAATGGCTATGGGTGCCTGGGCCTCAATTACGCAATAGCGTTAGATCTCACCCTATTATAGGCATAATATGGTCAATATGGAAACCGGGCAAGAAAATGGTGGGAGTCACGACATGGCCCTCTCCCCTGGGACATCTTTGGTCACCCGGGATTCGCGACGCAATTCCTGAACCGGGAAGCTTTGAAACCTGGTACCAGGCGGGGCTAGAGAGGGCAGGCCAATTACGCCAAAATGGCTCTTTTATAACCATTCTGGAACTACAAGAGGCCCTTGGCATAGGTACACTCTCTGTCTTTCTGTATCTGAGACTCAAGGGGGTAATGACTAGACCAATATGGAAAGAGCAGTTACAGAGAGATCTTATCCCGTTTGAGAAAATCCTCAACTTATGCACGGGCTCCAGAGGTTTGATAAGTGCTATGTACCTGGCACGGATTGAAATTGATATTAAATCCTCCCTGGCACTCAAAGGCAGATGGGAATCAGACATGGGTAGGCAAATCTCATCAAAGCTATGGTTGCAAATATGCAGACGAACGGCGAAATCTTCCTTATCATGTCAGTATAAATTACATGCCATTAAGTTATTATATAGATGGCAATACGACCCAATCCGGCTTGCCAAAATGTACCAGGGAATAAGCCCACATTGTTGGAGGGGATGTGGGAAGCGAGCCGATTACTGGCATATGTGGTGGGGATGTGCATTGGTTCAAACCTATTGGTCAGAGGTCCTTAGCTGGATCAGGGACCTAGATGAAGAAGACAGAGAGAAGCATCCACTGCTCATTTTGTTTGCCCTAACTGAATCAGATGACAAGATTGTGAAGGCAGGCAGGATGGTGCAGGGTCTCCTGATGGCTGCTCGTTCATGTCTTACCATGACATGGAAAAGGCCCGCACTCCCCAGCAAAACTGAATGGCTGGCGGTCGCATTGAGCATTTATAGAATGGAATGTATGACTGCAGCCTTACACGGAGATCGTGATATTGTTGAAAACGCCTGGTCTGAGTTTCGATCCACATATGCTTCGTGAAGGAATTTTGTGCAAAACACTGTTGAGTTTCGTGTCAATTTGGTTTATCGCATGACGAGTCTGTGGTACTGGAATTTTGAATCATTGTGCGTCTTCTTTGCCCGAAGCTACGAGTACAATGTCGGTTTACAGGTATTATTTAATGCTCTCTTCGTTCCAAGGTCTGAGTTTATGTGAGGGGGGTGGGGGGTGGGACATAATGAGAAACATGGAATGGGTTTTGTTGTTCTTACCGGTTATTTATCTGATTTCTAAAGACTCTACATACGATAAATGAGAATGTAATTCACTGTAAAGGCTCGCCTTTTGGAATCACGAGATGTAACTTGCATATATTTGAATGTCAAACTTTTACAAAACCAATAAAATTGAAATAAAAAAAATAAAAAAATGCACCGGCGGTATGTTAGAGGCTGTCAGAAAATGTGGTAGCCTCGAACAATGGGAAAATCCCATAGGGAAATATTTGTGGTCGAATATTTATGGTAGCAACCACTGCCACCAGCCAGAAACTTTTGAGAGAGGTACTGTAGGGTACGCTCTCGAAAATGAACATAGGGGAAAACTATTAACCCCTTCCAGTACCTCCATAGTAAGATGGGTTGTACTGGTTTAGTTCATAGGATTTGACTAGTAAAGTCAATGGGGACTTTACATGCCCTTGGAGACAGTAGTCAGTCCCAGGGTATGGAGTCTATGTTGGGGGGTCGCTACAACACCCATGTGTCACTGCACGGAGGGTGCTGTGTAACACATGTGAATAAAGATGGTTCCTATGGAGGTGAGAAAGATCCCATAGGCATTAAACACAAAAATAGCCTAGAACACACATAGCAAAAATTCCAAAGAGTGGGAAAAAGAGTCTCACTCTTAGCAGGTAAAAAGAAACAAACCCTTCAAATCCAGCAAAGCTGCTGGGGGACTCTATAGGTAAGGGAAATTAGCCATAAAATGAGAATTCTCCCTAACACTCCCCCCCCCCCCCGACTAAGGGACAGGAGGATCTAATCCACTCCTGGATCAGTCTCTTACCTCTAGTTGGTTATAAACATCCTAGAGAGACCATCAGCATTTTTGGTGGTGACATCCTGACCTGTGCTCAATGGTAAAATCAAACCCTTGGAGGCAGATTGACCATTTTAGCAGTCTGGGGTTTTCCCCTTTCATTTGCATTAACCATCTCAAGGGTTGGTGGTCAGTTTGAATGATGAAAGTAGATCCATACAAGTATGGTCTAAACTTCTTCAAAGCCCACACAATGGCAAAACATTCTCTCTCAATAGTTGCCCACTTTGTTTCAGGTTCCTTCAGTTTCCTACTGATGAAGCAAATGGGGTGTTCCCTACCTTTCTCATCCAGTTGACTGAGTACTGCGCCTATACCTATATTGGAAGCATCTGTTTGTACAATGAAGGGTTGGTGGTAGTCAGGAGCTCTGAGAACTGGAGCTTGACAAAGGTCTTTCTTCAGGCTTTCAAAGGCCTGATTGCACTCCTCATTCCATTTGATCTTTTTAGGGAACTTAGGAGAAGAGATTACATTCAGTGGAGAAGCTATGGATCCATAGTTCTCAATGAAATTCCTGTAATACCCAGCGAGGCCTAGGAAGGCTCTCACCTGGGTTTGAGTAGAAGGGGTTGTCCAATTTTGCACAGCTTCAATCTTGCTGAGCAAAGGCCTTATTTCACCACCCCCTACCTCATGCCCAAGGTAGACCACTTTACTCTGACCAATTTACCGTTTGCTTGCCTTGATGGTCAGATGGGTCTGTTGCAGAGCCTGCAAAACATATCCTAGGTGGTCAACATGTTCTTTCCAAGTAGGGCTGAACACTGCAATGTCATCCAAGTATGCCATGCAGAAGTCCTCCATCCCATTCAGAACTTGATTAACCGTCCTTTGGAATGTAGCAGGTGCATTCTTTAATCCAAAAGGCATAACCTTAAATTGGTATCAGCCAACTGGGGTGGAGAATGCAGTTTTCTCCTTGGCATGGTCAGTCAGGGCTATTTGCCAATAGCCTGACGTGAGATCAAATGTGCTGAGGAATTTGGCTGAACCAAGTCTATCCACCAGCTCCTTTGTCCTTGCAAAAGGATGGGCATCAGTCGTAGTGACTGCATTTAGAGCTCTATAGTCCACACAGAATCTCAACTCCTTGGATCCTGCCTTTGGTACTAACACAACTGGGCTAGACCATGGACTAGTAGATGGCTCTATTACCCTGAGATCAAGCATCTTGTTGACCTCTCCTTTCATGTGGGTTCTTACATTTTCTGACATCCTGTTGACCCTGCTTTTGACAGGTAAACAGTCATCAGTTTGAATATCATGCTGGCCCCAAGGGGTCAAGCCTGGTGCTAGAGAAAACAGGGAGGCAAATTGATTCAACAAAACTTTACACTCCTCCTGTTGCTCATGTGTCAGATTAGAAGAGAGATTAACTCCTTCTATTTTCTCATCCAAAGGTTTGCCTCTGAGGAGGTCAGGTAGAGGTTCACTCTCCTCCTCTTCTTGAGTTTAAGCTAGAAGCAAAGTTCCCAGTTCTGGTCTAGAGACATAAGCTTTTAGACAGTTGATGTGAAAGACTCTAGGAGCCTCCTTAGGATTGCCTAAGTCCACCAGATAGTTCACCTCTCCAAGTTTCCCCACAACCTTGAAGGTTCCCATCCATTTGTCCTGCAAGGCCCTCTGCCTTGTTGGGACCATAACAAGAACTAGGTTCTTGTTAAGTCACCCTTGGCTATTTCTGGTCATCTTTGGTTACTTCCTGGGCTTATAAATGCTTGTTTGTGTAAGGAGATTTTTGTAAAGGTTTTTTAACTAAAACTAAAACAAATAAATAATTTTAAAAAAGTTGGGACCATAACAAGAACTAGCTGGCCTTGTGCGAACTCAACCATGTTGGTCTTCTGTTCATGCCAAAGTGTGACCAGAGCCTGACCTGCTTTCAAGTTATCATTTGCCTCAGCCATCATGTGTGACATTCTCCTCTGGAGTCCTATCACTTAGTCAGTGACTCTGACTGGCGTGGGTGAAGGAGCACTCACCAACCCCTCCTTGATCAGGGCCAATGGACCTCTGACTGGATGGCCATAGAGAAGTTCAAAGGGACTGTAACCCACTCCCTCCTGAGGGATTTCTCTATAAGAGAAGGCATGGCAGTAGAAGATCCCACTTTTTCTTAAGATGGTCTTCTAAAGCTCCTATCATGCTCTTCATGGTTCTGTTAAACCTTTCTACCAACCCATTTGTCTGAGGGTGGTATGCCGTTGAGAACTTGTAGGTAACTCCACAGTTTTTCCACATGGCCTTCATGTAGTGGGACATAAAATTTGACCCCCTGTCAGATATTACCTCCTTAGGAAACCCAACCCTGGTAAAAATACCAAGAAGGGCCTTAGCTACAGCCGGAGCTGTAACAGTCCTCATAGGAATGGCTTCAGGGAGCCTAGTAGCATGGTCTACTACAACAGTTATAAACCTGGTGCCTGAAGAAGTTGGAGGATCAAGGGGACCAACAATGTCGATTCCTACCCTCTCAAATGATACTCCCACCGCAGGGAGAGGCACTAGAGGGGCCACGTTCTCAGAGCCACTTTTACCAGAGGTTTGGCAAGTGTGGCAACTCTTGCAATACTTATTTACCTCAGCCCCCATTTTAGGCCAATAAAAGTAGAGAGAGAGCCTTTCCTTGGTCTTCTTGTAGCTCAAGTGACCAGCCAAAGGTATCTCATGGGCTAGTTGCAAGAATGGGAGTCGGTTTGCTTGGGGTACTACAAGTCTTTTGTAGTCCCCAGGGAGTGACTCTTGTAAGTGACTTCAATCCAGCAATCCAACTAAGTCAATGCTTAGGATGGGATGCCCAATGGAAGCCCTTATTTAGATATTTTTATGTCAAAGTTCGTTAAATCTGGATCAATCCATCAATCCAACTAAGTCAATGCTTAGGATGGGATGCCCAATGGAAGCCCTTATTTAGATATTTTTATGTTAAAGTTAGTTAAATCTGGATGATGAACCCTTATATAAGGCCCCTCTCTTTGAATCCCCCTGACCTCACTGAGCCAAGAAGTTGGTTTGTTTTGCAAATTAAAAGATTTATTTGAAGTATTAAACAATATATATATCACACTTTTATGAACAAAATAATATTTGAATAGCACACTTATGAATATGGACGGTAATCAACAATGGGTAATTACTTAGGAGTATGAATATGGAGGATACTGTACCAGAGAATACTTTATGTAACTAAAGGAAATGCAATAATGGGAAAGAATGCAACACAGAAATAAACCTTGATATGATTTCAATCAAAAGATAATATGGTCACTTATTCCCCTGGGACTACTCACTCCCCCCCCCCCTATGCAATATGAAGAGATGGAAATGAGGGCACGCAGGTTTCAGGAATACAATCAAGAATGCAGTTCAATTCCAGTTCCCCCCTGCAAGCTTAGAGAAAACAGGTATGATTTTAAAACAAAGGTCAAAACGCTTTTGAATGTGATTGCAATGGATGGGAAAATCTGCTAACTTGATTTTAATTCACTAAAAGAGATTCAGGATGAGTAATAGTTACTTTAGATTAGTTCAGGTCAACCCTAGCAATGATTCATGAATGGTTATCAAATTGGGAACGAATTTCAGCAATTGAGAACAAGGAGCAGCTATTTTGACAGAAAATGAAATTGAGCCAAATTGCAATTCGTAGCAATTTTTCCGCGTGCGTAAATCACGATTACGGAAAACAAAATTGTTTGTTGGAAAGCTTAGGATCTTAGCTTTAAAATGACAGTTGAATTTCGCTTCTAGGACGTGCGATTCAAAAGATACAGATGTTTTTGTGAAGGTAGATTTTCAGAAATAAAGTCAAGATTTCAGAATGACAGATGGCGCTTTACAGATTTGGAATCAACAGGATGAACACAGGATTCTATAATGCAGTTCTGGATAGGTTGAAATGAATGGAAAAGGATTACCTTAACCTAAGAGATTGGTTCTGTACAGTTCTAGACTAGATACTCACTATCTATTGGAATGGAATGCGCCTCGTCAAAGATCTGGTCAATGGTTTGGCTTCACTCTCGCCACCGGACAGGTCTCAGGCCCTCTGGGTTCTGCTCTCAGCACTGCACGGCGGTCTGGGTCTCTTGAACTGGATCCGACGGATCTGGATACAGCACTGCTCTCTCTGGGTCTGGATCTGGGTTCTAGCACAGGGTTCTTAGCTAGAAGCAAACAGCACGGCCCGGCTGTTGAATGGTTTGGTTAGGCCCCGTGGAAGTTTAGGGGTTAGAATCAGGTTGCAAAAGATTCTGAAGGCCTGCTGAGAAGGATTCAGCTTGTGAATTAGGCCTTTGTTTCTGGGTTCTAGGGCTTGGTTCTAGAGTCTGGTCTCTGGATCTAGATCTGGAGTCTCTATCTGGATGTTGTCTGGATCTGGTCTGGCAGAGTGCTTCACAGGAATTGGTGAGTAGTGGAAAAATGAGTGTCCTATCTGTCCTAGGCAGTCTCTTTTTATGTTTTTTCAAAGTGGGTGTGGAGGCTGATTCTACATGCCCAACCCCCTAAGGATTTGATAGGTTAGATAATTCTCTGTTGCCTGACTGGAGAAGGGAGTAGTGTGTCATCAGGTGTCATGTTTATGGCTTAAGGCATGGGTGCACAACATATGGCCCGTGGGCCATTTGCGGCCTGCCATGCTCTTTTGTCCATTAGGAAAGTCTTTGTTGTCTTCCGGGCCGGACAAAACACTGGCCCTCATTGGCTCAGCACACACACGCACCACGTCGCTCCTACAAGCCACGTAATGCGTGTGTGCTGCACCAATGGAGGGCCAGCACTACGGCTGGCGTGGTCCATAAGGCTTGATACCGGAAGGCATTTCAGCCTTGGACCATGCCAGCCGCAGTATAACGATTCCAGTGTTCCAGCTTACCTGCCTTCCAGCCTTCCAGCACGTCTCCGGTAAGTGCTCTGTTTGTGTTTGTGTGTCGGGTTTGTTTTGCTTTATGTTTGTGTGTGTATGTTGAGATGCGGGGGTGGGGGGGTGGGGAGGTGTGTCGGATGTGTATGAATGTTTGTATTTGAATGTATTCTGTGTGTATGTTGAGATGCGGGGGTGGGGGGGTGTCGGAAGTGTATGAATGTTTGTATTTGAATGTATTTTGTGTGTATGTTGAGATGCGGGGGTGGTGGGGTGTGTCAGATGTGTATGAATGTATGAATGTTTGTATTTGAATGTATTTTGTGTGTATGTTGAGATGCAGGGGTGGGGGTTCGGGTCTGTATGGGTGCATGTTTGTGTGTGTGCTGAGTTGGGGGGTGGGGGGTTCAGGTGTGTATGGGTGCATGCTTGAGAGTGTGTGCTGAGTTGGGGGGTTTGTAGTTGGGGGGGTTGGGGGTTCGGGTCTTTATGGGTGCATGTTTGTGTGTGCGCTGAGTTAGGGGGTGGGTGTTCGGGTATGTATGGGTGCTTGTTTGAGAGTGTGCTGATTTGGGGGTGTGGGGGTTCAAGTCTGTATGGGTGCATGTTTGAGAGTGTGCTGATTTGGGGAGGGTGGGGGGTTCGGGTCTGTATGGGTGCATGTTTGTGTGTGTGCTGAGTTGGGGGGTGGGGGGTTCGGGTCTTTATGGGTGCATGTTTGTGTGTGTGCTGAGTTGGGGGGTGGGGGTTCGGGTCTGTATTGGTGCTGGTTTGTGTGTGCTGATTTGGGGGGTGGGGGTTTGGTTGGGGGTGAGGGGGCCATGGGGTGGGGGGTTTGGTTGGGGGTGAGGAGGCCATGGGGCATAGTGTTTGGTTGGGGGTGAGGGACATGGGGCATAGTGTTTGGTTGGGGGTGAGGGACATGGGGCATAGTGTTTGGTTGGGGGTGAGGGGGCCATGGGGCATAGTGTTTGGTTGGGGGTGAGGGGGCCCTAGGGCATTGTGTTTGGTTTGGGTGTAAGGGGGCCATGGGGCATAGTGTTTGGTTGGGGGTGAGGGACATGGGGCATTGTGTTTGGTTGGGTGTAAGGGGGCCATGCGGCATAGTGTTTGGTTGGGGGTGAGGTACATGGGGCATAGTGTTTGGTTGGGGGTGAGGGGGACATGGGGCATAGTGTTTGGTTGGGGGTGAGTGACATGGGGCATAGTGTTTGGTTGGGGGTGAGGGGGACATGGGGCATAGTGTTTGGTTGGGGGTGAGTGACATGGGGCATAGTGTTTGGTTGGGGGTAAGGGGGCCCTGGGGCATAGTGTTTGGTTGGGGGTGAGGGGGCCATGGGGCATAGTGTTACACTCCAAGAGTGAACCCAATAATAAAGCTAAAACAGGCACAGTTAGGAGATGTTCATCTTTGGCTTTTTGAGGAAACCTGACTCAACGAAGGCCATACTCCTCTTGGGCAACCCAAATAGCAAACTGTAGCAGTCCAAAATAACGGCATGTCCAATAAAATATATATAAGTTAATTAAACAGGCGAGATACAATAACTAAATAGAAATAAATTAGAACAATGGAAAATGTGTAGTACAAAATGTAAGTTTGAAATGCAAATAAAAATCGTTACCCCTCAAAAACATTCTTTTTCCATGTGTTTAGTACAACCTAGGGGTTTAAAAACCCTCCTGCCACGCCCCGCCTACCGCCCCACCCACATTTACTTTTCGGCCCACTATAGCCCTCATGTAAGGTACTTTCGGCCCTCTGTCAAAATCAGTTGTGCACCCCTGGCTTAAGGAAAGAACACTCCCCTTTGCTTTTACTTAGAAAATCAATTTTTCATAACAAACATATCTCCAAGGTGCACAACTTGTTCATAATACATACACACATCACAGATTACTTAAGGTACAGCTCTGTTCAAGTCCCATGTTCCTACGAGCTTGGGTTCAGAAATGACAACTTATTTGCGCTTTTGGTGGGTTTCACAATATTGGTTCTGCACCAAATTTTACACAGACATACACACCCTCTCTGAGCATATTACTGTAAGTTCTTATGTTCATAGCAAAAACACTACAGCTGCAATATTAATAAATCCCGGAGTTTGGTCTCAGAACATCGCACGACGTCCAGCTTAGTCTTAAATTGTGAATGAATTTTTCATTGTCACAAACTCAAAGTTGTACATTTTTGTCAGCTTGTTACAATATTTTAGAACCATTTTCCTTAAACATATATTTGGTGCAATGTTAAATCCACATCCCAGTCTGGTCCGCCCCCAGAGCTGGGTGAGTCAGATGGTCAAATGGCTTGCCTTCCTGCTAGAGCAGTTGTTGACCAGTCACACCCAAATTAGCATTTTCTATTCAGTTGAAATACTCTATTGTCTCTTTCCTCCTACCAGCAGAGGAATCTCCTCCCTTTTGATTAACATGTCCATGCAACATCCTCTCCTGTTGGTGGGAAGGCCCAGGTGTGAAGGGTTCCCAGGGACAGAAGGCCCCTTGAAGTTTTAACTAAATCAGATTGCCTTCTAGTCAATTGCAACTTAGTTCCTTGTAAACAAAATACATTTATAAACTCACAATAAGCAACATATCTTTAAATCAAGTCTTTTTCGAAATGAAATCACTGTGTGGCACTCTATATGGCATTTTGATAGAATTCTCTTCTTGGGCATAGTTTGGGTTCAGTTGTTCAGTTTTTCAAAGAATATGGTTTTAAAACGCTGGCTTCTGGTAGTGGTGAGTACCGGTATCGCACCCATTTTTGACAGCTGTCTTTACATCAGTATCTTTAAAATGGGATTTAGCTTGATAGCATATGCTTCTTGCTGACATTGTGTTGATGTGGATTCTTGCAGTAGAATAATATAGAACACCCAACAAGAAGGTTGGATCTTTTTTAGTGATTTGTGAGCCATGATTTTAGCACATTTTGACAATCAAGAAAATGAATTCCCAAACAGCTCTGTGTTGCTTTTGGCAATCAGCATTGCTATTTCCAAGTGGTTTCAGGCTACTTGGTGGATAGCTCAATGGTGGTTTTGGCCAGTGATCTCATTTGCTCACTAACATAGGCAAAAGTGGATGGCAGCCTATCTTTCAGATTTTTACTGCGCATTTTTGGATGATTTTGAGCGAGCAGCATGCTTTGCAATGGCCATTCTGAAGTTTCTGTTGCCAGCAATGCCTAGTGATGTTGCAGGGCTTGGGTGAGTGGGTTAAGACATCCCACATTCAGTTGGTTCACTATAGAAGAGGTCATCTTCCCAGTGTAACCTGTACTTCCCAAGCTCTTGCCCTTCAAACTGAGAAGCTGCCTGGTGGCGAAGGCCTTCCAGAGTTCGACATTCTCTTTGTCCCTTACTGAAGTCTGCCCTTTGGGGTCCACCTTCTGCCAGTAAAGACTGCAGCTCAGGATGGTCCACAGGGTCAAGATCTCCAATGAGTTCCTGGCCTCCTACTAGATCTGAATCTTCAGGTTCTAGTTCAACCACACAGGGCTGTACCTCACTCTCAGCCTCAGCTGGAGGTGGAATCACAGGTGTGATTTTTGACAACCTAGGAGATTTCTTGGCAGCACTGGAATGCCTTCTGCTGGTTTCTTCTTTCAAGCCTTCGGTTTCCCCTTTGCTTCTAGTTTCTTTGAAATAGCAGTTAGTAACTCCAGTGGAGTAGGAGTGATTTCCTTTTCTATCATCTCCTCAGGAGAGCCCCTCAAGGTCCTCTCCCTTGCAGGTTTGGTAAACGCTTGTAATCTCTTACTAGGAGGTCTGGGAGTACTTGACACTACTCCCAGGTCTTTCAGATCATTGCCCAACAACACCCTTACTGGTACCTCAGATTGTACACTCACAGGTATCCTGACAGTCATTTCATTGCACTGGATGAGAGCTGGTAATTGGGGAAGCATCTGCACAGGCCCTCCAGCTAACTTGGTAAGGCGTTTGGGTGCCTTAGCAACATCCTCCACCTTGAAAAAAGATTCGTCTACCACAGTTATGCTGGCCCCAGTGTCTCCAATGGCAGGGGTTTCCTGACCATTGACTAGGACACTGTCTTTATAATACTCTTTAGTATTAGGAGGGATAGAATTATACACATCTAAATTATGTTGTTCCCACAACCCTATAGATACTAAAGATACACTAGCTGAGACTCCATTGGGATCATCAGCTAGTAGTTGAAAGTTTCCACTGACCATATGTACTTCCTCCTCTGGAAAGAAGGCTAAGGAGACAGTGTGGCCCCCTGAAGGGTTACCCTTACATCTGGGATCCCCTTTCACATGATCAGTAGAGCCACAAACATAACATTTCCCAAATGTCTTTATGAATGGTGGCTTGTTCTGACCTCCTTCTGGTCTGGGATCAGAAGGTACACTAGCCCGATTTGGTTTCCCTTGTGGCTTACCCTTAGAATTTTGTTTGGGGCTCTCTTTGGAATTGGAATTATTTGAATTCTCTTTGTTGTCTTTCTTTGGCTGCTTTCCCTCATCCTTTTTCTGAGTTACCCCTGAATCCTTGTGAGTGGCCCTGTTGGCAACCCACAAGTCAGCAGCCTTAGCTAGTTTCTTAGAATCGAATTCTTTTGAATCAGTCAAGTGCTGTCTGAGCTCAGGAGAGCAGGCATCATAGATAGACTTCATCGTGACAAGATTTCTCATCCCTTCATAAGTGTTAACTCTATAACCCTTAATCCATCCCTCTAAGTTCTTCAAACACTCATTCACCCAAATAGCCCAAGGGGTACCATCATGCTTTTTGAGGGTCCTAAACCTCTTAGGGTACTGGGAAGGAGTCTTCCCAAATCTAGCTATCAAAGCTAGCTTTACACATTCATAATCCAACCTATTCACCTCCCCCAACTCCATTACCACATCAGATGCAACAGGGGGGAGCCTAGAGAATAACCATGGGATCAACTGATTCACTGGAGCCCATGATTATATTCAAACATAGCAAGCCAATCTAATACATTCAACTTAGGTTCATACATACCCACAATCTCTTTAGGCATCCAAGGTCTTTTTGGACTGGAAGATCTAGAAGATACGGGGAGAGAAGCATTTTCCAAAGACAATTTCTACATCTCAAGCTCATGGTTGAGCTCCATTTCTTTGAGCCTTAGTTCCTGATGTCTCTGTTCAGTTTGGGCACTAATTCTTTTGAATTCAAGTTCAAGTCTCATTTTTTCTAGTGAGAAATTCAGGACATAATGTGGGACCTGGTAAGGGTCCAGTAGCCACAGGCTGAGGCCTTTGAGCAGGCAGAGGACCAGAGCAGGTGACATTGTTATCCTCCTCTTCCTCATCTGTCTCAGCAATAACATCTTCAACATTATCCTCATTACTGTTTGCTAAATTTGCTGGAGTAGTGGGCACTACAGCACCACTATCCAGACTTTGTTTCTTTAACAGTCTATCAATCATTTCTTGTTTCTTGCCTTTGACAGGAAGACCTTTCTGTCTACACAGATCCCTTAAATAATCAGCAGTGTTAGTAAGGAGGGTCTCCTGGCTGTAACTTTCCATAATTTTGACTTTTATTTAAAATAAACTTGTTGTGATAGTTAGCCTTGTGGTTATTTGAACCAAAGCACTAGCAGAACTCTAAAATGTAAATCCAATACTTTTATCCTCACCGCTGTACACCAGTGTTAGGCAGAATCCAGTGCAGTTCCCTTAGGGAGCACTACACCAGATTTGGACTACAGGTGAGAGCAATACATCCCCTTTGGTATCAGTCCGTACCACAAAGATTTAGTTGGTAGCTGTGGCTGAGCAGTCAGACTTATCTCAAGAGGGAGATGAGCAGTATTCAGGGTTTACACAATAGGTCTATTAGACTATGGAACAAGGAAACACTGACCAAAGCTTTGTAGTTAAAAAGTATATATATATTTATTTTATACACTTCTAATCAAACACATGTATCACAAGTATCAAGCAAGTTAATCAGGATAGAGTGTGACATGGGTTGCTGAGGCAACCCTGTCCAGGGGTCCTATTCCCCCTCCCACATAATGGACCCACCCCAGACTCAGTGGCGCCAAAAGGAGGGCTTCTCGGTAGAAGCCCGCCAAACGGATGAACAAAGGATCCCCGACCTGGGTTAGGATTGTAGAGAAAGACACAAGAAAGAAGTTATATTAAAGTTCTGGCAAATAAAACCTACCGGAGCAAGGTTAATATTAAAATGCACCAGCGGTATATTAGAGGCTGTCAGAAAATGTGGTAGCCTCGAACAATGGGAAAATCCCATAGGGAAATATTCGCGGTCGAATATTTATGGTAGTAACCACTGCCACCAGCCAGAAACTTTTGAGAGAGGTACTGCAGTGTACACTCTCGAAAATGAACATAGGGGAAAAAACTATTAACCCCTTCCAGTACCTTCATAGTAAGATGGGTTGTACTGGTTTAGTTCATAGGATTTGACTAGTAAAGTCAATGAGGACTTTACATGCCCTGGGAGACAGTAGTCAGTCCCAGGGGATGGAGTCTATGTTGGGGGGTCGCTACGACACCCCTGTATCACTGCCCGAGGATGCTGTGTTACTCATGTGAATAAAGATGGTTCCTATGGGGGTGAGAAAGATCCCATAGGCATTTAACACAAAAATAGCCTAGAGCACACATAGCAAAAATGCCTAAGAGTGGGAAAAAGAGTCTCACTCTTAGCAGGTAAAAAGAAACAAACCCTTCAAATCCAGCAAAGCTGCTGGGGGACTCTATAGGTAAGGCAAATTAGCCATAAAATGAGAATTCTCCCTAACACAGAGTGCTCGTTATTCCAGTACCTCTGGCAGTATGATGCAGTGTCCTTTCAGAACAATGCCTTCAGCTGAGATGGGCAACTCATTTCAAATCTTGAGTAGGGCTTGTAGCTTTTATTGCACTGCTGGAGAGTGGTGTGTTTCGTTTGCTGCAGACCCGAGTCCTTCTCAGTTTCTTTCACAATTTCTGGCAAGGGCCGAGACACACTCTTCTACATGGCACTCGTGTTCTTCAGTGTCTTGCGCGTGTTCGAGTTCCTGTTTTGTTGCTGGTCGTAGGTGCCGGGACAAATAGTTTGCAGGGTTATCTGCGCCCACTTGGTATATGCCTTCTGTGTCAAAGGGCTGCGTTTGTAGCATTCACTTTTCCAGTTGGGCTGGTGGGTGCGGTGCTGATCCTTTGAATATCGGGATCCAGGGTTTGTGGTCAGTGAATATTTTGAAAATGCAGGCACCCCCATAGTATTGCCAGGGTTTCCTTCTCAATATGTGCATAGATTTGTTCTGTTTTGGTGAGCACCCTGCTGGTGAACGTGATGGTGTACATGGTGCCTTCTTGGTCTACTTGGGTTAGAACAGGCCTACGTGGGTGGCATCCACCAACAATTCAGTGCTCAGTGCTGTTTTGAAAAATGCCATCTTTGCTTTTCCTGTTAGTGAGTCTTGGATCTGCTGAAAAGCCTTTTCTTGTTCTTCACCCCAGTCCCACAGTGCTTCTTTCTGGTTAGTTCTCTCAGTGGGGCTGCAACCTTGGTCAGATCGGGCATGAAGCTTCTGACTTCGGAGGTGGATGAAGGGGCTTTTGATCCTTTAAAGTCTGAGACTTTGGCAGGGTTGGGCAACACCCCTTCGGAGTTGAATACATAGCCAAAGAAGGTGAGCTTGCTTTTTCCAAACTTGCACCTCTCGGCGTGCAGTGTCAGACCTGTTTCTTTCAGTTGGTGTAATATGGCTCCGAGCCGGGCATTGTGTTCTTGTGGCATCCTTCTGCAGACTAAGATGTCATCACTGACATTGGTTGTGCCTGCCAAATCATGTAGCACTCTCCGATTTTATTCTGGAATACCTCGGCCACCGAGGATATCCCGAAATTCAACTTGCAATACTTGCCGGAGGCCGAAATAGGACAAGAACACTGGGATGTATCTTGATTCATGGGCTAGGCGTATCTGGTCACACCCAGAACATAGGTCCAGTTTACTGAACACTGTTGCTCCTGTTAGATCTACAATAGGTTTGTCAATGGTTGGTGTTATGTGGCAATCACACCCTATCGCTACATTTGCTAACCACAGATCTGTACAAATGCGCACAGAATTTGGTTGTTTGAGTTTTTATGTTACCACTATAGGGAACACCCACGGGGTGGGGCGAGACGTCTTCTCAATGATTCCCAAGTTTTCTAACTTCTATAACTCAGCTTCTACACCTTCTCGCAGGTTCAATGGGACACAGCGGTATCTCACTGTTCTAGGTTCAACAGTCGGATCAGTGTGCAGCTTGACTGTCCGTCCCTTCCGGCACCCAATCCCTTGGAACAACCTGGCGTGTTTTCTTAGTAGTCTATCGTTCTCGGGCGGGTTGAGGCTGAATGCAAATTTAATAATTTTGAGTTTTTCAGCCTTCCTACAGCTCATGAGGGTCTCCATTCCCACGTTGACTACATAGATGCAGGTCTTGCAGGTGGTCCTGTTATGGGTCAGGTCTGACTGGAATGATCCCACTACGGGCAGAGGCTTCTTGCATCCATAAGAAAATAGCTGTACATTCTTGTCCTGGAGCTGATGTAACGGTTTCAGTCCTTCGAATTTCACCAGGGGCATTACGTTTACTGTTGCTCCGGTATCTATCTACCCTTTTGTGAGGACCCCATCTGCCGGAATCAGGCAGGTTGGTTCATCGGTTTTCTTCTTGTCATGTGTCTTCTTGCCTGGCTTAATGGCTGAGATCATGTGGACTCGCTTGCTGTGTTTCTTGGGCCGACTTCCTGGCCTTCCGGGCAATGATTCCTCTTCCGACGCTCCTCCTTCTTCACTGTCACTGAATTGTCACTGATCTGCTGCTACGGCTCTCACTTTCCCTTTGTCTCATCGCTTGTACGTGTTGGTGCTTGTTCGCCCTGTTTCCTTCCGAGGGGGTGTGTAAAGGCAGACTGCTGCGAAATGGTTGAGTCATTTGCATTTTCGGCAGGTGTCACCTAGCGCTGGACACAACCCCCCTCTGTGCCATGCGCCTCCACACCATTTACATGATTCTTGTTATCTGTCTTGCCGGCGTGGCAGGATGTTGGTGGATCTTCTCCCTTCGGGGTTGGATCTGATGGCTGCAATGTTTTCTCCTTCCTTGGAGTTGTCGATCAGCAGTCTACTCATGGCCACTTCCATTGCTGCGACTTACTCGTCAGTGCATTCTCTTTGTCGACCTAGGATTCAGTCAAGCGGTAGGTTCTTCTCTGATAGGATTGCTCTCTGCAACATCTCCGATGAGATCCTGTGAATGATTTGCTGACAGCTGATGTACAGTCTCAGGATCAGCGCTCGTCCTTCCGTATTGATCGCAGAGCATTCCTCGCCTCTGCTCTGATATTGTTTCAGGAGCCTCTTGGGCTTCCGTTCTTCCCTGCACACTGCGTTTGTGCTGCTGGGAGCACCGTTGTCAGCATTGAGCACGCAGCGATGTGCTCCAGGATTCTTGGCCGGCACCTGCCGTTGCGCAGATGTGCGACTCGTTGAGTTGAAACGAAAGCTGGTTTCACTATGTGGGGTCGTTCACTGATCCTCGTCTCCCGTGTGATGTCCTTTGCTCGTGTTCTCCGACACGAGTGGGGATCAACGGCCTTGATTGTCGGCTAAGTACAAACCACACAAGCACTCGGGTAAGGTTGCTTACTCGCACAGCCCCATTTCTGCTTCTTTTATTTTCTCTCCACCCCTTCCTCAGATCACATGGGGTGGGCTCCCCCACCCATCACGTGTTGTCCGGAAGGGCACAACACCAGACCTCGGATATATGCAAACATTCTGAAGCTTCTGGGCTGTCACAAGGGTCTGAAATATCCTCATCCTCAAAAGAGGACTCCGTCTCTCCTCCCTCCCCTTCCTCCTCACCTTTATTCTTCCACTTCGGTTCTGGCTTCTTTCTCCCTTTACTCTGAGGTCTCTCCTTTTTTTTATGTAGATAAGGACATCCACGGAAGGACGCCACAGTGCAACCGTATAGGTGGGCTGTGGACAATCCTCTGTGGCCGTCAAATATGGGGAAAAAGCCAGTGGCACAAAAAACCCAACAAGGCTTCCAGGGGCTGGAGAAGGGCAGTCTCCGGTACACGGGCAGGCAAATAGGCACAAAAACGTAAGGCAAAAGCAGTCTCCGGTACACGGGCAGGCTGAGAGGCACAAAACGTAAGGCAAAAGCAGTCCACGGTACACGGGCAGGCAAGGGGTTCCGGTACACAGGCAAGCTGATAGGCAGAAAAGTGTAGGGCAAAGGCAGTCCGAATGCAGGCAAGGGGTTCCGGTCAAGAAAGTAAGAAAGGAGGACAGAACTAAGAAGGAAAGTAGAAAACAGGATAAGCAGAGCAAGGACAGACAAGACAGGGAGAGAAAGGGTAGTGGAAGGAACGGGCGGGAGAGAGAGGGCGGAACAGGATCGAAACGGGAAGGAGCAGGAGAGGATGGGAAGGAGCAGGAGAGGATATGTAATAACAGAGGTAGAGGAAAAACAGGAAAAGCGAGCAAAACCGCAAGAAGAAAACACTAAGCGATGGCAACAACAGGAGGAAAAACCTAGGAACGTTGCAACGCATCCGTAACCCGGAAGTAGCCGTCAATATACTACCGGTGACGGACGCGAGGCAGAAAATAACTCGACCTGCACGCGCCGTAGGGGGAGACGTGATGGAATAGTTAATGGCGGACCTCTCTTCCAGCAGTTCCAAACACGCCATCTCCCCGAGGGCGTGACAGTATGCCCCCTCCTGAGACACCCCCCCTCCCCCCCAGGTGCCCGGATGACACAGATGAAACTTGTGCAACAAAAGAGGGTAATTAATATGGGTTTTAAGTTCCCAGGAGTTCTCTGACCAGGGATATCCTTTCCAGTGCACAAGGTATTCCAACCTTCCCCGACGGTATCTAGAGTCGCACATCTGATCAACTTCGTATTCTTCAAAAGTGCAGTAGAACGGACTCATCCCAAGAGCTGAGTGGATGGAGTTGTTATATGAAAATTCGGCCGTGGGTAGGAGTGTAACCCAGTTATCCTGTTGCAAATTCACAAAGCAGCGAAGATACTGCTCAAGTGTGCCATTAAGTCGTTCGGTCTGCCCATTGGATTGGGGGTGGAAGCCCGATGTCAACGCCCGCCCTTTCAATCCCCAACCCTTCACAGAAAGCTTTCCAAAATCGTGATGTGTATTGGCAAGCATGGTCTGAGATAATCTTGGTAGGAATACCATGTAGCCGCAACACATCTTTTAAAAAGACTTCTGCCATCTCGGTTGCAGAGGGAACCCCTGGCAAGGGGGAAAAGTGAGCCAATTTCAAAAATTAATCTACAACGACCATTATGCAAGTACATTCCTGGGATCTAGGTAATTCAACAATGAAATCAGTCGAGATCGTACTCCAGGGACCCGTAGGTACAGCACAAGGTTCTAGTAACCCCAAAGGTCTTTCAGTGGGTACTTTGTTGCGGAGACAAATGGTACATGACTGTACGTATTGGTTAGTATCCCCTTTCATGCCTGGCCAATAAAAGTGTCTTTGGAGATAGTCCAGTGTACCCTTACTGCCTCTATGTCCTGCTATCCTGGAATCATGACACCAAGTTAATGCGGTCTTCCTTAGAGATTGTGTAGGTAAATACAGTTTTCCCTTTACGAGGTAGAGACCATCTTTGATGTTGTAACTGGTATCCTTGTGCTGTCTTTCTACCTAAAGTGTCCTCCGGACGCTTCTCTTACTTGCTGTAGGAAGGTGGACAGTACTCAGATCCTCTTGGTCTGAGGGAACATCAGTTCCTTAGTGAGTTCTGTATTGGAGGAGTAATCACTGCGTTGGGAAAGGGCATCTGCTACCAAGTCATGGTCACCTGGTATGTAGGTTATGTTAAAATCGAACTGTGCAAAGAAATGGGCCCATCTCGCCTGGCGAGTGTTATAACACTCAAACTATCTTAAGACCTGCAGATTTTTATGATCAGTCGGATAGCGAAGGGGTGTTCTCCAATCTGAAGATGACGCCATTCCAGACAGGCCAACTTCATAGCCAACAGTTCCCGTTCAATGACCGAATAGTTCTTTTGACCGGCATTGAGTGTCTTGGAAAAATAGGATATAGGATGCTCCTTATCTTGATGCACCTGCAACAAGACTGCCCCTACGGCCGCAGCCGATGCGTCTGTTTCCAAAATGAAAGGGAGACTTTGATCCGTCTGTTGTAGAATGGGTGCTGAACAAAAGGATTGTTTGAGATGGCGAAAACTGTCTTCGGCGTTCTGGGACCAACAGAACAGAGCAGAGGATATCTTGAGGAGAGTAGTGATGGGTAAGACTCTCTGAGAGAAATTAGGGATGAACTTCCGATAAAAGTTTGCAAGTCCAAGAAATGTTTGGACATCTTTAACTGTCTTCGGTGAGGGCCAATCCAGGATAGAGGCGACTTTCTGAGGATCCATTGAAATGCCTTTATTGGAAAGAATAAATCCCAAGTATGTAATGGATGTGGTGGAAAAGACACATTTGTTAAGTTTTACGGATAGATGGTTATCTCGTAACCTCTGAAAAACTTCCTTAACGTGCCTTTCATGTTCTTCTTGCGTGCAGGAAAATACCAAGATGTCATCAAGGTAGACAATAGTCGTCTGGCACAGCAAGTCAGAGAAGAGACAATCCATAAAATGTTGGAATATAGAGGGGGCGTTGACTAACCCAAAAGGCATCACTTGATATTTGTAAAGCCCAAAAGGAGTACGAAAAGCTGTCTTCCACTCATCACCAGTCTGGACTTGGAGCAGATGATAAGCATTCCGCAAGTCGAGTTTTGTAAATATCGTAGACCCCTGGACGGCTTATATGATTTCTGTAATGAGTGGCATGGGGTATCGATCTTTGATGGTCACTTTGTTCAAGGCTCTGTAATCTATACAGGGTCGTAATTCTTGGGACCCTTTTTTGGGGATGGAGAATAACGAGGCTCCAGCCGGAGATTTCGAGGGTCAAATCAATTTGTTGGCAAGATTGTTATCCAAGTATTCCCTGAGATATCGCTTCTCTTCCAATGACAGAGGAAACATGCAACAAAAGGGTACCAGGGCTTCAGGAGTGAGTTCGATACAGCAGTCTTCTGGCCTGTGAGGTGGTAACTCTAAAGGAATCTTCTCTGTGACCACCTCTGCGTAGTCCCTTAGATGGTTTGGGTAAGCAATGAACAGCTCTGGACTCAGAGCTGCTCACTGTCTTTACAGTCTCAAACTTAGGTTCTGGTAGACATTCGGCCTTACAGAGAGAAGAATGGAAGCTTAGGAGGTTCTTGGTCCAATTAATTGTGGGATTGTGCTTCTGCAACCAGCCTATACCAAGGATGAGAGGAAAGTGTGCAGCACGAATGATGTCGAAGATGATTTTTTCCGAGTGTTGTTTTATCGACATGGTGAGTTCCTCTATGGTATGGGTAATCAGGACGGAGCTTAAGGGTTCACCGTCCACGCCCTCTACCTTCTGGTCTTCTTTTTTGGCGATACGGATTAAACCCTTCTGTTCTGCCCACTGAGCATCAATGAAATTTCCGGCCGCTCCGCAATCGAGCAGGGCTTGGGACTGTATCTCGGAACCTCCAAGTTGTAGAGTCACTAAAATGACCATGAGACGAGAGTCTTCTGTCCTCTCAGAGGATGTTACAGAGAGGGTGGCATAAGGACTTGCAATAGCCCCTCGGAAGTGAGTCCTAACACTTACCGAGGGCGATCGTTTCCAGAGCGTCTGGGAGGGACATCTGGACAATCTCTTAGCAAATGGGTAGATGCTCCACAGTACATACATAGACTCCCGTCTCTACGCCTCTTATGCTCCTCAGGGGCAAGAGGGGCACGAGTGGTACCTATTTGCATAGGCTCTCCTCTGGGTTGTTGTGAGGTAGATAAAGAAACAGGAGGAAGGGTTTCAAGGGGAGGAGACCCATAGTTCTTGGTTTTCTTTCTTTCAGCACGACGTTCCGTCAAACGGAAGTCGATGCGGAGGGTGGCGGTAACAAGCTCTGAAAAGGTAGGAGGTCGGGATATACGGGCCAGCTCATCTTTTAGATCTTCTCTTAGACCTCTCCGAAAGATGGCGTATTGAGCTTGCTCCTGCCATCCTGCCTCAGCCGCTACTTGTTTGAAGGATGTAATGTAAGACAATAAGTCTGAGTTACCTTGTCTGATGTCCAGAAGGTCTTCAGAAGCCAGAAAAGTGCTTTCGGTTCGCAAGAAAGTCTGTTGAATAACAGTTTTAAAGGCACTCTAATCCTGGAGTACTGGATCGGTTTGGTTCACTAGCGGGGTGGCCCATGCCAGTGCATTGCCTGTCATGTGGGTGATCATGAACCCCACTTTGGCATGATCAGAAGAAAAAGTCTGAGCACGAAATGTAAAATGTAGGTTACAAGCATCCAGAAATTCTTTTACTCTTTTGGGCGAGCCATCGAATTTGCCCGAATCCAAAGAAAGCGGGGGCAAATCCGTTGAAGGTCATTCTCTCTTGGTCATCCGTTGCTGTAGGGTAGCGTTGGCACTCTTGAGGTTCTGGACTTCCAGGTTAAGGTTCTGGACTGCTGCCACTAGTTCCTGAATTTGCTGTGGAGTTGCCATGTTGGTTTCCTGGTGTTGCAAACTGTCACAAGGGTCTGAAATATGCTCTTCCTCAAAAGAGGACTCCCTCTCTCCTCCCTCCCCTTCCTCCTCACCTTTGTTCTTCCACTTAGGTTCTGGCTTCTTTCTCCCTTTACTCCTAGGTCTCTCCTTTTTTATGTAGATAAGGACGTCCACGGAAGGACACCACAGTGCAACCGTATAGGTGGGCTGTAGACAATCTTCCGTGGCCGTCAAATATGGGGAAAAAAACCAGTGGCACAAAAAACCCCAACGAGGCTTCCAAGGGCTGGAGAAGGGCAGTCTCCAGTACACGGGCAGGCTGAGAGGCACAAAAACCTAAGGCAAAAGCAGTCCGAGGGCAGGCAAGGGGTTCCGGTACACAGGCACGCTGAGAGGCACAAAAACGTAGAGCGAAGGCAGGGAAGGGGTTCCGGTAAACAGGCAAGCAGAAAAGCGTAGGGCAAAGGCAGTCCGAATGCAGACAAGGGGTTCCGGTCAAGAAAATAAGAAAGGAGGACAGAACTAAGAAGGAAAGTAGAAAACGGGATAAGCAGAGCAAGGACAGACAAGACGGGAGAGAAAGGGTAGTGGAAGGAACGGGCGAGAGAGAGGGCGGAACAGGAGCGAAACGGAAAGGAGCAGGAGAGGATATATGATAACAGAGGTAGAGGAAAAGCAGGCGAAACCGCAAGAAGAAAACACTGTAAGCGATGGCAACAGGAGGAAAAACCTAGGAACGTTGCAACGCGTCCGTAACCCAGAAGTAGCTGTCAATATACTACCGGTGATGGACACGAGTCAGAAAAGAGCTAGACCTGCACGCGCCGCAGGGGGAGACGTGATGGAACAGTTAATGGTGGACCTCTCTTCCAGCAGTTCCAAACACACCATCTCCCCCAGGGCGTGACATGGGCAGGAGATTTTGTCACGAAAAGCAGGAGAAATTCACTTTGCCATAGGCTTGCATTGGGGTTAACATTATTTTAGGCTGGAGAAAGGGAAAAATAGCAATATTTTTAATTGAAGTCATGAGTCTCCTGCCTAAATTAGGAGGATTGCTATTTAATCTACCTCCTGGCTGCTTCTAGATCTCTTGTTGCCAGTTCTCCACCTCCCTATTCCTTGTCCCAGTACTTAAGTGTTAAGACCCGCCCACTGCACCCCAAGAACCATTCTTTCCCCTAAAGGTATATTACCTCCCCTTTTATCCACAATCCCTGGTAAAAATGTTCCTCTCTGTGAAAGCTGAATTTAGAAGTGCATTAGAAGTTGAATTTAGAAGTGTGCCCAATAGCTTCTAGCTGAAAGTTGGATTTAGAAGTGCATTTAGGAGTTGGCCACCAGGGGGCGCGCGGATGCAGTCCTTGTCCGCGTGAGCTCCCGTCGCACGGTCCCCTAAACTGGATTGAGCCCCCGTTTTTAGGGACCCCCCCGGACTGAAACTGGGCGTAGGGGTGTCGGAAGGGCCCCCCCGCAACACAACGAAATCCCGACCAAAATCGGCCAAGAACTCCTGGAGAAAAAGCCCTGGGCGTTTCGCGCCGGAAAACGAAACCAACAGTGCCCAGAACGAGCACCACGCTGCAGTGCCCAGAGTCCCCGGCAACTTTGCGCGCTTCGACCCACGGTGCGGGGACAGCGCCCAGACGCCCGCGCACCCCACCCACGCAGGAACGACCCGCTGATGGAATCCGTGTTCACCGGCACAAGGCGGGAGACGAACCTCCACGCGATGCGACTCCAGCGAACCCCGCCGAGATAACAAGTAAGTGCGTACATTGGCACTTCCCGCCTGCTCTCGCACGACTCTACACCTGCAATCCGCCCCCCCCCCCGCCGAGGAGCAAACCAGCCCAGTGCAGTGGGTCGGGGCCCCACGCGAAGCAGCATAGACCCCGGAGTCCCTCCTGCACCCGGCTTCACCGGCGCTTCGACCACACAGGCCTGCACAAGCAGGGCCCCGCTCTGTCAGGCCCACGGAAGGCGGCGGCATCGCGGAGCACCCGCGACCTCCCTGCGTCACACGTGGTGGTCAGAAGGTGGTCCCCCGTCCACCCAGACGACACCGTAGAACAAGACTTCACAGGGTGGACCCAACTTATCACTTCGGTCCGGACCCCACCAACGGAAGGCCCTCATTACGCAGCCAAAGAAAATAGTCACAAGGAGGGGGACGAACCCAACACGGCGTGACCCGCAAGAAGAGGGTGACCCCGAGACACGTATACCGCACAGATCCAATGACCGTCACGACTCCAGAGCTCTACATGGGGGGCACTCTCTAGCCCTAACTCTCCTTAAACACACTGGAGAACTGCCTTGTCACGCACCGCTGGGGGAATGGCCCCCTGACTCATCGCTGTCCCCTCGGGCACACCAGCGACTCCAAGAAAGATACAGGGGCGTGTGCCTCCTCAGCGGTATCCACAGCTAACTCACCCAAAAGTCCAGAACGGGTTCTCACAAGCGCATGAACCCCCAACAGAAACTCGCCATCTACGCCTACAACGCAAACCCCGGCCCTGCCGGCGACCTGGGGATGGCGTCTCCAACAACCCCGACCCCGGATGGGGACACACCGGCAACGAAAGGCGACATTGCAGGCCTGCTCGCAGAGATCAGAAACATGGGTGCCAGCATTGGTGGGAAAATTGATAAACTCACACAGCGGATTGACAACATTGAGAACAGGGTCGAAGGGATTGAAAATAACCAGGTAGCAATTGATACCCTTGAGACCCAGTTGTCACTGAGGATAAGCGACCTAGAGAAGAAGGAACAAGAGTGCAAGCTGAAGATGGACGATTTGGAGAATCGAGAAAGAAGAAATAACCTGCGATTTTTCGGCATCCCAGAAAAAGAAGGGGAAACTGAAGAGGACCTGAAAACGACCATACATGATATCATAAAGCTCCTTGTTGCCGACGACCATATAGATGAACCCAAAACGGAACGCGTCCACAGGGCGGGAGGGCCACTCGGGGGACCCCGGTCCGTCCTGGCCCGATTTCACCATTATCGAGACAGATCGAGGGTGTTAGAAAAGGCAAAGAATGGAGGCAGCATCACCCTGAGCGGGGCACACATAACGATTTATCAGGATCTCTCCTCCTTAACCCTCGCAATGAGGAAAATGTGCAAACCACTCACCACATGGCTTAAATCTCGAGACATAAGATATAGATGGGGATACCCCTTCTCCCTCTCCTTCGAACACGAAGGATCGAGAATCAAACTGTCTTCGGAGAGAGAAATTAAGGCCTGCATCCTCGACCTATTAGGTGATCACTCTCAAGAAGAGGAGACCGACCACGCACCCCGCGAAGATAGGGATTGGCGAATACAAGGCCCGAAGAGGAGGAAAGTTAAAGGCTCGAGAAAATACCGCAGAGGAAATGGCTCACCAGAGGGATTGAGTTGATCATACTCCACCGCACTTCCACTCATCTAATTTGCAAGCTAAAATGAGAGCGAAGGACATTGCTTGTGTAGGGTGTTTCGACCCTACCCGTGCTCACCTAACAAGTACACTTGGAGGGGGGGTTCCAGGGGGCTCTAAAGTTGATATTGATGTACAAACTGCAAGGGGACTGTGAAGTAACGGTCTCCACTGGTGGTTCGGTTATGAGCCAGTGCTGCCAACTCGGCTCAATCGAACGCCACCGAACACATGGGGGGAGGGGGAGGGAAGGAAGGGGAAGGGGAACGGAAGCTGATTACGTGTCAACAACATGGATATGCGGCTCACTCAGGGAGATAGGTACGTGGCCCCCCGGTTACCACGGGGAAACAATAAAAGGATCAGCGCGACCAGGTGACCTGAAACACCACCGTCGTGATGACGGCTGAGGCATGCCCCAGGGGCAACATGAGGGTGGGCACATTGAATGTGAAAGGCCTGAACTCGCCCACAAAAAGGTCCCTCGTCTATAGAGAGTTCCGGAGGTCGGGACTTGATATCCTTCTCCTACAGGAGACGAAATATGTGAGAGGTGAAGAAAGATCGATCTTGGGGAAGCGAACGGGGCTGGAGTTCTGGGGATCGGGCCCACTGCGCAAAGGTGGGGTGGGGATCTTGGTCAGAAAAGGAATAGATCTGGTGGTCACGAAGGTTTGGGCGGACGTAGAGGGCCGAGCGCTACTTGTCACGGGCACCATAGGTAAACTAGCTATTACAGTGGCCACGATTTACTCCCCAAATGCAGGTCAGATCCGATACCTCTCCAAAACAATACCCAAGATCATGCTGGAAGCGACCGGCCATGTAATATTAGGTGGGGACTTCAACATGTGGGCGGACCCCGACATGGATTGGCACCCTGGCAATCCCCAAACAAAGGTCAAACCCACTGGGGACTACACTCAATTTAATAAGATGGTGGAATTGTATGGCTTGATGGACGTGTGGCGTTGTAAGCACCCCACAGATAAACGGTATACCTTCTTCTCAGCCCCACATAACACACACACCCGCATAGATTACCTCTTCCTTTCAAGAGACATATGTGATACAGCCTCTAGCTCAGATATCGTTACAATTTCATGGTCAGATCACGATATGGTACGAGCCGAATTGTCATGGGGCTCCCTTCCAGTGGGGAGGGGTAGATGGTGTTGTAATGAATCACTTTGGAAGGATGCAGTTTTTAAACAAGAAATGCAAACCGCAATTGAGGAATACTTCCAACTGAATGACAATGGCGAGGTCGCCAAGCAGGTGGTCTGGGAGGCGGCCAAAGCCACATGGAGAGGGGTTTTAATAAGGGAAGGGGCCAGTAAAAAAAGGGAGAGGGCTTTGATTGAAAACAGGCTCCGCAAGGAAATTACCCAGCTAGAGACGGGAACCCCCACTAATGGGGTTGCGGACTCTGAACGGGTCTTAGAAGCTAGGAAGAAAAGGGAGGAACTCCGTCTCCTAGAACATGAACTAATAGCCCGCAAACTTGTCCTCTTGAAGCAGAAGTTTTACGAGAAAGGGGACAAAGCTGACGCGCTATTGGCAGCTAGACTACGGGCCCAGCAAGCCGACAGAAGGGTACACGAACTATCTGATTCCGAAAATACCCCAGAAGAGCCCCAAACCACCATCCCTGAAAAATTTGCCAACTTTTTTGAAGCCTTGTACACCCCCGACGGAGAACCCGACATACCAAACATCCAAACATACCTGAACGACATCGACATGCCCGGGATTACAGTCACGGAAGCCGAATCCCTTGACAGCCCCATAACAAGTGCGGAGATCCATGAAGCAATAAAGAGACTCACATCAGGTAAATCCCCGGGGGAGGATGGCTTCTCGGCAGGATTTTATAAAACGTTTGCAACACAACTCACTCCCTTCCTCACCGATCTCTTCAATCAGATCCTGAAGACAGGGAAACCCCCCGATTCATTCACGAGGGCGATCATTGTGGTTATTCCAAAGGAGGGGAGAGACCCCGCGAGATGTGGCTCCTATCGCCCAATCTCTTTATTAAACTTAGACGCGAAAATATACGCCAGGGTCCTAGCCGCTAGACTCGAATCGTTCCTCCCCCGTCTCATCCACGCAGACCAAGTAGGTTTCATATTAGGCCGTCAAGGCGCTGACACTATGCGCAAAACCCTTCACTTGATACACACCTCCCATACCCTCCATACCAACCCTGCGCTGCTCTCTATTGATGCGGAAAAAGCGTTCGATAGGGTAGAGTGGGACTTCCTAATGAAGGTCCTTCAGAAGATAGGACTTGGCCCCAACTTAAGAAAGGGAATACAAGCAATATATTCAGCTCCCTCGGCATCGGTCCATGTGAATGGAGAATATTCTAGGTGGTTCCGACTGACGCGTGGTACCAGGCAGGGATGCCCCCTCTCAGCTATCTAGTTCGCCCTATCGCTAGAACCAGTGGCATGCAAAATCAGACAAGACCTTGGTGTAGAGGGCATACGTCTGGGAGGCGTAGAGTACAAACTAGCGCTATACGCGGACGACATACTACTACACGTAGTCAACCCAGAGATCTCCATTCCTCGAGCCATTTTCCTACTTGAGGAATACGGCCGCTTGTCGGGGTTCAAGATCAACCGCGCTAAGTCAGTCCTTTTCCCCTTACAAGGTGACCCAACTACGAACGTGGAAAGATATTCCTCCCTGGGGCTAACGATCGAACACCACACATTACAATACCTAGGGATTCGAATCACCAAAAATATTGCCTCTCTCTACGAAGCAAATTTTCCCCAGCTCTTAACTAAACTCCGGTCTGACCTCGCTAGATGGGGTAAACTCACGATATCGTGGTTGGGCAGGCTCAATGCGATAAAAATGACTTGCCTCCCCCGGTTCCTTTACCCATTCCAGATGCTCCCAATCGAGATCCCTCAAAGGTACTTCGTAGATGTCAGGAAGGAAATTCTAAAATTTCTCTGGCAAGGAAAGAAGCCCCGTATAGCATACGCCACCCTTACAATGCCCAAAGATAAAGGAGGGGTAGGACTACCTGACCTGAAAAAATACCATGCAGCAGCCCAGCTCCGTCTACTCGTCCCCCACCTGCGCAACTACAGTGAACCACAATGGGTAGCAATGGACAACCACTACCTTGCACCCGCAACACTTGGAGAATGGATGTGGGCACCACGGAAACGGGTCTTGGGAAGGACAAGAAACCACCCACTATTTGTAGCCCTGTGGGACATCTGGAGGGAGGGAACGGACATGAAATGCATTACAACTTGGCCGTCCCCACTAAGCCACTTATGGTCACCAGGCATCAACAACCATATCCCCAACGTAGAAAGATTTCAGACCTGGTATGAGGCGGGACTTGAGCGGGTGGGGCAGCTTCTCCGCACCGACTCCTTCATCACCTTGCCAGCCCTAACAGAGATCTTAAACATAGGAACTCTATCCGCTTTTCACTACCTCCAAATTAAAGGAGTCCTGACGAGGGAGGTGTGGAAGGATAAACTGAGCAGAGATCTCACCCCATTTGAAAGACTGCTAGACTCCAAGACTGATAGGAAGGGACTGATCTCAATGATGTACAAGCTGCTGTTGGAGGGAGGTAATGGGTCGACATATACTCTTCGAACGCGATGGGAAAATGACATGGGGATTGAAATTGAAGACGAACTATGGGACAAAATGTGCTCCATGGCCACACGCACCTCTATATCAAGCCAATACAAATTACACTCCATCAAGCTCCTACACCGCTGGCAATATGACCCACACAGACTATCAAAGATGTATCAAGCATCATCCCCCCTTTGTTGGCGCGAATGCGGTCAAATAGCTGATTACTGGCATATGTGGTGGGGCTGCCCTGGGGTCCAGATTTTCTGGGATGAGGTGCTGGGCTGGATAAGGCACACGGATGGGATCCAGAGAGCCCTGACCCCGCAACTGGTGCTGTTTAGTCTTGAGGCGGAGGATGGCGAATGGACGAAGGTCCAGGGAGTAGTCCCCCACTTATTACTTGCGGCGAGGGCACTGATAGCGACCAAATGGAAATCATTGTTGACCCCTAGTAAGAAAGAATGGATTAATGTCGTCTTAAATCTTTGCACGATGGAAAAGATAACGGCATCACTCCATGGCAGAACGTTACAATGTGAGCTCTTATGGTCCAACTTCCTGAGCGCATACACGTCCACTACGGAACCAACCCACAGCGAAGATGACTCTCTACCCTGAAAGGACAGGACCAGACCACCCTCCTCCTCCAGGGACGGCCCCACCACCGCTTCGCCATAGATCTTCCCCCATCCCAGTAGACACAACCATCCCAGGCCTGTAGCCATACCCCCCTCATGAACACGCCCATAGCAGAACTCATCTGACCTAGCACTGACCCACAACAAACACCCTGACCATGATGCCAAAATTTCCAAATGACCAGTCTTCCATTCCGGGGGGGAGGGGGGAGGAAGTATTGATTTTAAATTTGTCGGGGGAAAAGAGATGACATACTTGTATGTGTTGTTGGCCCCCCTATGTTCTTCCGTTTATGTATGCTCTATAGCTGCACCTCACGATCACCAGGAAGAACCTGACCTGAACAGGTACTCGTTGTTATTTCAAACGTCATTCTCAGTCTGTACTTCTCTGTTCATGTGCAATGTTTACTTTGAAAATTCAATAAAAACAAATTTAAAAAAAAAAAAGAAGTGCATTTAGAAGTTGAATTTAGAAGTGTGCCCAATAACCTCTCTGTGAATCTAGAAGCGTCCCAATTGCCCCTCTGTTTAAGCTGAACTTAGAAATGTACCCAATAAACTCTGTGAAAGTTGAATTTAAAAGTGTGCCCTATAGACTCTCTGTGAAAGTTGAATTTAGAAGTTGAATTTAAAAGTGTGCCCAATAGACTCTCCATGAAAGTTGAATTTAGAAATGTGTCCAATAGCCTCTCTGTGAAAGTTGCATTTAGAAGTGCATTTAGAAGTTGAATTTAGAAGTGCGCCCAATCGCTTCCAGGTTAAAGTTGGGTGGGGCAGACAGGAGTGCATGCGTGGGGCAGACAGGTGTGCATGCGTGGGGCAGACAGGTGTGCATGCGTGGGGCAGACAGCAGTGCATGCGTGGGGCAGACAGGAGTGCATGCGTGGGGCAGACAGGAGTGCAGGCGTGGGGCAGACAGGAGTGCAGGCGTGGGGCAGACAGGAGTGCAGGCGTGGGGCAGACAGGAGTGCATGCGTGGGGCAGACTGGAGCGCGTGGGGCGGGCTGGAATGCATGAGTGCGTGGAGCATACCGGGGTGCATGGAGTGGATAGGAGTGCATGGAACGGACTGGAGTGCATAGAATTGCGTGACGTATATAGTATGGTTTGGAATGCAGAGATTGTTTGAAAGAGCATATAACCCATCATATCACACCACCACTCTTACTCTCTCCTTACATCACCACTCAACTAGAACACAGAGATACTATGACACCATTCGGTATAACTGTTCTCATACCAACATCCGCCGCTCACTCCACATCATTCTAAGTAAACACTGCTGGTTACACCCCCCCCAGCCAGGCGTTCTCACCAGGCCTAACGCAGCCACATCCGGTCTGGATAAATCCTGCCAGAACGAACACATACTCCTGATCTCTCAACCACCACACCTACCGCTAAGAAGCAGCTATTACACAAATACTGCACAAGCTGCACACATACCCTGTGCTCACACGCACCTTTTGACTCCCTCTACTCTCTCTACTGATCTGAACTTCGGTTCCCAAGGGCGTTCAACCTACCAGCGCCTTCAGACCATACCAATGGTATATAAGGCGCTATATAAATGCAAAATAACATAACATAACAAACAGGAACCAGAAGATACCTTCCGGGAGCGAATCTCGTGAGCAACAAACCGGGCCTCTCTGGACCCCCTTCTGCAGTGTGGAGTAGGGCACAAAAGATGGCAGGCTTTTAGACCCCCTCTGGGTTGAGGGGGTCCAATTGAGCAAGGATGAACCCTGCAGGCATGTGGGTGCTCTCAGGAGGATGGGACTCAATTGAGCATAAACAGGCCCGAGGCATCGAGCACAGGGCACTGGTAAGGAGGAATGGCCCAGTACAGATAGGTGGAGTCATAAAAGAAAAGGGATGGCAGAGAAAAAGAAGTTGGAGCTGAAATACTCATTATCCCGGAATCCCAGAAAGAGATTAAGGATATCATGAGACAAGCCATCAAGGAGCATGAGTGCAGAAGGAAAAGGAAACTGTCTCCTTCTTCATCTTCCTCTTCATCCTTAGGGGACTCTTCCTCTTAAGTTGCCTCCGGCTCAGATGATTTGGAAGACAAGGAAAAATACTTGGACAGAGAAGAGGTTGAATCAGTACTGGCTAATTTCGGGACAGCATGAGATTTCCCAATCCTAACGCACCAGGGGGTTCTTAAAACCCAACGATCAGACAACACAAACACATCGAAGATGAGGCACTCCCTCATTTCAGACATTAAGGACAACATTCTTACCAAATGGAAAGACCCTGAGTACATCTCAATGCCGCGGTTTATGGCTAAGCTAAATCTATTAAAGAGTACAAAGTCGTTTTTACCAGAGCATGTTAAAGTAGATGGAATCGTGGCCAACCTCGTCGAAAGATCTTCCATGGCAGGTGAAGAAGTGGCAGTAGGGGATCCAGTGAAGTTCATACAGCGACTCATCTGGCTCTTATACAGACCCTAGATGGTGGAAGCAGTCTTGTGGGGCTTTCAAGAAGTTTCGGAAAGCAATGGAATACGGTACAGACTGCGCTCCAGTTCTGGCAGATATGCAGAAGCAAGTTGACCACTTGTCTGACCTGGCTTATGACAGTCTTCGAGGGTCAGCCATGTAAATGGGGGCAGGCCAATCAGCCAGGCGGCATATTCACCTAAGGGACTGGAAGTTTGAAGGTTCACAAAAGGATACCACCCTCAAGATTCCCTTTGAAAGCAACACGTTTTTCAGCGTCTCCTTAGAGGGGTTCCATGTGTTAATATCCCCGCAAAAATAAAGCGATACAAAAATATTGCCACATTGTTGCGGCGATATTGATGCATGGACCCTGCGGGGGACATCACCACAACCCCTGCATTATTTTTAAATGTGCAGTGGACACCCCCGCAACCCCTGCTCCCACAAATTATCCCCCCCAAAAATATTGCATATGGTGTTCTTGACCACCATATATACAGCAATATTTTTGGTGGGGATAATATTATCTGATACCCTTGGAGGACAAGGATCAAAAGGTGTTGCACACAGATAAACATGCTGATTAATTGAGAAAGAAAGGTTCAGCCACTTCCTCCAGACATAGGGGGTCGGAATCCCTGACTCAGAGCTACACTTCAGGCCGCAAGAACAAGCCTTTTCATGGAGAGCGCTTGCAGCCAAGATGGGCGCCATCTTGAGAGCTCTGCAAGGAGGTTCGGGGAGGAGGGGGATTATCGCAGCATATACCTGTTGATTTAGTGATTTGCCAGTGGATCGTGGTGCTGGGAGCGCAAGAGCGGCAGATGTCTGTATTTTGATCAGATCCAACGTCCAGAAGCATGTTTACTTGAGGAGCTGCAGGGGAGTTGGAGCGGGCAAAACCACGCTGGGGCGGCAGTGATGAGAGGACCACTGTTGGTGGTGTGTGGCCCACTGCAGAGGAGCTTTGGTGAAGAGAGCTAGTGCTGGTCGCAGCTGCCTTCCAGTGTTGCTTCATGGAGCAGGACTGAGTAATTGTGATTTGTGGTCTGCTTTCCCCCGCTACTCACAGCGTTTGTGAGCCCTAACCCGAATACCTTCTGGTACTGGGGGTGCTGCAGACAGACATTGTTGATCTGCGCCTGTGGGGTGGTAGGGACCCCGCAGCACTCTATACTGCATCTGTGGTGAGGAAAGTTCTCGGTTTGGTGCAATCTGCTCTAGGCAGTGGCTATTTGCTTTTCGACTGATTGTTGTGGGGTGGCACGTGCCTCTTTCTGGTGAGGAAGAGCAGTGCTTTCATGGCCAAGGGATATAAAAAGCAGGGTTGCCTGCAATTTACCCAGAAGGAGGGCTTAGCTCTGAGTAAAGGCACCATGTCGTCACCCTGGCCTGCTGTGGCGGAGGAGTTGACACTGTCTGCAGGGGCACTGAGCACGTCGGCTGATACTGGTACCCCGACCCGGCATTGAGCATAGTACTAGCTGAGGAAAAATGGATTTGCATCCATCAACACCAAGTTGGACGGCATGGAATATATATATATATGGTTGTAGTTTCTGGCAGTTAAAAGTTTGCTTAGGGAGCTTGGCCTCCAGTCCGCCATGTTGTACCACTCCAAGCTGTGAGTCATCCATGGTAAATAGACAGATTTTTTCTTGGAGCCAGCAGAAGTGCAAAATATTCTGGAAACTCTTCCCAAGGGCTGATGTAAGGGTGACTGTGAGTGCAATATTATGCTGAAGCTATGCGACCATAGGTCGCCTCCCTACCCAGGGTTTGGTCATTGTTAATGGGTCTCAGTGGGCACATGGCTCTGGATCTCCATTACTATAGATCACCTGTGTGTTTTTCTTTGGGATGTTATATGTAACAGTACGGGTCAGTTGCTATATACCTTGTAACATAAGGGCCTCCTCCTCCTCCTGTGGGTTGCTCTCATAGGCTAGGTCAATGAAGTTGCTGAGTCCGACGCCCCTGGGTAGTTACCCATGTTGGTACCTGGGGTTGATTCGAATTGATGAGGGTGGGTTATTCACTGTGGGTTTTGGTTGTGCAGTGTGGGTGGGGGCGTGGAATGTGGATGATGGCCAGTGGGAGTTAATGTTAAAAATTGATTCACGTTTTACATGTGGTTCACCAGCAGCTGCGGACACAAGCAGACAGGGCTTACGGGTGGTGCTTTGCCGTATGTTTAATTTTTCCATTGGGTATTTATGGTGGTCTGTAACGTTATAAGTTGGAATGTTTGCAGGCTTAACAACCCGCATAAAGTACGCAATGTGATTGATTATTGTGACAGACATGTTGCTACGGTGGTCCCGTTGCAGGAGACCCATCCGACCGCTTTGACCGATGTGCCTAGCGAGGTGTGTGATATGATTTCAATGTATTTTTAGACTAACTTAGGGTTGGTTGATTATATGGGATGCCTTCAAGGTGTTTCTGAGGGGCAGATTTATGGCATTAGAATTTGGGGTGTTGAAGGCCATTAAGCAGCAATTGTCGGGACTAGAGTTGGAATGAAAGGATTTGGAGCTGGAGCTCGTAGAGACCAATAAGGTGAACATATTGGCTTTTATTAAGGGAGTTCTGGACTGCTTGTGTGACAAATATGTTTTGCGACCCGCAATGGCGAGGAACTATGGGGAGGAAGGGAGGCCTGGTCATCATTTGACTGCGATGGTGCAGCAGTACTGGATGACAGTGGGCAGGTTATTGCCGATCCGGAGCGAAAGCTGGAGATTATTTGACAATACTATGAGCGGTAATACCCATCGTGTGGTAGAGTGGATGTGGATTTGCTGGAGGGATTCCTATGTGTGGCTTCCCCACCGAAGCTTGGTTAGGAGGCTATTGATGTGCTTCCGGTTATGTTTATGTCCGAGGACATTTTGGCAGCTACACAAGCATTGCCTACCTCGAAAGCCCCTGGCAATGATGGTATCACGGCTGAGCTCTATAAAGAGTTGCCCTGGGGGGTGGCTAACCATATGTTGACTATGTGTCAAGAGACGATGAACTCGGGAAAGCTCCCACCTATGCTTTTGTGAGGCAGTTGTAGCATTGATATTGAAGCCAGGTAAGGATCCCCAAGATTTTGCCTCATACAGGCCAATTTCCTTACTCAATTTGGACAAAAGGTTTTTGTAAAAATACTAGCAGATAGATATCTTCCCCACCCGACGATTTCCCCACCTGATGACAGATCAGTCTGGGTCTGTCCCCGGAAGATCTACAACTTGAGATGCCTTTTTGCTATTTTATCGCAAATTGACTGTAATTTACAGGCTGTGGCGGATCTGTTGGTTGCGCAGAAAGCTCTTCACTCAGTTGAGTGGGACTATTTGTTTTTGGTTTTGAAGCAGATGGGTATCCCAGAATACTTCCTTGCAGTGGTACGGCTTTTGTATTCAGGGGCTAATGCTTGTATGGGTCTCTTTGGCAAGCAATGTGCACCATTCCCTTTGGGGTGATGGACAAGGCAAGGCTGTCGCTTTCGCTTCTTCTTTATTCCATCGCCATTAAGCTGTTGGTGGCCCGGAGTAGGACATTTCACTATCAGGGAGGATTGGCTCTGGGTGGGGTGAGGTAGTTGGTCTCTTTATACCAGATGATGTGATGTTATATTTTAAGGATCCTGATGTCAATCTGCTTCCCTTGCATCATCAGTTGGAAGAGTGTGGGAGATTTTCAGGGTGTAAACTGGTCAAAATCTATTTTGTTTCCATTCAGTGACAGTGCAGTGAAACAGAGATATTGGGGTGTACAGGTGGAAGCAGAACGTGGTTAGGTAGTTGGGGGTACAGGCCAGCAATAGCTTTGATACTCTCTTCAGGGACAATCATTTGGAATATCTACTGATCCTTTGTGCTAAGATTGATAGGTGGTGCACTCCCACTGTCACTTTTGGGATTGTGAGGAGTCCGAAATGTGAGGCAGACAACTTGGTAAAGGTTTTTCACAATTAATAATTTTATTAATTTAAAAGGGTGTAACAAACGCCTTACTATCCCTAACCTAAAGAGGATTTCCCTGCCTATCAAAATAACTAAAGGAAACACTCTAAAAAGAAATCTGTCCCTCACACCAATACATACATCAAACTCCTAAAGGTAATTAATGGCAATTCGAAGATAACAAAAATAACACTTGGACTTTTAACAAAACGTTCAATCAGATAAAGTAGACTTTGGGCCTCATTCCAAGTATGGCGGAGCGGGAAAAAATTGGCGGTAACAGAATTACTGCCACTTTACCCGCTCTACCATATTACGGTCCTGGAGTGGAGGATTTACCTCAAGAAAAATGCTGGAGGCAAATCCTCCAACTGTTTGCTGAAAAATTTGCAAAATCGTCAGAATTACTGTGACGGAAGCACCTAATGGGAATGTATACCGTTACCACCACTTGTAATCCGGCGGTAATTCTGTCAGACTAAGTGGCAGTAATGGTAAATCCATTGGGCGGTATTCCGAAAGTCTCAGAGGCTTATGCTAGCATTCCAGATAAGACTAAGCACTACTTTAAGGACAGTGTGCTGATCAATGGAGTTGATACTCCTGCTGTACTGCGCTGGGTTTTGGATCAATTTGTTATGGGGAAACTGGCATACCCTTAAAGACACCCAGTACTGGGAGACTTTGTTTCCCTTAAAATTTCACTTTGTTGCTAGTTCTTAGCAACATGTTAACAGTGCACAACGTACCTTACAGTACAGTGCGCAGGGGTCTACCTTTTGTTGCAAACTCAAATACATTGGCAGCACAATTAGAGAACTGAGAATGAGGATCAGAGAACACCTGGGCCTACTAAACTCACAGGATGCAAGATACCCTCTGGCACACCACTGGCAAGAGAAACACCAAATGGACAATAAAGAGGACATCCAATTCATAGGTCTGGAAGTCATCAAACAAGACCCCAGATGCGGAGACAGAGAATTGAGAGCACGGCAATGAGAAGCTACGCTAATCTGTAGATACAGGAGTGTCAGCCTAGGCCTCAACACAGATCATGAACTTAATGTCTTCCTCTAAACTGTCACCAACATGCCACCCTTGGTCTAGGTGACATCACGCCCCCCCCTTACACTTGACCACCATATCCATGTACTCTGGACCAGCCTGTAATTATCATACTTCCCTCTACCTAACAGTATTGCATGTTCGACCTCTCACCCCATCACCCCGACCTGGCTGCCCTGGCCACGGTTCATATCAGCTTCCTCATTAAAGGCACACATCGACCTATGCAGGAGGGGGAACCCGCATTTCCAGGCACACGGCCTGAACAATTACCTCATGACCCACCCTGTACCCATCATCCCATGTCTTACCCTCTGCCTTCCCATGGCTTTTCCTCTGCCACAACCCCTCCATAGCATAATTACATACAGGAGAACCCTTATGCCCACCATGATTACGCACCGGTGCTGAAACCCATACTTGTGATTTTAACCCCAGTAGCTTCCCCCTACGTATAATTATATACAGGTAAGCCTTCTCTAACGCAAATGTCCACCACGAGAACACAACCGTGTGGCCACCCTTGCATGTGAATTACAACCCTATTTGTTTCACCTTACCATATGCTCCATACTTACCAGATCGAGTGCCCCGCAATCTGCCTAACCATATCAGTCGATGCACGCATGCCGCAGGCCAACACTAAGTCAGATCAGGCGCACATTGCCCGGTGGATTGATAACACCAGATGCTTCCCCAAACTCATACTGTATAGCATCATTAACGCACATGGTCACCACGAGAACGCACCTGTGTTGCCAACAATACTTGGAGCAAATAACCCCATTTGCCTCCCGGTCACTACATGAACATGAGCCCTGTTCACCAGCCTTAGCCTATCAGCAGGAGTGCCTGGCACGCCATCCCACCCCATCAGCCAGGTCCGCACGGCCAGTGGGCGACTGCCAAGTCCAAACAGGCGTCTGTTGTCTAGCAACAAGTAGCCTATCACAACAGCACGCTGCACGTGCTGAACAATCTATCAGCTACATGCTGACATCTTATTACTGCCGGCTGTACCGCCAACGGGATCTACAGATCTGATTCACCGCCGAGCGTGTTTGCAGAGGGCCCCCTGGCCATATCCAGTAAGTGCCCAAACACAGGCCCTCTTGGACCCTCACTCCAGGAGCACCTTCATGTCGATACAGACACCAGGCTGCCGCACCCAAGCTCTCATCCTTGTGGAAACCGTCTCCCCGTGAGACTTTTAACCTACACTGCCCCCACCCCCCGGATGGACCACAGGCCCACCACATGAACATGGGGATTATTCCCCTTCACCCCCTTCTATCTGCTCACTGTGCACGGGACACACCAAATGCGAGCCATACGACTATGCTCCGACACCACTCAGCCCTCCAACCCTGCAGACTTACCTCCGCTAACCCTCACGCTGCAGCCTTGGGCCCCACATTACAAAACAGACTGTGCCCCAAGACAAAGGCGGCACCGCTACGCAGCACAGATTCTCCCTCAGCCTCCTGTCGTGCCACCACACTGGCATCCTCCACAACCCCTACCACCTCACCGACCCTACTTTGGGTTTAGCAATAAATCACGTAACTCTTAGCCCAGCACGGGCAGCGACCATCTACAAGCGCCACCGCTCCAGCCCACATGGCAATCCAGGCTGGTATGACTGCAGCTTCCCCAATCGCCTTTGATCCCTCTGCCTCCCTGGCACTGAGGGAGCTATAACTCGTCCCATCGCCCCACTGACCCAGGGCTGCTCCAGTCATACCACACTCACAGCTCCCCGCCACCTTGGGAACTCCCCCTTGTCCCAGCCTGATTAACTGCATTGGAAGAAATGATATGATACGATATATGATATGTGGTTGATGTCAAGGCAGAGGAGAGGTAAAGAAGAATGAGTATATAAGGAGTGTTGGTGTCAAGATTTGAGAGCAGGTTTTCATGGGTGTACAGAAGAGCAGTTTCCGTGCCTCTGGATGCTCTAAAGCCAGACCGATGGTCATGGAGGCAACCAGCAGATTCAGTGTGGAGGGTGAGCTGAGAGGTAGCCATCTTCTCCAGGAGTTTGCCCAGGAAAGGTTGATAGAGATGGGGCGGTAGTTTGCCGGAATGGAGGGTTCCTTAAGCAGAGGGTGCACAAGGGAGTGCACTCCAGTGGCAAAATAGAGATGGCAGAGATCAGCCAAGGCTGGAGCGACAGACTCATTGTTGTGGTTTTGGAGGGGCAGGGTTCCACCTGTTTGGATGAGGCCTTCATAGACCGGACTTGTCTGGTGACCTCATCAGGTGTGATGGGAGAGAGAGGGGAGAAGTGGTGGAGTTGCCAAGACAGGCTCCAGAGGTGTTAGTGTATGATATGGTGTGGAAGTGAGAGAGGAAAGGATGTCTTGGGTTTTTGCTGTGAAGTGTGCAGCCAGGGCCGAGCAAAGGTCCTGGGTGGGTGTGACAGAAGAGGAGGCTGCTGCAGGATTGGCCAGTTCCTTACAGACTTTGAAACGTTCCGATGTCTTGTTTGATGCCGCAGAGATGCAGGCTTGAATGAAGACTCTTTTCTTGGTGTGGATGCAGAGTCGATATTGCCTTTGAAGGAGGCGACAGGCCAGTTTGTCAGAGGGTCGGCCTGAAACTTTCCATTTCCACTCAGCTTCCCTACAGTTGCGTTTAAGGGCAGCCAGATCAGAGTCGTACCAAGAGTTGCACTTTTTAGAAGGCTTCAGTCAGACCCTCATGACAGGGGCAAGAGTGTCAAGGGTGTTAGAGATAGAGGGATTGAAGTTAGAGAGGGCATTGTCAGGATCAGAGTCAGCCACAGGAGTAGGAGGCGGAGAGAAGGTGGAGGCAAATGCAGCCTCTGTCACTCTTTTCATGGGTCTGCTGACTTTGAAACAGAGTGGCCACCCCGGGTGTGCTGATGTAAGAGGAGAGGAGAGCTTCAGGTGTGAAGAGAGAAGAGAGTGGTCCGTCCAAGAGAGAGAAGTAGTGAGAGGGACAGAGAGAGGAATGTTGGTAGAGATGAGAGCATCCAAAGTGTGGTCTGCTGTGTGCGTGGAGCCAGAAGGTAAGATAGAGAGGGAGAGAGAAAGTTGCAGAAAGGTCTGTTGAGGTCACCCAGCAGATGGAGTTGAGAGGAGGTCAGGTCAACCCATTCCAAGAGGAAGAGAGTAGACTGGCCTAGTGGCCGATAGAAGTGACCATAAGGAGAGAATATTTAGGAGAGAGTGAAAGCCTGCATACTAGGCATTCGAAGGAGGAGTAGGCCTTAGTGGGGATGATGGACATAGGTATCCATTCTGGGAAGATCAAAGCCACTCCCTCTACTGACACGTTGGGCCTGGACACAGAGAGAAACTTGCATACTTAAGGGAGGGGTGTGTCAAAGCTTGTGACAGGGCTGTCCTTGAACCATGTCTCAGTGATGGTGAGCAGATAAAGATCCATTCGTTCAAGGAGGTTGCAGATGTCAGACGCCATGGCAACAGTATTTAATCAGCTGTTAGTGCAGCGCATGCGCTCCTTCCATTCCTAAACGGCACCCGTCAGAGGTAAGCGGCGACTCGCACAATTTCAGCATGAGGTTTTCAAGATCTTTGAACAAGCACAGTGAGTGACCCATATTTGCCCTCTCATATGTCTTCCAGACTCCATTATGAGCTCCGAATTTGAGATATTCAGTACTCGGAGAGTGCGCATTTCTACTTAACACAGAAAGGCACAGACTGTGCAGGTAAGCACTTACCCTAGTCACAGTAAACCAGACATTTGTGCATTATGCTATACTCCGCCACTGATATAAATTCATCATATTTACCAAACTGCAAAATAGGATCTCACTACAATTGTCACAAAAATATTTTTTTCTCCATACTGACAGGCAGGCCGTGAGATAGAGGTACTTTTTGGCATGCATTTAAGAGTGCTGTAGTGCATAAGAGTAGAGTGTGCTTAGTTTCTACATGAACAGTATCTTTCTTTTCTTTTTCTTTCCTTTCAACCCTGCAAACGTTAAAATTCGGAATCACAATGGGGTATGTATACCTTTTTTTGCTTTTTTGATTTATATTATTCATCTAATGTCTTTTGTGATTGACCATTGTTTGCTGTTTCAATGACACGATGTACTGCAAAGTAGAGGGTTCAGGCCTGACGAAGGAGTACATTACCCTGAAATGCATTGGCCCATGGGCTCTCTAATTTTTAGGCCACAGCGGGCCTCTTCTTCTTCTAAAGAATTAAACCATTAATTTGATAAAGCACATTGAAGCATTTAGTCTATTTTTTTTTTTTTTTTTATTGTAATTTTTAGTTTAATTTACAAAGAAACAAACTTTTTATTACACAATTCCCTCTGTCTTTTTCTTGACAATCCATCATGTTGCTGCACATTTTACTCTGGTCAAAGTCGCATTAGATTATTGGTAGGATTAAGTCCATGTAATTTATCACTGCACATGTTAATTGTGTGTTTGTTCCGGAGATTATATAGTTCCACCATTGTTCTAGATCGTCATCTATTGGAGCAAATCTTGCGAGGTGCAATGTCCTTTCGTCCTTGATGGCTAGACATTCGATTATTAGGTGTTTTGCTGATTCAGCAGCGTTGTTGCAGTATCTGCAAAGAATGTCCGTGATGTCAGGGTCCCGATTCATCATTCGAACTACTTTGGTCTTAAGTAGGTTGAGACGAAGTCTCAAGAATTGATTGCGATGGTATCGCGAAGGAAATTTACATAAGTATTTCGGAGTTTCACCAAGACCATGCGATGAAGTTCCCAGGTCTTGTGTAGACTTCCACTTTTTTCGCTTCACTTCATTTTGGATCCAATTCCAACGGCTCAATTTTGTTTTTGCCCTTTGTGGCATATTTATCACTAGCTCTTCTTTCAACTCTGCAGATCGCATAGTTGCATTCAGTTTACGTTCCCACACGCAGATTAGATCCGACTTGTTGGAATTGGTGTTTTTTTGCAGTATTTCATAGGGACCGGCTGCTTGGGCCATTCTCATTTTCCGCCATGCCGAGATAGACTTCCATAGCACTGTGGCATATAACGGCTCTAAGCCCAGTTTGTAGCGGATCGCTACTATTGAAAGATTCTGTGGAAGACGTAGTGCTTTCCGCCAGAACTTGCCCTCTAGCTTACACCAGAAATCTGCGGGTATATTCCAACCTCCCTCGCTGCCAAACGTTAGGGCCGGCACAACATTTTGCAGGTAGAAGGA